>NC_081371.1:31339945-31647921 GCF_030684315.1 Stegostoma tigrinum | reverse complement strand
GTGTTTTAAACCTTTCCTTTCTAACTCTTTCTCCCTCTCACTCACTCACTCACTTTCAATCCCATCTTTCGTCTCTTTATTTTGCTTTTTCTACTTGATTTGACATTGAAACTAACTCACTTACAAATTCTTCAAGACAATTCTTCAACCAAAATAATTATTTTGTACATATCAGCTTGGGCCTAGTCAGACATGTGCTTGATCATTTGTAAAGGGCACTGTGTAAAATTCTGTGAACATTTTCTGGGACAGTTCAAGTATAATGAATAGCTGGAATCAGTTATTTACTGTTGTGAAATTGAGAACTTTGCCACTGTCTTTGTCCTACTCCAGAAACCCCTAACTTCCTAGTCCATAGCGTCAATTCCTCCCTGGCCACAATGTCAGGTTCAAATAGATTGAATGCCCCCTCTACATTCAGTATTACTTGGAGCCGAGCTTGCAAAGCCATTTTGTCTACAGCACAAAAATCCACCAATTTCCACCTCCGTGACATCATTTGACTTTCTCTCTGTCTGTTTGTTACTAACATCCCAATCAATGCTTTGTTATCTCCCAACTTTCATATTTCTTTACTGTTCTTTTTCATCTCCCATCTTCCTCCCTGAATAAATTTAAATTCGATCAAATCTGTGCTGCTGATATTCTAGCCTGCACCAAATCTCGTTTGCTGACTTCTAATACATTAACACAACATTTTAAAAAATTTTATCCTCATTCTGATTCTTCTGCAGTCTTGCCAGTTCCTAATCTTTGTAACCTTTAGAGTAGCAACTCCCCACTAACTCTACCTTCTTGTAACTCTGGCCTTTTGTACATTTCCCACCTTCACCCTACCATTGTTGATTCTGTCTTCAACATAGTAGATCTCACGCTCCGGAATCCCCTTCTCAAACGTAAACCTATCTACTACCTCATTTGACTTTGCTCTTTAAGACACTGCTTAAAACCTACAGCTTTTAAGTTTTTGGCCACCTGTTCAGTGTTTCCTTTGACATGTGTCTTTCTTTTGGTTTAATTATGCTCGTGTGATGTGTCTTGGGATGTTTTACTACATTATGTAGTTCATGTTGTAGATTACTAATTCCGTGTACCTGCTTGTAATACTAGCTACATATCTTTTCTCAGCCAGTGCTAATATAAAGATGGCTTGTTGAAATCTCGTCGTCTCTGGTTGTGAAGGAACGTGTGGAGATCCTGCAGACATCAGATGTAGGTGTTTATAAACAGCAAATATTTCTTTAAAATTGTATAAAATGAGGAATAAAATTAAATACCAGAAGGTTTAATTGCTGCATGAGTGTGGAGAAATGTATAGTGATTCCGTGGAGGTTTTGTTTCACTTTCACTGAACAGAATAAATGATTGCTGAGAGATTGTTAATGAAAAGTCACCTGTTCAACAGTATGGGATTACTTTACGAAAAGCTGCTACTACAATGTCATTTAGGGCTTCACAACAATGCCACGAAAATCATGTAATTAGTGTTATCATATAGCTGAGCAATGGAAAGCATGAAAGGTGTTATTGTTTAGGTTCTAGAATGTTCTATGGTGCATGAGTTCACACTGCAGTTTCACTTCAGATTTTTCAATAGCATTTCAAAATATATTCAGAGCACACTTGTTGGCTACTAGTTTTATTGATGGGAGCCATATGAAATGATTGATTTACAAGTCAAATGACAAATCAAGACATGGTCTCAGACAAGACCATACAGCAAAATGGATTGAAATGGGAAAAGTATAGTTAGAGAAAGCTTAATCATTAAAATCCTGTTTTGGTTATACTCCAAGCTCATTCAGTCAAAGAGGACATTGTTTCTCTTAATTCCAATAATCACCCATCAAGCAGTTATACACTTCAATATCATTTATAATTGTAAATTTGATATACGTCCCAGAAGTAGTGCCCCTATTGTTTTGGTTGAGACTGGCTCCACTAGAACAAATCAAATGTTACACAACTGTTTTCCCATCGAGACATCTGGGTTTTGTAGATATAATCATTTCCAAATTTAATGAATTATGTTTGTGCTGAACCCATGTGACTTTCAAACTGAAGTTAACAAATTAAGAATTTTTTTTGCAAAAGAATAGCATCATCCATGTGTGCGTGAGAACGGCTTGCATCCGTTTTGTAAAACAAACTGAAAAATATGGTCTCATGGTCCCTTTGAAGTTACCAACATTGGAAAAAACTTTCCATTATCAACCTGATGGGTTCTTATTATTTTAATAATTGCTCATTTAAATAACTCTCAGATGATCGTGTTACATTCAAAAACCGAAAACGACATGAACGTTTTGGACTACTGAAACATTGTTTTTCATATTATGGATAGCAATGATTTTTTTGAATGCATGATACAATCTTTAAACTGAAAAGTGCTCAAAATACTTGGAACTTTGAAGAAAAGTTAATTGAAATAAAGGGATGGACTAGTAAAAGCCTACAATTAAGTGAAAAGTATCTTCCCACATGGAGCACCTCATGGTTTTTGATATAGTTGTAAAGTTGAGCCTAGTTTGCGTTATACGATTTGTAAAGAGATTTGATGTTTGTGATAACAGTATAAGAAGATGAAAGGAGATAATAGACATCTACAGAGAAGGCTGCATTAAGAGACAGCTTGTTAATTTATGTATTTACATTGCACTATTTTTTAGCGTACAAAATGCCTAACAAATTTAGGAATGAAAATGCATTAAAGTCTAAAATTTGCAGTTTTTAACCCATACTCTGGTATCAAAAATACGCTTGGTAAATTAACTTCCAATAATTTTACACTATTAAATTTATCACTCAAAACCCAGGCCAGCTTGCTGTAAACAAGAGTGTTTGTCGTCATCACTCTGAAACTGTGTCTATTATTGACATGCACACTGTCAAACTCAGAAATCCAGAAATTGCTGTCGAAAATATCCTGCTGTTTCATGGGGTCAGCCGTCGCCAATTTTGCAAAATGCAAGCAACATGTAATTCAGTGATTTGATATGTATTTCACCTATTTCCACGCTGTTCTCAGTGTTAAAGCTATTCAAAAGTTGCACCTTGTTGAATGACTGTTCCTGACTTCTAATGATATACTAGTTCAAAATCACAGCCAAACCCCTCTGTCACAACCTCTGACTCCTGAAAAACTAATTTTACGAGCCAGGGATGGAAGTCACTTTCCCTAAAAAAAAACATGCTTTTTAAAATGAAAACTATTTTTTATGTTTGAGAAATTGTTTATGTTTCAGGTTGTACATTAATCTGTTAACTACAAAACCTGAGCCATCTTTTATGAGGAGATGTTGAATAGTTTAGTGTTATAGCCCAATAGAATTTAGAAGAGTGAGAGAAGACCTTTTTGAAACATGTAAGATACTTTGGGAGCTTGACAGATTAGATATGGAAAGGTGTCTAGGTGCAGCTGACCTTATTTTACTTCTTTGTTGTAAAACTGACTTGGGTGTGTGAAAACTTTGTGTTAGTTATGAGCTACTTTTGGTGTTCCTCTTTGGTTAGGCTGCTTTCTGGCTGAAATGTTGATATTTTTCCCCTTGGACATTCATTTGGACATCATTACTGATCAAACAAATTGATAATCTGTTCAGTAAACATCTGTCCCCCACGTGGATCATGTGATACAGATCACTTAGATCTTTGACTTGAACATCGGCATTATGGGTGCCAGTACTTCAATCTAGGATGCCCCCATACATTTCTACATTTGTTGTACTGGCAGAACATGGTGTTTGTATAATGAGACCATGCTGAGTGCACTTCTGTCAGCAGAAGAACACTATTTGGGCTGGCTTTACCCATAACATTTCTCTCATGGTTCTTCTCCAGACAGCAGCACAAGGACAGCCCTGGCATTCAAGTCCCCTAGATGGATGACCTTTTCTTCCTTTTCGGATGGCAATGAGAACTTCATAGAGGTCAGAGTAATAAAACCTTCCCTTAACATTTTCATCGGTTGTCATCATCATTGACTGAATAGCCTTCTTTGCATCATAACAATTTTCTGGTACTTGTAGTCATGAGTGGGAATAAATTCTGAGGACTGTGGCAAGTTGGCTACAGCTAAGATCTGGGTATTATGTGATGGGCCTTTCACTTGTAAAATTATGGGGCTGTGGTAGTACATCCCAGAACTATTTTGAATGGGGGTCTATTTTAGAAGGGTCGTTAGCAAATCCTGGCCTTCCACCAGGTGTAGCTTCAGCTACCCTTCTTCCAGAAGCTGGATCTCACTGAGGGCAACAATGTTAATTTGGTGTATTAATAGTTGTGATTACACTTTCAGTTCTTCTCTCCTTTTGATCATTCTCGAGATTATCCATAAGTATTCTAACGTTTCAAGTTGCAAAATTTAAAGAGTCTTCTTTCCTTGATCAGAAAAGTGGTGATCTGCAGGCTGTGGTTTCCCAGCCAGGAAAATGTGGGACTGACAATTTTTAGGGCACCTTCTGTAGCCTGTTCCCTGTTTGGAGTGAGCAAAGGACATTTCAATCCCAGCACAGCAGTCCAACAACAATCATGCATCTGCTGCCTATGCAGGTTTTTTACTGTGGCCTCCCAATGTTTGTAGTCCTGGGTCCATCACTAGAATACATGGAAAATGGACACTGGCCAAACTGTGTGTGAACGTGTTTGAAATGGAGATCTTGAAATGCTGTCATTGTTCACATAATCTTGATGGATTGGCAGTCTGATTGCAGTGATGTGTCAGTCACGATGATTGACACCAACTCATATCTACTTTCTTCATAGCTGGTGAGATGCACAGCCTCCCTTCACCTGTTTTGCCATTGAGGCTTTACATTTTGCTTGGCACAACACCCCTATCTTGCCACCACGGTTGACCCTATCGATAGCATGGAGATCCTGACAGTATCACTTGAGGGAGTTCCCTTGTATTTAGACAATGCCTTCCTAGTCTTTGGGATATTCCAACTTGCTTCACAACTATTTTGTTATATAAACAAATAAGTTGAACAGTAAATTTACAGTGAGTTACAAAGTTTACCTTCCAAAATTTCTTCAGTCACTTATTTCCTGTACAATACAACATCTACGTAAGGCAAATGTGAGATTCAGGCACGCTGAGACAATGGTGCAGAGGTTTCAATAAAGGAGAGTCTGGGGGCAGAGTTGGGTATGGTAGGCATTACAAAAGAGTAAGTGCTAGGAAAGCTAAAAGGGCTAAAAATTGATAAATCTCCTGGCCCCAATGGGCTACATCCTAGAGTTCTGAGGGAGGTGGCTGAGGAAATAGAAGAGGCTTTGGTTGTGATCTTTCAAAAGTCACTGGAGTCTGGGAAAGTCTCAGATGATTGGAAAATTGCTGTTGTAACCCCCTTGTTTAAGAAAGGATCAAGGCAAAAGATGGAAAATTATAGGCCGATTAGCCTAACCTCGGTTGTTGGTAAAATCTAGAATCCATTGTTAAGGATGAGATTTCTAAATTCTTGGAAGTGCAGGGTCGGGTTAGAACAAGTCAGCATGGATTTGGTAAGGCGAGGTCGTGCCTGACAAACCTGTAGAGAATTCGTTTGAAGAGGTAACAAGTAGGTTAGACCAGGGAAACCCAGTGGATGTTATCTATCTAGACTTGCAAAATACCTTTTGATAAGGTGCCTCATGGGAGGCTGCTGAGCAAGGTGAGGGCCCATGGTGTTCGAGGTGAGCGACTGGCTTGGATTGAGTATTGGCTGTCTGACAGAAGGCAGAGAGTTGGGATAAAAGGTTCTTTTTCGGAATGGCAACCGGTGACAAGTGGTGTCCTGCAGAGTTCAGTGTTGGGGCCGCAGCTGTTCACTTTATATATTAATGATCTGGATGAAGGGACTGGGGACATTCTGGCGAAGTTTGCCGATGATACGAAGATAGGTGGACAGGCAGGTAGTACTGAGGAGGTGGGGACGCTGCAGAAAGATTTAGACAGTTCAGGAGAGTGATCCAGGAAATGGCTGATGAAATTCAACGTGAGCAAATGTGAGATTTTGCACTTTGGAAAAAGAGTACAGGCATGGACTATTTTCTGAACGTTGAGAAAATTCGTAAAGCAGAAGTTCAAAGGGATCTGGGAGTGTTGGTCCAGGATTCTCTAAAAGTTAACTTGCAGGTAGAGTCCGTGATTAAGAAAGCGAATGTAATGTTGTCACTTATCTCAAGAGGGTTGGAATATAACAGCAGTGATGTGCTTCTGAGACTTTATAAAGATCTAGTTAGGCCCCATTTAGAATACTGTGTCCAATTTTGGGCCCCACACCTCGGGAAGGACATACTGGCACTGGTGCGTGTCCAGCAGAGATTCACACAGATGATCCCTGGAATGGTAGGTTTAACATACGATGAATGGCTAAGGATCCTGGGATTGTATTCATTAAAGTTTAGAAGGTTGAGGGGAGATCTAATAGAAACTTACAAGATAATGTATGGCTTAGAAGGGGTGGACGCTGGGAAGTTGTTTCCGTTAGGCAGGGAGATTAGGACCCGTGGGCACAGCCTTAGAATTAGAGGGGGTAAATTTAAAACGGAAATGAGGAAACATTTTTCAGGCAGAGAGTGGTGGGCCTATGGAATTCATTGCCACGGAGTGCAGTGAGGCCTGGACGTTAAATGCCTTCAAGGCAGAGATCGATAAATTCTTGATCTCACAAGGAATTAAGGGCTATGGGGAGAGTGCAGGGAAGTGGAGTTGAAATGCCCATCAGCCATGCTTTAAATGGCGGAGTGGACTCGATGAGCCGAATGGCCTTACCTCCACTCCTATGTCTTATGGTCTTATGGTTTCCTTTTGTAAAGAAAGTTGCTGTGCATACTACAGATCTACACTTTTGTCATTCATGGGAAGGGAACTGAAGAAAGGGAGAATTGCTATAATTACAGCTGGTGTTTGCTGAGCAAAAGTGTAAACCTTAATTCAATGCATTAGCTTATTTTATTTCATACGCCTGAGATGAACGCCATATAATAGAAACAAACAGTCATAGTATTTTGGTTATGTGTAAACTATCTGGTTACCTCAATTGTTATCATTTAACTGTCATCTTGTGTGGGGAATATTAAACTGAAGCACATTGTTCCGTCCTTGCTCCTCTAGATCCTTTATCAATTAGTTTATGTTTATGTATGCCTCTTACTCAGTTACTTATTAGAATGTTTGCTCAAATTGAAAAAAGTTGGATGTCTTTTGTACATTTTTTTAGGTGCAGCTCCTTAAGTTCTGGTATTGGAAAAGTTCAGATCAGAAATGTGTTGATACTCTTTTTTTAAGATATATCAAAGTATACTGAAAGTTAAAGTAGTACAGCATCTGAAGTGTTAAGCTTACATTTCAAATTATATGCGGTGAATAATCTCCTGCAAAATACTTTTATATTTGAGTTAACAGACATTAGAATACATCAGTCAAAATAGAAACCGAAAGAACTGTGAACGCTGTAAATCAGGAACAAAAACAGAAGTTGCTGGAAAAGCTCAGCAGGTCTGGCAGCATAAGTGAAGAGAAAGATCAGAGTTGACGTTTTGGGTTCAGTTCAGTTCTGCCACACCTGAGTTTTTCAAGCAATTTCTGCTTTTGTTCAGTCCAAATGGAATTTGTTTTTAATGTCAAATAATTGTCTTTTGTGCTATTATTAAATGTTATGGGACATCCGTATAGTTATTGAAATCAAATTCATGGATAGGCATTCTTAATTATCTTTGTTAATATCCTTTCTGTTAGATACATCACCTGTTTTTTAATCAACAGTATTCTGTCATCATTTGTACTCTCAAATCATTAAATTTCTTCTCACTATCTACATTATTTTGACAGTTGGTTGTTATATTGGTATATAAATCATAAATTTCTCTCCATTAGTTCATTTGGACCAAATACGTTGTCATCTATTTGTTGTCCTTATCAAGAGAATTTAAATATTTATGAAAATTGCTGGGTTTTTAAGAAGCTTAATATTGCAGTGTCATTGACTCCAACTTAGTAAGTTTTTATGTTGTCACCCTTCTCTCCATATTCATTGTTACAATTCCTAACTTTACATCTGTCAAGTTGAAATATGAATTGAGCAAATAGGAAGGGTGCTGCTATATCCTATCACATGACAAAATAAACTTGAGGAACAGTTTTCTGCAAAATATATAATTGCACAAAATACAGAATGCCAAATCACCATTTCATCTCCAAACTGAAAGGATTCGCTCCTAGTAAATTAACAATGGATATCGGAAAGTGATCATAGAAGATTTAAAAATAGATATGGAGTTCAGTTGTCAGTTAACGATGCGAGTTATGCTTCAACATTTTGATGTACACATATCCACTCTCTTCATATAATCATTTAAACAGTTTTGTTGTTTTTTTTCATAGGACCTCCCACTTGTGTGAGCCTGGTCCTACAGAAACAAATGGCACCTTAGAAGATCATCGGCATCTGCACTGTGCAGAATCACCAGAAGTGCTGTCAAAGCCTTTTCAAGCAAATTACATGTGTAAATCACTGCGTTATTGTGTGAGCCACTGTCTTTATGCAGTAATGACTAAACTGGAGGAGCTGAACAGAGAAGCAAATATGCATTCCTCAATTCGATATCTTGGCTACCTGGCAAATATAAGTTTGCTAGTGGCAATTTGTATGGGCCTGTACGTCCGATGGGAGAAAACGGAAAATATACTATTGCTTGTGATATTCATCCTGGGACTTTTTGTGCTTGGCATTGCTAGTATATTGTACTATTACTTCTCCATGGAAGCAGCAAGTTTGAGTTTGTCGCATCTCTGGTTTGGATTTTTACTTGGTCTTCTCTGTTTTATAGATAACTCTAAATTTAAAACTGATGCAAAAGAAGAAGCCACCAAATATTTACTATTGACCAGCATTTTGATTAGAATTTTGTGGTCAGTAGTGGAGCGAGTGTGTGGATGTGTCCGACACCAACCTGCCCTTTTAACATCTGCAGAATGTCTGGAGCTGGTTGGATTTGCTATAGCCAGCACTGCCATGTTGATGCCCAACTGCTTGAGTGTTATTTTACTTGTTTTTGCTTTGTCAATGTTGATTGTTGATTTACGGATGAAGTCCTTCCTGGCAGTTCCAAACTTGATAATCTTTGCAGTGATTACGTCCCTGTTGTTTTTTCCATCTTTGAAAATTAGCACTAATCCCTTTGCCTTGGCTTGTTATTTCAGCCGTCTGATTTGTGACCCATTACTGGATCTTTACTTTAGTGGTTTATCTGTTACTGAACGTTGGAAACCTTACCTCTATGGCCGGACACTATGTAGACGAATTTCAATTCTTCCTGTAGCAGCTATTGAGCTGATATTCTTCATTCTTGCTGCATTAAAGTTAAATAACTTAGACCGCTGGTATTTTACGATACCAGGATTTTCTATCTTTGGGATCTTCTGGTTGATCTGCCATATAATTTTTCTCATAACTTTCTGGGGTTTTCATACTAAGCTCAATGACTGTCAAAAAATCTACTATACTCATAGAATAGATAATAAGAGTCTGGACTGTGTTATGGCATCCAAAGGAATGCGTCATTTTTGCTTGATTTCTGAGCGGTTGGTCTTTTTCAGCCTATTTTCCACGGCAGTGCTGGGTGCAGTCTCTTGGCAGGTATGTGTTATAATATTTGAAATTACCATTAGTTTGTCCATGTGCATTGATTTACCAAGTCAATTTACAAATGTTTACTAGGTACTTTTCATAAACTTTTAAGAGTTTGATCTATTGATGTATTTTTATGTGAATGTGTACACGTCTATAAAGGCAAGGTAGCTTCATAATCACTTAGTCATTTTTTAAGGAAATGTTGTGGTTAAAACCAAGAGCCTGTAATAGTTAGCATGCAAGGAGGCAGAGCATAGTGTTTTGAAAAGTTGTTTACTTATTTGCAGGCCTCATTGTGGTAATGAGCACACTTGAATGTTTTAAGATCTTTTGTCTTAATTTTGTTTTAAATATGCACTGCATAAGACCTCTTTAGGAACTGGAAGTTTAAAGTGTGTTATTAGTCACTCTCGTACCTAAATAAATCAATTTGTTTTATCAATTAATTTTTGACAAATGTCATAAATGCCTGAAAGTTATTTACCTGTTCACTTGGGTGAAGAACCAAAGGGTGTGTTGAAGCATCCTTTTTGAAATCCTAGAAGCAAAATTGCAAAATTGCAGGCTGTTGGGAAAGATTGAGAAAAAGAATCGATCAACAAGTCACATGGTAACAGGAATCAAAAGTTTAAAGAAAGGGAAACCACTTAAAAAAAAATATTGGTGGTGATGAACATGACAGCTACCAAGCTATTGCTCATGTCTCTTAAAGAAAGCTAAAATAACATGTGGCTTTCATATAATTATTCTCCAATAATGCCACAGTTTTATTGCTGTAACAGCCTACCTTCCTGCAGTCAAGGAAGAATTGTAACAATGGCCTTGCAATGACAGATGGAAAGAACATAACTTGGGATACCAGAGTCAGATGCTGTTTTTTTTAGTGGTGGCTAGGGCATTTCTGGGAGGATAATGGACGTTTTTTAAGATTTCCTGTAGCATTTGTATTACTGCTGCAAAGGTGAGAGAATAAGTACTGATTTATAGTGAAACATAATTTATTTTTGTTTAATATCTTGTGATTTATGATATAAATGGTTAACCCTTTTAACCTTGTTCATTGCAAATGTGCTGACACATAAAATGAAATATTTATTTTCTATTTTCTACAGCCAACGAATGGGTCATTCATGAGTGTGTTCCTCATTGTTTTACCGTTGGAATCCTTAGCTCATGGTCTTTTCCATGAATTGGGTAACTGTTTAGGAGGAACGTGCGTCGGATATGCCATTGTAATTCCTACAAATTACTGCAGGTATCTTTCTGTATTAAGAACTGCAATTGCGGCAGGCATATTATTCTAACAGGGTCAGTGCATTTGCTGTTTGTAAACTTGTAATCATAATGCTTGTCTCTCTACACTACTTTGCCAGTTAGCTGTTACTTTATAATAGTATGTAACATTTAAACATCCATATTGTTTTCTTAACAGTTTATCAAAATTGATCAAAAACTAATGGATTGCTTTAGAAAGCAGACTTGCTGTTATATATCTGTGCATGTGGTAATGCCATTGTTAGAAATGTATTACAATGTCGTGGTACATTAAGGACTTCATGTGGTAGTGTATAAACTGACTACAAAGCTCAAGCAAGTTAACATCTCATGGATCGAGCATTTTGTTCCCACCTTTGAAACACTGATGAAAAGTAATTAAGCCGAAGAGATAACTCTTTCTCTGCACAGAACTGATCTGTTGAGTATTTCCATTATTTTCTGTTTATACTTATGAGCCTCCCATTCCTGCTTAATTAATATAACTGTCAAACTTTCATCTGTTGCTATGTCGCTTACCCCCCAGAAAAATCCAAATGTCCATTCTACTGACTAGATGTAACCAAAAAGACTGAGGTAGATGATACAATGTGAGGCTGGATGAACACAGCAGGCCAAGCAGCATCTCAGGAGCACAAAAGCTGACGTTTCGTGCCTAGACCCTTCATCAGAGAGGGGGATGGGGTGAGGGTTCTGGAATAAATAGGGAGAGAGGGGGAGGCGGACCGAAGATGGAGAGGAAAGAGGATAGGTGGAGAGAGTATAGGTGGGGAGGTAGGGAAGACGGACAGGTCAAGGAGGTGGGATGAGGTTAGTAGGTGGATGGGGGTGCGGCTTGGGGTGGGAGGAAGAACAGGTTAGGGAGGCAGAGACAGGTTGGACTGGTTTTGGGATGCAGTGGGTGGAGGGGAAGAGCTGGGCTGGTTGTGTGGTGCAGTGGGGGGAGGGGACAAACTGGGCTGGTTTAGGGATGCAGTTGGGGAAGGGGAGATTTTGAAACTGGTGAAGTCCACATTGATACCAGCATCTGTAGTACCCATTATCTCAGACTGAGGTAGATGTTGCCTACATTTCTTTCGTAAAGCCTTTGTCAAGGTTTCACATGGTAGCTTGATTAATAAAGTTAGATCTCATGGGATTCAGGGAGAGCTTGCCAATTGGACACAAAATTGGCTTGATGGTAGGAGACTGTTGGTCATAAGCATCCAGTCTGAAAAACAATACTGTGCCACCACCCTCTGTGTTTCACAGGGATCGGGCCCACCGTTGTTTGTCACTTATATAACTGATTTGGATGAGAATTTAGGAGGCATGGTTAGTAAATTTCTAACTCATAGCAAAATTGGTGGTGTAGTGGACAGTGATTAAGATTACAAAGGGATTTTGATCAGTTGGGCCAATGAGCTGAGGAGTGGGAGATGGAGTTTAATGTGGATAAATATGAGGTGTTGCATTTTGGTATGAAACAAACAAGGACAGGATTTGTGCAGTTAGTGATGTGGCCCTGGATTGTGTTGTCCAACAGAGACTTACGGGTTCTAGTACACTGTTCTTTGCAAGTTGGATCACAGGCAGACTAGTTAAGAAAGCATTTAGCACGCTTGCCTCATTACTCAGAACATTGAGTATTCCAGTTGGGACATCAAATAGAGGTTGTACAGTGTGTTGATGAGGCCTCTTCTGGAGTACCGTGTGCAGTGTATTCATAGAACATTACAGCACAGTACAGGCCCTTCGGCCCTCGATATTGTGCTATAGGAAGGATGTTATTAAATTGGAGATGTTGCCAGGAATTGAGGGTTTGAGTTATAAGGATAGGTTGGGACTCTTTTTCACTGGAGCATCAGAAGCTATGGAGTAATCTTAGAGAGTTTTATAAAATCATGAGGGGCACAGATAAGACAAATAGCAAAGGTCTTTTTTCCAGGGATAGGGAGTGCAAAACTCGGGGACGTATTTTTAAGATGAGAGGAGAAAGGTGTAAAATGGACCTGAGGGGCAACTTTTCCGCACAGTTCATGTGTGGAATTAACTGCCAGAGGAAGTGGTAGATACAGGTACGGTTCCCAACATTTAAAAGACATTTAGAAAGGTACTAGAATAGGAAACATTTAAACAGATACCAGCCAAATGCAGGCAAGTGAGAATAGTTTAGTTTGGGAAACTTGATTGGCATGGATGAGCTGGACTGAAGAGTATGTTTCCGTGCCGTATGTTGCTATATTTAAGTAACAGTGGAAATAGAAAATAGTAATAGCCAACTGGGTAAGAAAGTGGTTTAAACTGAAGTGAGACATCTGGCATTAGTTGAGTTGAAATGAGTGTTCAACAATATTTTTCTGTCTACATCAGATATTGCATATCAGATCAAATCCATTAGTGATAGAGTACTCTTTTGCTAATTACAGAATTGTTGTGCAAATGAAAACCATTCAGCTGATCTAATCTGCAGCCCATCTTTGAATGAAAATCGTTGATGTGGTGCCGTTCTTCCATCCTTTTTGTGCGATTCTGCATACTATTTTTGGTTGAATGATCATCTAATACCCTCTGAATTAATATTTTAACGAATATCTATCGCTTAGGTTGTGGTTGGAATTGTTGGTTGGTTTGTCAAGCTGACCAACTGTCCCTCGTTTTAATACACTCTGACGTAAAGGACATCAGTTTGACCGGGACTAAGTTACAGTACTAGGACAAGCGAGACAAAGACAAGCATGAGAATTCCTGGACGCCTGGTTTTCAACCGCTGACGCAATTACAAACATTTTGAAATAGCTCATATCCACATACCACTATGGTACGAAACCAAAAACGAGACTGCCCCCAATGACACACCAAATTCAGAGCGGGACGAAACAACAGCACATCAACGGAGGCTACACAGTACTGATTATGTCACCTAGAAAAGAGATGAAACGTTTACATGAAAACCAGTTAGCTCAGCAAACCAACCAACAACTCCACCCTCTTGAATACCTCAATTAAAACTACCCGATACATGTCCAAGCAGTGCATTCCAGATCTGATCCAGTCACTGTCTGAAAATTTTTTTCCCTCAACTCATGGTTACTTCATTAGCAAATTACTTTAAATCTGTGCCCTCTTGTTCTCGATCCTTTGACAAGCAGGAATAACTGTCTGTTCTCTGTCTACTCTGACCAGAGCCTTCGTGTGGAATCTTCAATCAGATCTCCCCATTGCCTTCTCCTTTCCAAGTAAAATAGTCCCAACTTCCCAAATCCATCTTAATAACTGAAATTTCTCATCCTGGCGCCATTTTCCTAAACCCCTCTAATGCATTCACATTTTTCCTGAAATGTGACACGTATAAATGAACATAATATTCCAGCTAAGATGTAACAGACTCTGCATAACTTTACTGTTTTTTTACTCCGTGCCCCAATTTGGAAAGTCTCAGATACTTTAAGCTTTATTAACTGCTTTCTCAATCTACTTAGCCACCTTTTAATGACTTATGACCAGTGCACCAAAGTCTCCCAGTTCCTGCACAGCCTTTAGAGTAATAATTTTTATTTTATACTGACTTGCTGTGTTCTTTTGAACAGAATGGACGGCCTTACACGTGTCCACATTAAACTTCACTAACATCAATATCCTTTGAAGAGGATCTTGGAATGCATGTACACTGTTGCGGCTAGTCACAACCGCACTGGTGAAAAACAACTATCTAACTATTCTAACAGAGATAGTAGGAACTGCAGATGCTGGAGAATCCCAGATGGGTTTCCAATGCGTGGCCTTTGGCTTCGCATGCGTTGGCATTGCAAGTGCACATCTGAATATTTCTTAATTGTTTTGAGGGATTCTGCCTCTCTTATCCTTCAAGGCAGTGAGTTTCAGATTCCCACCACCCTCTGGGTAAAAAAGTTTTTCCTCTCATCCCCTCTAAGTCTCCTACCCCATACATTTTGAATCTATCTTCTCCCCCCCCCCCCCCCCCAAATCAATGAGCCCTCCACCAAGGAGAACATTTTCTTCCTGGCTACCTTTATCTGTGCCCCTCAATCAAGTCCCCTCTTAATTTCATCTGATCTAAAGAAAACAATCACAGTCTGTTCAATGTCTGCTCTGTACTGAAACTCTCCAGCCCAGGCACCATCTTGGTAAATCTTCTCTGCACTACCCCAGTGCTGTCACATCTCTCCTATGGTGAGGATTCCAGAATTGTACACCATACCCCAGCTGTGGCCCAACCAATATTCTATACAGTTTCAGCATCTGCTACTAGACCTCTGCTATTCTGTGAAGTTCTTCATTGGCCTCCTCACAGTTCACAATGCTTCCAAGATTTGCATCATCATTCAAAATTTTCTCCTGCACTCTGAGATCTGGAGCATTAATAAAAATTAGGAAAAGCAAGGATTCTAATACTGACCACAGGAGAACTGGACCACATACCTATGTTCAGACTCAAAAATATCCATAACTGTCACTCAGCCAATTTTGTATCTGTGTTTGAACTATCCCTTTTATTCCATGACCTGCAGCTTTTACTTCAGATTTGTTGTGTGGCTGTGTATGGAATGCCTTTTAAAAGTCTATGTAGATTTTATCAATGCCCTTAACATCATCAACCCTCTCCGTTACTTCAAACAATTGCAAGTTAGTGAAATATGATGTACTGTGGCCTCACAGTGCCAGCGTCCCGGGTTTGATTCCACCCTCGGGCATCTGTCTTTGTGGAGTTTGCACACTCTCCCTGTGTCTGCCTGGGTTTCCTCTGGGTCCTCTGGTTTCCACGCTGTAGGGATCTATGATGACGATGACATCCATGCTGGCTGCTGCACGTATTCCACATTAATCCATGTGGCTATTAATCCCAATCTGAATTATTGGTTTTAGAAATTTCCCCCCTACTAAAGTTAAACTGATCAGTCAGTAATTGATTAGCTTACCTTTGCAAACTCTATGAACAGGGCAGTAATGTTTACAATTCTCCATCCTTTGTCACTGAATGGTGGGTGACTGAAAAATTATAGCCAGTGCCTTTGCAGTTTCCATTGTCGCATCCTTCAGTTTACATGTATACATCTCATCTGGTCCTGATCCTTGTCAATTCTTAAATGCCAGCACTTTATCTAGTGTCCCTTCTCATTATTGAACCTCTCTCTAGTGACTTGGTTTACTGCTGTGTCAGGATGGCCTGGGTGTAACACTTGCTTCCTTTGGTGAAGATAGATGCAAAATATTTGCTTCGTAAGACAGCTACGCTCCTTCCCCCTTGTGTAAATCTCCTCCTTGGTGACTAATTGCAATATCCGTCTTAACCCCTTTTTACTATTGATGTGCGTATTGAAGACTTTGAACTTTTCCTTCATCAATTGCTAGCCTTTTTCATAATCTTCCTTTGCTTCTCTTACTTTCACACCTTCTGAACAGTTTGTATTCATTTTGGCTTTCAGTTGTATCTGTACCTACCATCTGTCATGAGCACACTTTTTCTTCTTTATCTCAATTTCGATCTCTTCTTTTATCATTTAACTCTGGATTTGTTAGCCTCATCTTTCCCTTTTGAGGAAATGCACCTTGATTGTATCTAAACCACCTCTTCTTTGAAGGTAGCACATTGTTCAACTACAGTTTTTCCCAGATGTCAAGGTGTACAGCTGGATGAACACAGCAGGTCAAGCAGCATCAGAGGAGCAGGAAAACTGACATTTCAGGTCGAGGCCCTACGTCAGCTTTCCTGCTCCTCTGATGTTGTTTGGCCTGCTGTGTTCATCCAGTTCTACACCTTGTTATCTCGGATTCTTCAGCATCGGCAGTTCCTACTGTCTCTGTTACAGTTTTTCCCACCCCCCTTTAGCTCTGGTCTATCTGGCCTGGCTTTGTTCTTGCCTCATTGAGATCAGTTTAGTCAGTTAATTCCTCTTTGAATAGTCCTTCATTACTGTCATCTTAAACCTTACCATACAATGATCAATGACCCCTAAGTAATCCCCCAGTCCACCTCATTTCCACGAACCAATCTAGCAGCACTATCTGCATCTCTGGGTATGGGGAGGAAAAGCACTGCAGGTCAGGTAGCAACTGAAGAGCAGTTAAGTCGACGATTTGGGTAGCAGTGCTTCCTTTCCTGTTGGCCACGACACGTACGGTTATAGGAAATTCTACTGACTATAATCTAATATGACTTATGCCCTCAAGGCTTAGGAGCAGAAGGCGGCCCTTCAATCCATCAGATCTGTTCTGCAGTTCAATGAGATCATGGCCTTGACAGTCCTGAACTCCTGTGTCCTGCCTTTTCCCCATAAGCCTAGTTTCCGCTCCTGATGCAAACAAAATCATTAGCTCAGCCTTGAATATACTTGATGGTCCAGTCTTCTCATCCCTGTGTGATTAAAGAATTCCAACGAATCACTACCCTCACAGAAAATTCCTTCTCATCTTTTCTTGAAATAGGCAACCCCATATTCTGAGGTTATGCCTCTGGTCCTCTCCCACAAGGAGAAACAAACTTTCTATTTAGTCCACTTTTCCTTCAAAATGTTCAGTACCTCCATCTAACTAAAGTCCCTCAATTTAACTACTGTATAATGTTTGCATCTTTCTGTAATTTCTCTGCAGATTGTTCCTCTGTAATTCCACAGGTAGTTGACCTGTAGACTAGGATCTGCAATGGAATTGTACCCTCTTGTTCCTTACCTCTAACCAAACCAATTCTGTCCTTCAACCCTCTAAGGCATGTCCTTTCTCGAGCACTGTGGTGTTCTCCTTAACCAAGACTGCCACCCTCTTTCTTTCCTTTGTTTTCTAAACATCCTTTGATCAGGATTCTGGTCTTTCATTCAGCCAGGTTTCTGTTTTCACTACAACATCATTATTCTACATGACAGTCAGTGACTGTGACTCCCCAATCAAGTTTACTGTACTTTATGTACATACTGTGTAACAGTGATTTAGAATGTTCTAATTTCGCTTTGATTCAACGTATTAACTTTTTATTCTCTGTTCACATGCTATTTCTTTCCCTCAATATTTTGTGGCATTATTCTCAAATATTCTCTCTGGGTTCCCACACTGTTGTAGTTTTAGTTTTAAAGCAACTAACACTACCAAAATATCTCGCAAGGAACTCAGTTCCAGCTCTGCTCAGGTGCATTGCCTTGTATGAATTGGTTTTCAGTTTTGGATTGTTCATGTACCATCTCCCTCACAGCCTACCTGAAAATTAAATCTGTGCAGTCAAGCAACCATCTGTCTTATCCTTCTGTTTCTACACTCACTTGTGCATGGTACTGCGAGCTATTAGAAATTATTAATTTTAAGGTCCTGCTTGCTATTTCCTTTCTAGCTCCTAAATTCTGTCTGCAGGAGCCCCTTTCCTACCACTGTGAAACATGACTTCAGATTAATCACCAATCTCCACAGAATGTTCTGCAACCACAGAATGTCCTGTCATATTTTTGAACTGAGCACAGAGAGACAACCTACTACCCAGCAGTCATTTCTATGGCTGTGGCAACACCTCTACTTACCACTAATTAATGAACCCTCCACTGCAACTACTTTTTTACTCTTCTTGCCTCATATGTCTGGTGTACCTGAGATGCCTTAGACTGTTGCTGACTGCACTGTTCTGAAGAATCATTGCCCTCATCAGTCTCCCAAATGAAAAATGATTCTTGAGGAGGATCTCAGGGCTCCTGTACTGACTGGCTGGGTGTCATCCCTTCCTTATCTGCACACATGCCCTTATTCTGTGGTGAGACCACCCCACTGAATGTGCTGTCCAAGTTTGCTGATGCACCACAGTGATTGCATATATATTCTTCCAGGTCACATCAGTTGTCTGCAAAACTCCATGCCCCACAGAATAGGCATTCCCCATGGCCTGCCATAATTTAAACTTTTTAAAAAATATTTACATATAAATTGAAGATGAGAAATTAATGAATTTACATCTCCTGTGATGTCACTTTTTCGTACTCATGCAGCTTTACAGCTTTTGGCCTTCTGGAGACTGATAAGGATGGAAAGAAAAATTTACCCCCCTTGCATCCTCACTGAACTCCATTACTCACCAAATGTGCAATAATCTACTGTGCCCCACTGCACTATTGGCTGAAGAGACAAATCTGAGAAAGGCATTACCTTGTATGAATTGGTTTTCAGTGTTGTCACATGTTGACAATCTGCAGTGCCACTAATCGTCATGATGGATTGTGTTGGCCGGTTTTTCTTTGTCACTAGCTGGTGTCTCCCATATGTGATAATCTGTGTTTCAGCATTTCATGCCTTGCTTGCAGTCACCTTTTGAGGTAGAACTTTCAATACTTGCTGGTTCTTTGCCTCGAGTTATCTTGACTCGCAGAAAATTGAGTTATGCAATCATCTTTCATCCAGCGAATATGGTTGAGCCACCAAAGTTGCTCTAAATGGATATGCCATTAAGATGATACATTACCACGTGTAGCAGAATTTTAAAATTTAATTATTATGTAAAGTATCATATGAAATTATTTAAATAAATTCAGTAACCTAATCAAATTTTGAAAAAAATGAAGAAAATGGACTAAAGCAGCAACTAAATATTTGTTTCTGTAACTTAGGGTTCAATGTAATTGTTTTTATGTTTTTTACTCGTAGTCCTGATGGTCAGCCAACACTCCTCCCTCCTGAGCATGTGCAAGAACTAAACTTAAGGTCTACAGCCATATTAAGCTCCATCCAACGATTTTTTGCCTATCACATGATCGAGACTTACGGTTGTGACTATTCCACCAGCGGCTTTTCTTTTGACACTGTTCAATCCAAAGTAAAGGCATTTCTTGACTTGCGTACTTCAGATGGACCCAGACACGACACCTACATATTGTATTATAGTGGGCATTCTCACAGCTCTGGCGAATGGGCGTTAGCAGGTATGGTGTGTCGATTGTTGTGGATATTTTTAAATGATCTTCCTATCAATATTTTTTTTTAAATCTCTCCTTGTCTAAAATGTTCTTTAGCCTCTGATGCTGAGTTTATTACACTTTTAAACAAATGTTTGTGTTAATGATATAAATTCATATTTCTTAGTTATAATATTTCAATTCCAATAAGTTCAAGCACAGAAACTCTCTCAATACGCTCATTCTCCACAATAAGTAAACAAGGCATCTACAATCTGATAATGATTTTCTCTGGTGCAGTGCATGGATTTGAGATTTTAATGTCTTCCAATGTAATTTACAGTGTTCTAAAGTTAAAAATATTTATAGAAGAAGGCCATTTCACCCATCATGTTTGCACTGGCTATTCAAATGAGCATCATTATCTCGTTGCAATCTCGTGCTGTTTTTCTATACCCTTTAACACTATTTCAATCCAAATAATTAGCAAAGCTCTCTTGAATGCCTCAATTGAACCTGACTCCTCCACATTTCTGAGCAGTGTATTCCATACCCTAACTACTTATAATGTGAAAAGTTTTTTTCACACACCACCCTTGCTTCTTTTGGACATTACTTTTAATCTATGCCTTCTTGTTCTTGTTCTTGTTCCTTTTATGAACGAGAACATCTTCTCCCTATCTATACTATCCAATCCACCCTGATCTCAAATCTCCTCTTTAACACCTCTCTCTAAGTACAACAATCCTTCAATCAGTCCTAACAGTGATATTTGTTGTTCCTGGAACTGCTCTTAAAAATTGCTTCTGCATGTTCCAGTGCAGTCATTTTTTTCCTATAATGTGACACCCACAACTGAACACAAAATTCCACCTGAGGCCTAACAACTATTTTATACAGCAACAGCATCACCTCCTTGCTCTTATTGTCTATGCTCCTATTAATAAAACAGTGGACATTGTATGCCGTATTAACTGCTGTCCACCTGTCTTGCCACCTTCAATGATCTGTGTGTACATGCTCTTAAGTCTCACAGCTCCTATAGCCCCTTTAGAATTGTACCTTTTACGTTGTCTTTCAGTGCTTTTCCTGCTAAAGTACATCACCTCACAGATTCTTTGGTTACAAATGAGTATCATTGCAATCCGCCGACTCCACCAATTTGTCAATGTCCTTTTCGAGTTCCACACTGTCATTCTCCTCAGTTTACAATTGTACTATCTTCTTATCATCTGCAAGCTTTGGAATTGTCCCCGATACACCAAGATCCACATAACATATATATCCATTACCCTCAACTTCCTATCACTCGAGCAGTTTCTTTTAATCCATGTTGTCCTTTTATACCATAACCTATAATTTTCCTCAAGTCTTTTGTGTGGTACTGTCTCAAATGCCTTCTGGAAGTCTATGTATATCATATCTATAGTGTTACCCCATTCAGCCCTTCTGTTACATTTATAAAAAACACTCCAACATAAATTGAACACAACTTCCGCTTTAGAAATCCATGCTGATTCTTCCTAATCAACCCTGCTATTTCCATGTGACTACTAATCCCAAATAGTTGTTTCTAGAAGCTTTTTCCTCCACCAAAGTTAACCTGACTGGTCTGTAATTGTTGGGATTATCCTTGCAACCTTTCTTGAACAAGGCTGTAATATTTACCATTCTGTAGTCTGTTGGTTTAATCCTAACTGTATAAAAGACTTGCTTGCATGTTTTAAGAAAATAGTCAAATAATTTTTTTTTAGAGTTTTTGTTATTCATTCATGGAAATTTAGATGTCATGATCTGAGCAGGCCTTTATTCCACAACCCTGCTTGCCCTTGAAGGTGGTGGTGAGCTGCTGCCTTGAACCATTGCAGTCCACGTGCTATAGGTAGACTCATAATGCCCTTACGGAGGAAAGTCCGAATGGCAGTTTGAAGGGGAATTTGTAAATGATAGTGGTCTCACGCCAAATGTTTGTAAGTCTCTCAATACATCTTTGATTCAAAACTTGTAAGAATATTTGCTTTTATGTACGGTCCATGTTTCGAACGGTTGTTTTTGAGTCTGTTCGCAAGTTGGTTTATACGCAAGTCAGAACATGACCGTGCAAAGTAGCCAGTCTTAAGTACAAGTAAACACTTCATTGTTGGATCTTTTGATATAAATATGCCCCTATATAGGATTGTGTTTGTTAGTTGGATGTCTATAATTTGGACATCCCTGCATTGCAAACTATACGGTGAATATGCTTCCAGTTTTACACTTTGTATTATCAATGACTGGGGAAAGTGTCTACATAAAATGAAAATACAAAGTTCAGTTGCAAAATAGCAGAAACAATTATAATATCAGAGATAATGGGAACTGCAGATGCTGGAGAAGGGTCTAGGCCCGAAACGTCAGCTTTTGTGCTCCTGAGATGCTGCTTGGCCTGCTGTGTTCATCCAGCCTCACATTTTATTATCTTGAAACAATTATAATCACTGGGATTAACTACATGAATATTATGGTCTTTTCCAGTCCTGCATAACTTTCCTGAGTTCTGAGTTGCTGGCATCTTTTTTGAACTGACCAGATGCTACAATAATTGAACATACAAATGTAACAGTAAATCAAATTAATGGGCTTGATCATCCTTAGATGGACCCTTTTTTTAATTGAGGATGCAACATCTTTGGAAATCAATAATGCATAAACATCTATATTTAATGTAATGGGTCATCTAACTTGATGCGTTCCATACCACAATTGACAACTTTGGTCTACAATAAAGGTATTCACCTTTGCTTTCATGAGCCTGATTAGTACATGCCACAAAACTATATGGGCCACGTTTGGAGTAGATTTGCATTCCACGTGGCCTTCAGGCAGCTAGCCAGGTGAGTAAGACCCCAAATCAATTTTAAAATGCTGGAAAGCTGCTCTTGTACATGTGGAGCAGCCACAGAGGCCTTGTGCTGGCTTACAAGGGCCTCACCTGCAGAGTTCAGATTGGCTGATTTGACCACGCCTTGTCCTGCCAGGAGCTAATAGGCTTTACTATTACACACCATCTGCTTGCACTGATACTGTGTACTGTTCAGTGCTGAATTTAATTGGTATATACATA
Organism: Stegostoma tigrinum; assembly: GCF_030684315.1. NCBI lineage: Eukaryota > Metazoa > Chordata > Chondrichthyes > Orectolobiformes > Stegostomatidae > Stegostoma > Stegostoma tigrinum. Next base: position 31,625,065 of record NC_081371.1, on the reverse strand, counting down.
GGATTAAATATGTCACAGGTGGTATAGCATATGAATTCATTAAATACAAGTAAATTTAAACCAACATACTTAGAAGAACTATAGTTCCTTAACAGGTCGATTTAGTTTTGATGTCAATTCCTTTTAAATTTACAGGAAAGACTAAAATGTTTTAGATCACAGATGCTATCGTTCTGATTTCACTTTATGACTTCCACTATCATAGCTGCCAACACCTTCTCAATCATATTTTGTCAGTTCCGGCCTGGTAAAGGCAAATTTACAAATTAAAACCTTGACAACATAGTGGGAGAGCTCGATTTTTGGTTGTATAGTAGAGAGAAAGGGCCCCAACAAAGTGACTCATGAATTTCTATCAGTAATAACCTCAATGATTATCCCCTTTATTCTGATTTATTTTCATAAAGGCAACTTGTAACTTAAATATTAAAATTCCTAGTTCCTGGCACCTCATCAGCACAAAGTTCTTCTAGATCATTACACTACAGTTAATCAAGGAGTGAAACCTCTCTCACTGTTCTCATACTTACATGTCTCTGTTCCAACCTAAGCAGATGCAAACAAACTGTCAACACTTTCAATAACTCACCGAATCTCTCTGAATTAGAGTAACTTCCTTTGCAAGGAGCTGGCTAGCTTGTGCCCAAACACATTAGAAACCTTGAGATAGCAAGAACTGCAGATGCTGGAGTCAGAGATAACAGTGTCGAGCTGGAGGAACGCATCAGGCCAGGCAGCTATTTTTCTGAAGAAGTGTCCTGACCCGAAACGTCAACTTTCCTGCTCCTCTGATGCTGCCTGGCCTGCTGTGTTATCACAACGAAACCTTAGTAGCCAGTATGCTTTCTATTGAAATTTGAATCTCAATATGAAAGAACGTGGCCTGTTTTAACCCATTCCTATACAGACACCCTCACCAAGACTTTTTTCTGAATCTTCTCATTTTTTCAGTGAAAATCCTATTGGATATCTTTTCATACTGATGTAGTATTGGTGTTTATATTGTACAGTAAAATTAAAATAATTCAAAATATGAAGAAAATCCATTTAGGAAAATACAATATCAGATTGTTGGAAAAATTCCTTTAATTCAAAGTCCTTTTAGGAAAAGAAATATGACATCTTTATTTGGATTGGCTTGCAGGTGATTCTGGATCTGAACTTCTAACTGGCCTTTGAAAAGGCTGAGCAAAACACTCAGTTGGAAAAAAACAAAGAATAAAATTGAACAGAGGACTTGGCATTAGCCTGTGCGCTGAAAGCACAAACTGTATTCGATGCCCTAGTAACTCTGTAAAGTTCTCCTGACATCTGAGAAGCTTGAGTCAAATTTGGGAGACTGTCACACAATTGAGTCAAATGACAGTCATAATATTTTACAGCCAATGTTAGACTATGTTTCAGATGCCTGTTTGTCATCTATGCTAGAAAAAATCAGACCAGTTCATTGTTTCATATTGAAATTTAAAGTTTATTTTCTCAACGTAAGATCAATTGTTTCTAACTTCAATGATGAAAGAGTGCATGTTGCATAAAATAAATAAAATTGCAGCTATTTAAACTTGCCAATAAAATCTGCCTAGTGTCCAACCAATGAGGAAGTGTCAGTTGGGGCTGAGTGAATTTTTTTGAGTTTGTGATCTTGACCTTTATCGTCCACTAGCACATCCCTGCCTAACGCACAGAGTTAATGGGAGGGCAACTCATTTGTATTAGTAAGATGTTTGCCTCTCTAGTCTCTGAGAGGTTGAGGTTCCTAGGCTGTTACTTTTCTTAATCTCTCAAGTGGAATGTGAGCAACACTGGCAAGATTCAAATTTGTTGCACATCTCTAATTGCCTCTTTGCCCCTGCCTATGATTGTTTCTGAACGAGACTACCGGTTTGCTATTTTTGTAAGGACAGTTAAATTCTTCTGGAGCCCAGGCTGCTTAAACTGGCAATCTATAATGGGGTCCCAAATATGGTTTTGTGCTGCTTCACTAACAATTTAACTGCTGTTAATATGATATGAGGGCACGTGGAGCACGTGGAGGGAGAATTGCCATCTAAAGAAGTACCTGCTGTAACTCTCCTCTTCCTCTAATGTCAATTTCTTTATATGGATTGGTAGAAAATCCATCTATTGTAGAGGATGGATGAATCTTCCAGAACTAGCACGGACCTGGCCTGGTGTGGTGTCTGTCATTTTCCTGAACAGCTTGCCAGAGCCAAAACAAAAACCTCTGGTACTTTTGACCTCCTGATATTTCAAGTTGATAAGATAGAGATGTTGCCAAAAGATTTTCAGCAATATCTTGGTGTTTAGTACAAAAAGCAACATTTTTTACGGCAGTCATTTTTAGCCATTAGGAACTAAATACCATAGTTTTCTGCACTACAAAATAAAACCATTCAGTAAATTGCACTTAGCAATTTAAGTAATACAAGTAGAAATAATCACTAAAAGTTCTGAATAATCATCTAAATTTAAAGTAATAAAATATCCTGTGTTTATAAACCAGATGAGTTATCCTTGGGGCATCCCCAAGTGCTTCACAGTCAATGAGTGAATAACTAAGTGAGTTAGTTTAGTTGTATAAGGGATTAAAGTTGCTAATTTATGGACAGGAAAATCCCACAAACAGCAAAGATCCATTGATCAGTTTTTTGGGTGTTGAAACAAACAATAAATGGTGAGCAGGCTGACAACGCTATTATTCTTCATACTGCTCCATAAACTTAAACATCCCTTCAAATAAAATCAATCTGAACTTGGTTTAATCTCTTGCCCAAAAGAACAATACACTACTGGGCTGAAATATCAACTCGGATGATATACCAAAGGAAAGAGAACAAAATATTAGTGATATGAAGGAACCTAAAACCAAATTAATGACATTTGGTTTGCTAATTTAAAAGGGCAAAAAATGGTGTTGAAGAAAATAATAAGAACTAGGAATGGTTTGCATTTGGAAGTATGGTCGTGTAGTGATTATTTTACAGGCTGAATAATCCAGCGGCTTGATTTAATCATACAGAAAAATGACTCCAAATCCAAACATGTTAGATAAGGAATTCAAGCTTAATTAATTAGATAAAATGTGGAATAACTGCCTGCAATGTTGTCTGTGAAAATCACTGGATTGTTAAAACAAACAATGTCTATTAGGGGAGGAATCCTGTTTTCCTCCTGGTCAGCCTATATATGATTTTGGAGCCCCAAACAATGTTGTTGACTGTATTTTACCTTCTGAAATGGCTGAACAAGTCACCCTGACTCACGAGTTAAATTAGGAATAGGCTATAAATGCTGGCCTTGTCCTTCTCACATGAACAAATAGATTTTTAACAAAAAAGAAATTGTAAATTTTCCAAAGTATCATAGAATTCCCACAGTGTGGAAACAGGCCCTTCAGCCCAACAAGTCCACACTGCCCCTCCATAGAGCATCCCACCCTGATTCATTTCCTTATGTCTAACCCACCTGACCTAAACACCCCTGGACACATTGGGAAATTTAGCCTGACAGTCCACCTACCCTGCACATCTTTGGACTGTGGGAGGAAACCAGAGCACCTGGATGAAATTCATGCAGACACGGGGAGAATATGCAAACTCCACACAGATAGTCACCCGAGGGTAGAATTGAACCTGGGTCCGTGGTGCTGTGAGGCACAAGTGCTAATCACTGAGCCACCGTGCTAGCCAAAGTACTATACTTCAAGTATAGTTACTAAACATAGAACCAGCCAACCTGTTAACTGATGAACAAAAAAAACCAAAGAACTGCCGATGCTATAAATCAGAAACAAAAATAGAAATTGCTTGAGAAACATGAAATCTGACAGCATCAGTGGGTAAGAAAATATAGTTTTCTCCAGTTCTGAAGAAGGGTCACTGGGCCTGAAAAATTGACTCTGCTTTCTGTCCACAGATACTGCAAGACCCGCTGTGTTTTTCCAGAAATTTCTGTTTTTTGAGCTTGTTAACTGGAATTGTAGTTGCACAAAGATACAAGAACACCATTTTAAGGAGGTCACGCATAGAACTGAATGTCATTAATTGCAGTAAATGGAAAAGTAATTAATGCTTGTCTGGCTTAAGGAAAGCTTCATTTGTTTAAAACTGCAGATCACTTCCCAAAGTAAGTTTCCTTGTAAATATATTTTGGCTATAGGTTGCACAGTTCAATATTGACAGAATGCTAAATCTGCTAACAAAATGAAAACGAAGTGCCAGTAAACCAGTTCTGCCACATGTAATAAGCCTTGAACGTAATGGTGGTGGTAAAACCTAACCTTAAAAATGAATTTGCTTTTTCTGTTCTTGTCAGTGGAGGGTGTATCTAAGCAGAGATAGCAGGAACTGCAGGAATCTGAGATAAAAAGGTGTAGAGATGGATGAACACTGCAGGCCAAGCAGCATCAGAGGAGCAGGAAGGCTGACATTTCGGGCCTAGACCCCTCCCTTATTTTTCTGAGGAAAGGTCTGGGCCCAAAATGTCAGCCTTTCCGCTCCTCTGATGCTGCTGGGCCTGCTGCGTTCATCCAGCTCTACACCTTGTTATCTCGGTGTAACTAAACATTTTTTTTTATTTGTTCTTGGGTTATGCTATCACTGGCCTGGCCAGCATTTACAGTCATACAGTTGGCATCGAGACCAGCACTTCAGCCCAACTTGCCCATGCTGACGAGATATCAATTGACAATAGACAATAGGTGCTGGAGTAGACCATTTGGCCCTTTGAGCCAGCACCACCATTCATTATGATCATGGCTGATCATCCACAGTCAGTATCCTGTTCCTGCCTTATCCCCATAACCCTTGATTCCACTATTGTTAAGAGCTCTATCTATCTCTTTCTTGAAAGTATCCAGAGAGTTGGCCTCCAATGCCTTCTGGGGCAGAGCATTCCATCTATCCACCACTCTCTGGGTGAAGAAGTTTCTCCTCAACTCTGTTATAAATGGCCTACCCCTTATTTTTAAACTGTGTCCTCTGGTCCTGGACTCACCCATCAGCGGAAACATGCTTCCTGCCTCCACAGTGTCCAATCCCTTAATAATCTTATATGTCTCAATCAGATCCCCTCTCATCCTTCTAAACTCAAGTGTATACAAGCCCAGGAAAATAAAGTGTGAAGCTGGATGAACACAGCAGACCAAGCAGCATCTCAGGAGCACAAAAGCTGACGTTTCGGGCCTAGACCCTTCGGCAGAGAGGGGGATGGAGTGAGGATTCTGGACTAAATAGGGAGAGAGGGGGAGGCGGACCGAAGATGGAGAGAAAAGAAGATAGGTGGAGAGCAGAGTATAGGTGGGGAGGTAGGGAGGGAATAGGTCAGTCCAGGGAAGACGGACAGGTCAAGGAGGTGGGATGAGGTTAGTAGGTAGGAAATGGAGGTGCGGCTTGGGGTGGGAGGAAGGGATCGGTGAGAGGAAGAACAGGTTATGGAGGCAGAGACAGGCTGGGCTGGTTTTGGGATGCAGTGGGTGGAGGGGATGAGCTGGGCTGGTTGTTTGATGCTGTGGGGGGAGGGGACGAACTGGGCTGGTTTTGGGATGCGGTGGGGGGAAGGGGAGATTTCAGAAGCAGTTCATGCACTTCACCAACACCTTCCACCCCAACCTCAAGTTCACCTGGGCCATCTCCAACACATCCCTCACCTTCCTGGACCCCTCAGTCTCCATCTCAGGCAACCAGCTTGTAACATGTCCACTTCAAGCCCACCAACTCCCACAGCTACCGAGAATACACCTCCTCCCACCCACCCTCCTGCAAAAATTCCATCCCCTATTCCCAATTCCTCCACCTCTGCCGCATCTGCTCCCAGGATGAGGCATTCCACTCCCGCACATCCCAGATGTCCAAGTTCTTCAAGGACTGCAACTTGCCCCCCACAGTGGTCGAGAACGCCCTTGACTGCATCTCCCGCATTTCCCGCAACACATCCCTCCCACCCCGCCCCCGCCACAAACGTCCAAAGAGGATCCCGCTCGTCCTCACACACACCACCCCACCAAACTCCGGATACAACACATCATCCTCCGACACTTCCACCATCTACAGTCCGACCCCACCACCCAAGACATTTTTCCATCCCCACCCTTGTCTGCTTTCCGGAGTGACCGCTCTCTCCGTGACTCCCTTGTTCGCTCCACACTGCCCTCCAACCCCACCACACTCGGCACCTTACCCTGCAACCGAAGGAAGTGCTATACTTGCCCCCACACCACCTCCCTCACCCCTATCCCAGGCCCCAAGATGACTTTCCATATTAAGCAGAGGTTCACCTGCACATCTGCCAAAGTGGTATACTGTATCCATTGTACCCAGTGTGGCTTTCTCTACATTGGGGTAACCAAGCGGAGGTTTGGGGACTGCTTTGCAGAACATCTCCGCTCGGTTCGCAATAAACAACTGCACCTCCCAGTCGCAAACCATTTCCACTCCCCCTCCCATTCTTTAGATAACATGTCCATCATGGGCCTCCTGCAGTGCCACAATGATGCCACCTGAAGGCTGCAGGAACAGCAACTCATATTCCGCTTGGGAACCCTGCAGCCCAATGGTACCAATGTGGACTTCACCAGCTTCAAAATCTCCCCTTCCACCACCGCATCCCAAAACCAGCCCAGTTCGTCCTGTCCCCCCACAACATCACACAACCAGCTCAGCTCATCCCCTCCCCCCACTGCATCCCAAAACCAGCCCAGCCTGTCTCTTCCTCCCTAACCTGTTCTTCCTCTCACCCATCCCCTTCCTCCCACCCCAAGTCGCACCTCCATTTCCTACCTACTAACCTCATCCCACCTCCTTGACCTGTCCATCTTCCCTGGACTGACCTATCCCCTCCCTACCTCCCCACCTATACTCTCCACGTATCTTCTTTTCTCTCCATCTTTGGTCCGCTTCCCCCTCTCTCCCTATTTAGTCCAGAACCCTCATCCCATCCCCCTCCCTGATGAAGCGTCTAGGCCCGAAACGTCAGCTTTTGTGCTCCTAAGATGCTGTTTGGCCTGCTGTGTTCATCCAGCTTCACACTTTATTATCTTGGATTCTCCAGCGTCTGCAGTTCCCATTATCTCTGTATACAAGCCCAGTCGCTCCAATCTTTCAACATATGATAGTCCCGCCATTCCAGGAATTGACCTTGTGAACCTACGCTGCACTCCCTCAATAGCAAGAATGTGCTTCCTCAAATTGGGAGACCAAAACTGCACACAATACTCCAGGTGCGGTCTCACCAGGGCCCTGTACAGCTGCAGAAGGACCTCTTTGCTCCTATACTCAATTCCTCTTGTGATGAAGGCCAGCATGCCATTAGCTTTCTTCACTACCTGCAGTATCTGCATGCTTGCTTTCATTGACTGATGTACAAGAACACCTAGATCTGGCTGTGCTTCCCCTTTACCTGACTTGACTCCATTGAGATAGTAATCTGCCTTCCTGTTCTTATCACCAAAGTGTATAACCACACACACATCCTGAATTAATCTAGTCCCATTTGCCAGCATTCGGCCCATATCCTTCTAAACCCTTTCTGTTCCTGCACCCATCCAGATACCTTTTAAATGTTGTAATTGTACCATTCTCCACCACTTCCTCTGGCATCCCTTTATTTACACTTGACACTGTATTCCTTTACATTTGTGCTTAAGTCCACGTGACAATAAAATCTAGTTCTAGTTCTAATCTTACTTCCATCCCTAATTGCCTTTGAGAAGGTGGTAAACTGCATTTAAACCACTGCAGTTTATGGTTGGGTAGCTACACCCAAAGAGCTGTTGGGGAGAGAATTCCTCAGCTTTGACCCAACAATCGTAAAAGAGCTATTATGCCTGTGGTGTAGCCCAAATTAAGCAAAACAGCAATTGTTTTAACAAAAGCATTTGTGAGAGTTTATTTCACTTGTGCTGAAAACTACTCGTGTGCCTCAGTACTGTTGAATCCACCTGTTCATTAGATAGCCATGTCTTGGCCTCGGATTTTTCTCTTGCTCCCCTTGTAGCAGTATCATCTTCCAGTTGAGCACCTTTGGTTAATAGCCCAGCTGAAATCATCTGTAGAGTGCTGGATAAGCTTTTCTGTCATGCCATTCCATGGTAGAGTTGTTTTATGATACCGAATGAATGACATACCTCTAAACAGTATAATTCATAATTTGTTGCGATTACTTGGTTGATCTAGTTAATGTGTGATGGAACATTTTAAGAATACAGAGATAATTATAAAAGATGTTGTACCACACACAAATAGTTTCTGCAGTCCTTTCCATTTTATAGCCTTGGGGCATTATCCCAGTTTTAGTAAAGTGGGCTCGACAGAGTTGCTCAACTGCAGCTTTTATCTGAAGTAATTAAATACTTAGGGAGTTCGCCTTACTGTAATGTAACAGTTGCCATCTTTGTACATAATATTAGCTTCCCAGATGTGCTTAGAACATTAAATTCCTAGAGTATATGAAAGATGAGACCAAACTCATACATAAATAATAAGAATTTAACAAAATTATGGTTGATTCTAAATTGTAACCATATTTTTCTCAGTCTCAACAGGTTTGTTCGCATTTTGAATCTTTTTGAAAAATGAATTGAAATTTATTACTGTAATTGATTCCATTTTTTGTCAAGACTGAATGACAGCTAGTGTATTGTTTATAGTACCTGGGGAAAATGTGTTTTCTTGAAGCTTTGTTTAAACATTATATTTATTGTTTCTCATAGCATCAGCAGTAACCTTAATATATGTAAGGAAATTTTAATATTTTATAACAGTATTCATCAAAGTTTATCGTAATGTTTACAGATAAACAGTGAAAGATTACTTTGGTCTATTCAATAGCATGAACTTAAATTTGGAGTAAATAAAACTGACAGTATTGACAAACTGCCAGGATGATGTAAAGGTATCCATTAATACTGATGCATTTCTTTGCTTGATGCGTTATATCTTTTGGCCCCAGACAGTGAGGGAACATGTTAGTTGATTCAGCAGGGAGTTAAGAATGATGTCAGACAAACCTTTCTGTATCTTAAGCTTTGGCTTGTCATTTAATTTCCAGAGCTAAGCAATGCCTGAAGTAACTTGCTTCAGAAATGTTGTAGGACATTTCCAATCTGATAAACCAAAAAATGGTTACAATGTAATTCTTCTATTGTATCTGACTAAGCCCAGACATAAGCAACGACTTTAAGCATTGGATTGTACAGAGAAAAAAATGTAATTTTTAATTAATCTGTTGCTAGAAAATTAACTTACGTCAACCCTTTTGATCCGAGTTCTACAAGTTGTCAAATAGGGCTTTATGTGCAACATACATAATTTTGATGATTCACAATAAATATTATGGTTACCCAAGAAATAAGGGTACTTAGAGACCTTCAGATTCCAACTTCTTGTACCACTTCCTTTCACAAGATTGAATTACTTGTCTAATCTCTCAGTGTGGTGACAAGAAAGTCAACAAAGACAAATAAAATATCTTTCAACCTTCATCCTGCACTTTAGAAGCAAAGCAGCATAATCAGTTAAATCAGATCCCAGCAAAGAGCAAATTTAACAATTTCATTATTTTCAACTGAGGAACAAATCTACAATATATTCTAGGTAAAAAGAAAGCAAAACCCAATTTCTAATTGTATACATGTGTGGCTGGGATATTTTACAGTTGTATAACGTTCCTTTGTATCACATAATGCTTCTGCAAGACATAATGTTTTTAAGCGTGGCTGTTCCATCTTGTTATCTATCATGCTGACATACATTCCTAGAGTAATATAGCATCAAAGCAGAACCTTTGGCCTAAACTAGCCCATGCTGACCATGGTGCCCACGCACCTAGTTCCAATTGCCTGTATTTGGTACATTATCCCTCTAAATCTTTCTCATCCATGTACCTATCCAATTTTTTTTTAAATGTTGCTATTGTACCTGCCTCAACCACTTTCTCCAGCACCCCATTTCATATGCACACCACTCTCTGCATGAAGAAGTTGTCCCTCAGTTCCTTTTTAAATCTATCCTCTTTCACCTTAAACCTATGCCTTCTAGTTTTCAATTCCTCATTCCTAGCAAAAAGGTTTATATGCATTCATCCTATCTGTACCTGTCATGATTTTATATACCTCAATAAGGTTACCCCTCATTCTCTTATATTCTAAGGAATAAAGTCTTACCCTGGCAAACCTCTTCCTATAAGTCAGGCCTACTAATCCTGGCAACACCCTTGAAAATCGTCATTGCACACTCTCTAGTTTTACCATGTCTTTCTTGTAACATGGCGACCAAAAACTATGCACAATACTCCAAGTGCGGCCTCACTAATGACTTATACTACTGTAACATAATATCCCTGCTCCCACACTCACTACCTCGACTGATGAAGGCCAGCATGCTTAAACCCTTCTTCACCACCCTGTCCGGCTGTGATGCCGCTTTCAATGAACGATGTACTTATATTCCTGGGGCCCTCTGTTCCACAGCACTCCTCAGGACCTTATCATTTACTGTATAAGCCCTACCATGGTTTGACTTTCCAAAATGCAACACCTCACACTGATCTATATGGAATTGCATTTGCCAATCCTCAGCCCACTTCCCCATCTGATCAAGTTTCTTCTAATTTTTGATAGCTTTCTTCGCTATCGACGATACCTATTAATCACGTATCATCCACAAACTTACTAATCATGCCTTGTGCATTCACATCCAGATCATTTATGTAAGTAACAAATAACAACGGTCTCAACACCGATCCCTGTAGCACACACTAGTCAGAGGCCTCCAGTTTGAGGAACAGCCTTCAAACCATCACCGTCTGCTTCCTACCGTGCGACACAACTTTCATGACTGGTTTGTTGTACGCGTCCTTGTCAAAGGCCTTACTAAAGCCCATACAAGACAGCATCCACTATCCTACCGTCATTCATTTCTTGGTTATCCCTTCGGAAAACTCTAAAAGATTTGTCAGACTTGACTTCCTGTGCACAAATCCATGCTGACTATCCCTGATCAGAGCTTGACTATCCAAATGTCCTAACCTTGCATATCCCCTTTGTCCCTGCTAATGGGACACCATTAGCCAACTTCCAGTCTTCTGGAACTACTTCATTGCTAAAGATGAAGCAAAAATCTCTGCAAGGGCCTCTGCAATTTCTTCCCTCACCAGTGACAACATTCGAAGATGGACTTGGTCAGCCTCAGGGGATTTATCCACCTTAATGCACTTTAAGGCTGCAAACACCTCTTCTCTGATAATGTAAACACTGAGGAGAAATATTCATTAAAAGTCTACCCCCATCTCCTGTGGCTGCACACATAGATGGCCGTGCTGATCTTTAAGGGGGCTTATTTTTTCCCTAGCCACCCTTTTACTCTTAATATAGCTGTAAAACCTCTTGGAATTATCTTTAACCTTATCTGCCAGGTCAATCTCAGACCCTCTTTTTTTCTCTTCTGACTTCCGTCTTAACTGTGTTCCTACACTTTTTGTAATCATTTAGGGAATCACTTGAGCCCGATAGCTTAAACCCTTTGTGCCGCCTTCTTTTTTCCTCACCAGGGCCTCAACATCCATCATCAGCCAGGAATCCTTAAACCTGCCAACTTTTCCCTTCACCCTAACAGGGACATATTGCCCCTGGACTCTTGATATCACACTTTAAAAAGCCTTCCATTTGCCAGTCATTCCTTTTCCTTCAAATAAATTCACCCAATCAACCTCTGCAACATCAATTCGACCTCTGTTAAATCCTGCTTATTGGCTCCAAAATTGGCTGTGCTTCAGTTTAGCACCTTAACCTGTGGAACTGTCCCATCTTTCTCCATAATTATGATAAAACTGAGAGAGTTATGGTCACTGGATCCAAAGTGCTCTCTGTCTGACACTTCAGTCATTTGCCTGACCTCGTTTCCTAAGAGGAGGTCCAGTTTTGCACCTTCCTGAATAAGGCCCTCTACATTATTGATTTAGAAAACTTTCTTGGACACATTTGACAAATTCTACCCTGTCCTGGCCTTTTACACTCTGGGTGGCCCAGTCAATATAGGGAAAATTAAAATCTCCAACCAAAACTCCTCCATTATTCCTACAGGTATGTGCAATCTTTCTATACCTCTGCTCCTGTAGTACCCATTGGCTATTTGGGGGTCAATAATACAGCCCCAATAGAGTCACTACCCCTTCTGGTTTTTAAGTTCTAACCATATCACCTCATTTGATGACCCCTTAAGAATAGCCTGTCTGAGCACTGTTTTGTTATGGCCTTCCCTTATCATAAGGGCAACTCCTCTTCCTTGCTTACTTGTACTTCTGTTGTGCCTATAGCTTCTGTGTTTTGGAACATTGAGCTATCTGACCTGCCCTTCTCTTAGCCATATTGCTGTTGTGGCAATAATATCCCATTCCCCAGACCCAATCCATGCTCTGAGCTCATCTGCCTTACCAGCCAGGCCTCATGCGTTGAAATTAATGCACTTTAAACCAAAAGTCTTTTCCCTCTCTTTACAGTGCCTCTGACTATCCTGAATAGTAAACTTCCTCTGGATGGCTAATGTGTTTTTCCTTGACTTCTCAATGGCTCCTCTCTTATTCAGAGTCTCTTCCCCACCGCCCCCCCCCCGCCCCCCCCCCCCCCCCCCCCCCCGACCCCTGCTGAATGAGTTTAAACCTTCCTGGGTACCCTTCGCAAATCTCCCCACGAGGATATCAGACTCCCTCGGCAAGTGCAACCTGTCCGACTTTTGCAGACCACCTCTACCCCAGAAGCAATCCGAATGATCCAAGAACCGAAAACCCTGCCCCCTACACCAGCTCCTCAGCCATGTATTTGTTTGGCCTATCTTACTACTTCTCTCCTCACTGGCATGTGGCACTGAGTGTAATCCGAAGAGCCTACCCTTGAAGTCCTTTTTTTTAAAACTTATTAAACTTCTTAACTCCCTATATTTATTTTGCAGTACCCAATCCCTTTGTCTACAGATGTCATTTGTACTGATGTACACAGTGACCACCCCCCCCGGCAGAATGTTCTGTAACAGCTCAGAGACATCTTTGACCTGGCACCCAGGCCATAGAACCACCTGTCGGTCCCCCTCTCAACTGAGTCTGCTATGAGTATCACTTTGTCTGACTGTACTCCTTCCCTCTGAGCCGGTAACAGTGCCACTGACCTGACTGCTGCTGCTAGCCCCTGAAAGGTCATCCCCCATAACAGGACCCAAAGCTCTATCCCTGTTATTGAGGAGAAGGGCTACTTGGAAACTCTACACTATCTGCCTTCCTCCTTTGAGTCTTCTGGTGATCACTCAGCAACCTGCAGCCTGCAAATTAGAAGTGACCACTTCACTGTAGCTCTTATCAGTGATCTTCTCTGCACCCCAGATGATCCTGAGTGCATCCAGCTCCAGTTCCCTAACACAGTCTGTCAGGAGCTGCAGCCAGATGCACTTCTCTCAGCTGGAGCCAGCAGGGATACTGGAAGTCTCCCTAATCTCCCACATCCTGCAAGAGGAGCATGCCACTGCCCTAACTGCCAACCCCACTGCCTTCAGTCCAGAAAGTCGAGTGAAAGAGCCCTTACCTGCTCCCCTGCACAGACTACTCACTCCTAAGCCTCTCGCGCAGAAGCCTCAGCACTTCCAATCTAACACTGGCCCACCCTCTTAATGCTGCTCCCTTGTACACCTCACAGAGTCCCTTTTCTTTGGTTAGAGGAGGAGGGAGGGTGGAAAACACCAACATAGTGTTTCACGTTTAACCAACCTTGACGCCAGGTTCTCTGTGACCTGCTATACAGTTGTGATGACTGTGGCAGTTTCTCCCAGAATTGTGCCGTGATGACTCTCAGCCACCCTCTGCTACAACATGTTGAAATGTGAATTTGAACGATCAGTTCCTTTAAAATGCAGCTTCTGTATCTGTACCACTGTTGTAGGTTCTTTATCCTGAAGGTGAAGCTGCAACCTAACAGCATAGGTTCACAAACAAAATGCTGAATTCATAGTGTATTTTCTGTCTCAAATGTAAAATCACTAGTTCTGCAAATAACTGTGTCAAATACTTATTCCTGGGAGTTGCTCTTGACAGGGATTAATGATTATTGAGAGTTTCTGGGTGATGACCAACTTTCCTCCCTGACTGAAAGAAATTTCATATTTGTGGCACCCTTGAGAGAAGGAAAATCACATGATGCCACTATTTTTTTCTGTCTTCATCTGAGGTTTACTTATGGTATACAAGCATTTTGTTTTGCAATAGAACTTGTTAAAAGTTGTGGATAACTTGAATTTGGCTCGGTACTATAGGAATTGTTAATCTTGCATGGCAACCATCGCTACTCCACATTTGATTTGTCCAACTAATCCCATGTCTGCAATTATTCAGTTTAAATTCTGATTACTTCCTCTCTGCCCGTTGAACTTTTGTCCAGATTCTTTTAGATTATTGTGGTACAAGCAGAGCTACCTTGCTCAGTGTGTTATGGACCAAACCAAACACCCTCAAAATATATGAAGAAAGTAGCCTAAGACCCTAACGTTTTCTTATCTTAAAGGTAAGTATAAGGCATTACGTTCCAGATGCAATTCAGTTGGTCAAACTATCAATTTTAAGGAAAACAAATTTTATTTTTTCACAATAGTTAAAATCCAGACAAAATAAAAGAATTGGTTTAACTGTAATTCTTATCGAAATGCTTAACTATATAAATAAAAGTGTGTGTGTGTGTGTGTGTGTGTGTGTGTGTGTATATATTTATACACACAACTGATTAACTGTTCCAATGTAGTGACATTCCATAAACATACGCTTAGCAAAGGCAAGTTCAGTAAAATAGGTTGTCTCACATGCAATTCCAGCAGGAAGAAGAGACCTCTAGATGTTAGCTGTAACAGAGAGAGAAAGATCTTCCACATTCCAGCTTCAAGACCCCAGCAACTGCAGAAAGCTAAAGCTTAAAAATCCTGCTTTTGTGGGGTTTTGACCCCAAACATTCAGTGTGCTTTTATTGTTCCAACTTTATAAAAATCCACGGCCTTGACAAGCTGTTTACTTTATTGGCTTTGAGCAGACCATTCACATCTCTGTCTCAAGCTTCATAAAAGAAAAACCAGGACAAAATGCACCTCTTAAAGCTGCAGTATCAGCACAATGCTAACGCCCCAACCAAATGCAAGTCAGCTTACAGACCAGTCAGACCCTTTTCTCCAGTGGGATGAAATGCTGCCGTTTTTAAAAAATTTGTCATTCTTGTCCTGATGAGTGCAAGATATAAAGCTTAGGAAGCAAGATTTTGCCTTCATTAACCTCACCAAGGCATTAGAAAATATGAGTAGGAGTAGTCCATTTAAACTGCTGAAGAAAATTGACTGTGATACAAGTCTATGCTATGTGATTCCTTCTTTCAAGGACAAAGTGTGTACAAGGCCAGCTCTGATGGTGCAACATCAGAAATGGAATGATAGAAGTGTTGAAGTGAAGAATGAGGCCGGACCGATTAGATTTGCAGTGGGGTCAGACAGGGTTGTGTTATTGGCACCAACATCCTTTTGCAAATGTTTCAGAAAACATTTCTGAAGAACGGTCCCTACCCGAAACGTCAGCTTTCCTGTTCCTCTGATGCTGCCTGGCCTGCTGTGTTCTTCCACCTCCACGCTGAGTTATCTCTGACATCAGCATTGGCACTTCTTATCATCTCCCAATGAATATTGAGCCTTCTCGGTGCAGTCAATCTAGTAGATATTGCTATGCTAAATTGCAGCTTCTGAATCATATCACGTATTGTTTATCACAAAATTGATATCCACCAGATGAAAGGCTGTTGAAGAGAAGGACAAAATAAATATTTATTTTGTTTAGTCAAACTTGTCCTGGGCCAGAAGAATATTGTAAAGAAAACATTGTAAAAGCTATGTCAATAAGCATGTTCATTATGACAATGATATTTTTAACTTCCAAGTTATTTATAAATGTTTGTAAAATAAAATGGCACCAAAATCAATCCACAGGCTGTGCTAGCTATCAACTTATACTCTCCCATGCATCACCTTTCCTGTTGACTTTCCAGTTAATCTGTCTTGTGAATCAGTGTGTGTATGAAACATATCAATGACTTCTTATAATCTGAAACAAATACAGCTTGGACTTTATTTTGGGTTTGCCTCCCTGAGTGTGGGACACAGTAATAAACCACAATTGACACAAGACTATCAAAAAATGGCTGAGGATGAAACCTCAGCAGACAATGAGCTACGAACCTGTCTTCAGGCACAACACACATACTATCCCTGACCATGGTATACTTTATCAAATCCTTTGTGCCTCAGTTTGGAAAGCAATACTTTGTTCTGGTTCCCAGGTTCAAAAAAGCTATGAAATGTATTTGCAGAGAGGATGGGAACAGCAGATGCTGGAGAATCCAAGATAACAAAGTGTGGGGCTGGGTGAACATCGCAGGCGAAGCAGCATCTTTGGACCACAAAAGCTGATGTTTTGGGCCTAGACCCTTCAACAACTGATGAAGGGTCTAGGCCCAAGACATCAGCTTTTGTGCTCATAAGATGCTGCTTGGCCTGCTATGTTCATCCAGCCCCACACTTTGTTATCTTGAAATGTGTGATTCGTGTGTAAGCTTGATTAATAAGTGATGTTAATTCCTCAACTAAACTGATGAATGCAAAGATCTCTAAGAAGTCTGGGACTTTTTTTTAGGTGATAGGGAGGATTTGTTTTACCAAAAGCATCAATTTCTTTCTCTTTCTGAAATGCTGAACTTTTTCACTGAGTTCTAGACCCCACATATCAGAGAAGTTTAAATTTTTGGGCTGCATTTTACATGAACAGACTGTGAACTGCTGACTTAACCAGAATATGTTGCCACAAAGCTGGAATTTTAAGACATTTCCTCAAAAATAAGTAAAATATTGGTGCATTATTGCAAATAAGTCGTCAACTTGTCACACATATACATCTGTTCACTGATAGATCTGCTCGTGTTTTAGTAAAATCTGAGTCTAAAAAGTATTACGGATATCTGCAAATGAATATCTACCTGAAGTTCACCACATGACTATTGCAGACTTGTATTGTTAGCCTCCCAAAACTTTACTGCAACTCTGATATATTTTAGATATGTTATTTATGTCAAACATTAGGGCCTACTCCCTACAACCTGATGTCAGGTATAAAATCACAGGATAAAATTCAGTGATTGAAATTCATTATTAAGTGAAGCATGTCCCATGGATACCTGTAACAATAAATGAAACAGCTGTAGCCTGTTAGCGAAGAATTATACTTTCCGTTTATGTGGCGATGCTGGTGTTGGACCGTGATGCCAGTGCTGCTGCTTTGTCAGGTGAAGTGACTTCTGATTTTGACCTTCTATTTGAATTACTGTTTGCGTGTAAAATATCATACCTTGTGTTACATTAAATAACGTATCCAAATAAGCAGGAATAGTTGAACCTGATGTTTCGGAATAGGTAACTTACAATTCTGATTGTTTTTCTCAGGAGGAGAAACTTTGAGATTGGAGACAATTGTGGAGTGGTGGAAAGAGAAGAATGCTGACTTCTGCTCTCGCCTGATAATTGTTTTAGACTCTGAGAATGCACTTCCATGGATAAAAGATGTAAGAAGACTCAGTGAAACTTACATTGCTGTGCAAGGTGCAAAACTGGCCAAAGAAGTCAATATTGAAGAGGCAGATCCTCCTCAACTAGGTGACTTTACTAAAGACTGGGTGGAATATAACTGCAACCTAGACAACAACATTAGCTGGTCAGATAAAGGAAGAACAATAATGGCTCATTATGGTATATCAAAATCATGGAGTGATTACACCCTTCACTTACCAACAGGAAATGATGTTGCCAAGCATTGGATGATTTACTTCCCTCGTATTACTTACCCTCTGATTCACTTGGCAGACTGGTGTGGGAGGTTGAACCTGTTCTGGATGTGTAATGTTTGCTTTAGATGTTTCAAAAGGTTGAAGATGAGGTGGTTCCCACCCACAGTCCTGGATACGGGACAAGGGTTCAAACTTGTGAAGTCATGACAATGTCTTTACATGTCAAATACTTAGGACATTGTATTGCACTTACAGGAATCCTTCCAAAGATTTTGGTGTAACTATCTGTATGAAGGTTAATGGGCTACAGTTGCTGAAAAGTTACTGATTTATCCCAAGCTTGCATTTCTTAAACTCAACAGATTTCAGGGTTCGTCAGGGCTTAATACCATTTTTTTTAAGCTGTATATATGTGTTGTTACATACTGCAATATTTCTTATGTGGTTTCACAAAGTATACACAGGCAATTACTGCAATGAGATGGTGACCAGTACAGCTCTCTAGTGCACAGAGTTCAAACTGACAAGTGTAACAAATATTTTGACGCAAATTAAAATGGAAAATAATGCATATTAGTTAAAATATTACCACCAGAGCAGAGAAAGGGAATGTGGCAACCAAATGTTGAGCATACTAAACAATGGAGCTTTGTTTTCAGAAAACATACTTTTTGAAAGTTTTATTTTTAAAATAAATGTTCAAAAGCCTAGACTGCAGAATATTCCTTAAATTTGATAGTCCAATTTAATATTGTTACTTGCTCTTAATTGACTTTCTTTATACAGTATCATCACACCTAAGACAAACTTGAGGATTGTAGTAGTGTTTATACAAGATCAAAGCAAGCTATGACATATCATCAACCTTAATTGCCCCAGTGAAAATTACTTCAACCTTTGGTTCATCTGTTGAAAGGTTTGTTGATATTCTAAAACTTTGCTACTTTAATACTTAGATACATTCTTCACCAATGATATTGGCCTTTTGTTTAAGATGAGGGTGGATTTTGTTTCTGCCAAATTATGCTGTTCAACAAAGCAATCCATTTAGTAGTTGTGAGCCAAGTTAAATTGTTACTATTCAGTTTAAGGAGATCTATGCTAAACTTAGGCTTTTAACTAAGGAATTGAAGAAAATCCCACCAGTTGCCAGAATTTCCTCATCTGCCACAATCGTAATTGTGAAGGTTTCATAATTCATATGCAATGATACATGGTTGTTACTGAGTTCGATATGAGAACGTTTTGTTGCGCATCACATGGATTGCAAATGAAAATGGAGGCATTCATTTAAAGCCACCTGCTGTGTGTATCGTTTGTACAAACTGTCAAAATAAATTTTATTTCTAGTAATTTTCTAAAATCTTTCTAATTGCACTTATTTGCATGTAATAAGTCAAAACGATGCATCTTTGCATTATATATTTTCTGTTGTGATGAATTGATTTTGGTTCTATCTCATCCTATATTATTTTGACATTTTCCTTGTTCGCATGCACATTATTTTATGGTTTAAGAATTTATTTTTGTTATGTAGATGCGGTTTTGTTATCATATTTTAATGTTTTGTTCTATAATTCCGTATAAAATCAATCAATAAACACCATATTTGCTTCACTTTTGCTGTAAAGATCCAATAACTTTAAGTTATCCATTTTATTTATGGATCTGCTTATAGCTCCTTAAACTACTATACATGATCTGTGATTACAGTTTTGCTTTAATGCACTAATTTAGAGCTTGCTTTGCAGTACCAAAGGATTAGATCCAGAGAAAAGGAATGGAATGTAACATCTGAACAATGAAGTTGTTTATTTCATTGTGTCGTATTTTAAATGACAACAATTATTTTTAAGATTTTAATAATGTTCATTCTCTTCTGTGTGGGTAATTGAATTTGTCAATTTTTGTCAAATCACATGCACGAGGCACGATGGGCTGTTGTAAAACTGCTAATTAACTTTTTTCCCCCATCAGTTCTTTCTTGAAATTGATGCTGTAATTGCCAGTGTACATCTGAACTGCAGGGGTCACAAGATCATAAACTGATTCAATTTACAGTCATGTTCTGACTGCCATTCTTCCAAAACCCACAGAGACAAAGTGAAGCAGTACCATTTCCTTACTCTACCATAGATTTAGTTTTTGTTTTGGTAAAAATCTGTTCACATTTCCACATTGTATGTAATCAGAGGAAACAATCTCCAGATATTTTGACCATGTGTTAGTCACTTGGATTAATATGTCAATTATATTTTTCTGGAAGGAAATATTTAATTGTAACAGTTCTGTTGACTCAACACTTGGATGTTAATGAGCATAAACCCACAATCCTTTACTCTTGGGTCTGAATTAAGAGGCATCCGAAATGCTGACTAGGTGGAAGAATTGTTAGGATGCTAAAGTGATTGTTCATGAAAATGATTTTTGGAAACAAGAGGGAGACAATAGAACGGAATGGCAAAGATTTCCAGAGCACAGGAGTATTGTGACTGAACAAATAACTGCTCATAAATAGAAACAAAACACTGGAATTACTTAGCTGGTTAAGTTGCCTCTGTGATGGGTGAAACAATTAACTTTTTGGTCAATGACTTTTCATCAGCACTCTGAATACTTCCAGCATCATCTTTTTTAATTTCAAAACCCTCAGCAACATTTTAGCTGCCCATAGTGGAGCAGAAAGCAAAAGTAGCCAAATGTTGAAATTTGCAAGTGAGGCACTTGCTAAAGTTCTGGATGAGGTTTTGACTTTTTATACTTCCCTTTGATGGAACACCATACTACAACTATATAGTTTGAAGCCCAATAAAGGGTAGATGGGAGATAAACATTTGCCCTTAGGTCAATAACCAGGAGACTTTTTTTTTTATTCACTTGTGGGAGTGGGTGCGTCTGGCCAGACTGGTATTTGTTGTCCCCCTCTAGTTGCTCTTGAGAAGGTGGTGATGAGCTGCTTTTTTGAACCGCTGCAGTCCATATGCTGTAGGTAGACCCACAATGCCATTAGAGAGGGAGTTTCAGGATTTTTATCCCATGCTGGTCATTGAAAGCTATCCAATTACAGATTTCCACCCCTGTTCATAAATGTACCTAGTGTCCCAAAACAGACATCCAGGATTACAAAAGCAAAATACTACTGTTTCTGGAAATCTGAAATGAAGAAAATAATGGGAATATTCAGCAAGTCTGTCATTATTTGTGGGGAGAGAAATAGAAATAACATTTCACATTGATGACATTGAGGATTAGCCAGGGTTAATCAGTTAGCAAAGCTATTTGATTAACCTCTGTATTTTAAACAAAGAAATTAAAATAGTTAATTATACTTTAAATGAGGCACTAATAATCTCTGAAAATATTATAATATGAATTCGTAAATAATATGGAGGTCAGTTTTATCCATTGTGCAAAGAAAATTATAGTTCAGTTTATGTGCTACGTTCACACTAACACATTAAAAGCGGACATCTTTATAGAACCATGCAATCCAGATTTCTGTTCATCTCAGATAATTCTTCTGCACAAAATTAATTTAAATAAGTATAACCTATATTCTTAAGCAGCCAATATACTTTTGTACAACAAACTTTTGATTTGATTATATTAAAAATGTACTTTATAATGTTTGCCTTTTGAACTCTGGAGGAAATAGTTCCCAACTAAATTTCATCTTCTATAACTATAAAGAAGTTGCAGAGTCAAATTTTGTATTTTTATATCTAGGCCTGTTTTTACACATGGATATCACCTTGTAAACCATTAGAATATGACACTACTAGTTAAAACTCTAATCCCCTTGGAAAACTCCCCTTATGCGCATGCATACAAACACTCCAGCAAACAGGGTAAAATATGTTATTAGGTAATGGGGAAAGCTGGGAACACAGTTCAGTAGTCTTTGTTCCCAGGTTTTATTATTGAGTCATTATGCCAACTCTTCTACTGTCAGCATATTTCTTCAGTCATCATTCCTTGGATGCTTCCATTATTTGGTAAGAGACACAAATGGTTGGTTCTATAATAACAAGTCTCTGAGTTATTGGTTAAAAATAGTTTGCAACAACTTTTGCAGGAAAAGTAAACTGGTTTTCTTCAGGATTAATGTCATTTTGATTCCAAAGAACAGAGAGATTGTTCCTGATCTGGGAAAGAGCTGAATGCTTCTGTCTGTTTGTAACTTGTTCATAGCTCCAAGCTGTTCAGTTACCTGATAACCAATTGCACAGTTGTTAGCAGACAAAAGTGTATATGCAATCGATAAATGCTGACTAGCCCATAGACTAATCAATTTTTTGTTGCCAACAATACTGCATCCATATACCCTCTCAGTTCCAGATTATCTGCACCTCAAATTTCAATTACTGCTAATTCAAGCATGTTTACAAAATGCTTAACAAGAGTGTCAGATTTCTTGCTTTCGAAACAAATAGTCACCCTTGATTGAAACAGCTCTTCCGATTTCAGTTCACAGTTAAAGAAAAAGCAAAATAAAGACAGTCCTTACACTTGCTTTAATTTGCCCTCATAAATGTACAAGAAAATGCTGATTGTAGAGTATTATGATAGTAGTATAGCAGTGAGTTTGAATGTCAAATTTTATTTGCTAATTGGATACAAATTGAAGTCAAGAGTACTACACTAAGGAGAGTGAGTGCCTGTTTCTGGGAACCTTCTGGATTTTTTCACGTATGCTGCCTTGTGATAGGAATAGAAACAGACTTCTCAACACTGGACTAACTACCTTAGTACCTTGAACGTGTGGAAAATGTCCAAGTATGTAGACGTTGGGGAATTGGAAGGCATAGTTGTGTGCCTACACCCAGCATTGTAACTGGAATGTGGAGTGTGTTCCGGTCACTGACATTCAGGCTAAAGCATGGAGAATATGCAGCATTCAACTTCCACCCAACACACTCCTGTTTGGACAATACACATTGTTAAGTATGCCTTTAGTTCAGACAATGCACAGCAGTAATATCCACACAGTTCAGACAACAGCATTAATCTCACAATTCAAATAATGCACAGTGAATCATCATTCCCCACATCACAGACAACACAATAGAACTAAACAAACATAGAAAATACTGGAGCAACTCAGCAGATCTGGCATCGTCTGTGGAGAGAAAATAGAGTTAATGTTTCAGGACCAGTGATGCAGAAAGGAAGTGAGAATAATTGATGATAACAAAGTGTGAAGCTGGATGAACACAGCAGGCCAAGCAGCATCTCAGGAGCACAAAAGCTGATGTTTCGGGCCAAGACCCTTCATCATCAGAGAATAATTGACCTTGATGTCAAAGTCATATTTGACTGACTTGTGGCCTCAAGAAGCTTCAGTTAAACTGGAATCAATGGGAATTCAGGACAAACTCTGCTGATTGATTCATACCTGACATCGCGAAGATGATTCTGGTGATTGGATGTCAGCCATCTCAGCTTCAGGACATCTCTGCTGAAATTCCTCAGGTGGTGTTATTGGTTGTACAAATGCTGGGCAATGTCCATCTCCAGTAAGAGACAATCTAACCAAGCCCCTTGATATTCAATGGTATTGCCTTGTTGAAACCCTCCACAATCAACATCCTGGATGTTACCATTGATTATATTTTGAACTGGACTGGTCACATAAGAACTGTGGCTACAAGCGCAGGTCAGAAGCTAGGAAACATACAGTGAGTAACTCACCTTCTGACTCCCCAGTTTGTCCACAAGGTCTATCAGGAGTATAATGGGATACTCTCCACTTTCCTGGTTAGGTGTGGTTCCACCAATATGCAAAAAGCTTGACACTGTTCAGGATAAAACAGCCCGCTTGATTCGCACCACATCTACAAACATTCAACCCCGCCAACACTAACATTCTGTAGTTGAAGTGTGAACTATCTATCAGATGCAATACAGAAATTCACTAGGTAAACAGGACCATCTAAACCCACAACTGCTATTATATAGAAGGACAAGGGCAGCAGGTACATAGGAGCACCACCACCTGCAAGGCTCCCTCCAAGCCATTTACATTCCTGACTTGGAAATGTATCACCATTTCTTCAGTGCCACTTGACCAAAATCCTGAAATTCTAATCCTAATGACATTGTGGGTCTACCTACTGCACTTGGACTGCAATAGTTCAAGAAGGCAGTTCACCATCACTTTCTCAAGGGCAGCTACATCCAACCAGTGATGCCCACATCCTGTGAATGAATAAAAAAGGTAACAGTTGCTCTGCCAAACTTTCCACTTTCCACAGTCAGCAAACTGTTTTAAGGGAGAGGAAATTCATGAAATGTGGTGGTGTGGTTCAAATTAAGCCAGCTACAAAAGTGACATGGGCTCCGCTTGATTTCTCCAGGTCAATACTGCATGTCTCATGTAATTTTGACTTTAGTTGAAATAAATCTCTGTTTTGCTTTGATGTAATGTGCATTGCTGATATGATAATGATTCAGCTCACAAGTCCTGTTATTGATTCCACAGCACTGTATGTAGTTGGTATAGATTTTCCCGTGTCTGATATTACTGAGGTTGTCCCTTAAGCAAAAAAAATGGATGAAATATCTTCAAAAATGTGTAAAAGAGCATGATTTGCAAATGTTTCATTCATCAAAGTTCATTCATTCAAAATTCTTTGATAACCTTTGGTTGAAATTAGTGAACTTAAGGTTTAATTATATTCACCTTTAATTCAAATAGAAAACCATTCCACTTAGATTTATTATCATTCTGTAGTTGATGATTTCAACTATCATTAAGAAACAACATTGCAGAAAAAGTTAATTTTGATTCTCAGAATTTGGAGAGAAATTATTGGCCATTAATGTTTTGTTTTGTCTTGTTGCTGGATTCTTCCAAAAATAAGGGATAACAAAATTACAGACAAATTTACAGAAGGAGTGTCAACATTGTCCTCTAACTAGATCTTACCTTCCTAACATGCCAACAACTTCAATATATATAACCTCTTAAAAATTCATTTCACATGATTGGAGTGTTTACTGGCAAGTTCAGCATTTGTTATCCATATGAATGTGGTAGTAGAGATCCTTCTTGAACTGTTATAGTTCATGTGGTGTGTTTATTCCCAATAATACGATTAAGGAGTTCCTTCCAGGATTTTGACTGAATACCGATATTTCTAAGATGTGTGTGTCTTGGAGGTGAATCTGGCAGGTAGTGGAGTTTCCATATATCAGCTACTTTTGAGCATTGAGGTCATAGTTTGGATGGTGCAGTCTTGCCAAGTTCCTGCACTACATCTGGCAGATGTGTACTATTGGTGATCAATCAAGTAGGTTGTTTTGTTGTGGATGATATTGAGCTTCTTGAGTGTTGTTTGAGCTCCCCAAAGAGCTGATGGCTGTGATGATAAATTTTGGCAAGGTAAGCAGTTGTTGTTGTGGTAGTGGTTTTGAAGATGGGCGGTGATGGTATTTAGACTTTTTTATTTCAAAATGCTCATTGTCTGGCTGACTGCACTGGACACAACAAGGGCAATGGGCCTCAATAACATTTCGCTGTTCCCAATTAAGACTTGTGTGCTGAAGTTAACTGTACCGTACTGAAGCTGTTCCAGCATAATTACAACACTGATATCTGCCTGACAAGGCGTGGTCATATATGCGTCAAGGAAGATGGTTATTAGTTGCTGGAGATCATAATCTCATCCTCAGGAGGCCTTGACAAAGGGTGTGGCATATTATTTTAGCTGCCACTTCACAGCCTAAACTGGAAAAGTGTCCAGGTCTTGTTGTATGCAGGCATGGATTGCTTATTATCCAAAGTGTTGCAAATGGAATTAAACACTGTGCAATTGTCAGTGAAGATCATATTTTCTGACTTTCTGATCTAGGATGAAGCAGCTGTAGACAGTTGAGCCTAAGACATCATTGTAAGGAATATTGACCAGGATGTCTTGGAGATGGGACATAAGCCTTTCTCGTGTCCATTGACAATAGATGGAGTGAATCTGTGGAACCGTCAGAAAGATGGTGCTCTCTAAATGTTCACTGAATATGACAGAAAAAGATACATGAGATTCAGTTCCTTGTTAGAAGCCATAAATAAAGGCCAAGATCTGTTGAATGCCATGAATGTGTAGGGCAATGTACAAAGAGAGGAAAAAGAGATTGAATTTTATCAGGCGTTAAAAACAACCAATGTTTTTCTTTCATTTGCATTGAGAAGATTTGCAAGTGTTTGCAATCTAACATTGACTTAAATTTCATCAGGCAGGAAGACGTTGATATCAAAATTTCAGATAAAATATTGTTTGTATGCTTCAAGACTGGACTTGAGTATTTATAAGATCAGTTCTGTAATAAATGCAGCTTGCAGTTGAAAACAAGAACAAATGAAAAATTCCGAGTGACATTATCATCCTTATACATTGGGTGTTCATTTGCACTCGTGCACTCACAAATCACATCCATACATGTATGGGCGCTGCCTTCATCCAACTGGCAGCTGGCAACTGGCATTTTGTTGAAACTACCAAACAGGGCCATCTGTGCATTCACAGGTAGAAGGACCATCTTTGGCATTGGGAATGCCAGCCAGCAAAGTTTTTTTTTAGAAATTACTGAACTATACCATATTAACTAATTACATGACAGTATGGAGTCGCCTTAATGTATCATTTTACAGTATTTAAAGGACATTTTCTGTCAGTAAATGTGATCTAATATTTCCTCTGTTTACCAGAAAAGATGCAAAAACCCTTGACACGCTGCATTTTAATGTATTGCATGTAATCTGCCAACCTGGATAAAAACAGTCAATATTTTTGAGCAATTTATCTTGATAACTGACGGAAACATATAATTATCTCATTTGCAAGATACGGCTATATTTGTTTAGAAATACATCGTGAACAAGCAGATTTAGCTACATTCAATTGCTCTAATTTTTTTTCTTTTTATTTGTGATATCCAGAAGTGTTCTCACATTTTTCTCTGAGAATGAGTCGGTGAAAACATCAGAATGTGTTATGTCTAATTCATGATTTGTGTTGTGTTAACCGAAATTAACAGAATAGTATCAGTTTCCATTGCCCTCAATTTCTCTGGAATTAAAGATGAGGAAAACAGCTTAAGCTTTCTACTGTGTTTACTACAAGAGATATTTTAATTTTATGAAAACCCTCAATGTTGACTATTTGGATTTCCCATATGTCTTTGGTGATGAGTCATCATCTTTTAAAGATATAAAGCTCTTAACGATTCATCCAAAACAGAGAAAGATAGTTGGATTTTGTACTCAGTGCAAAGCAATGCTGCTTATAAATGAAAAGATTCTCAAAAATCTAATGATTTCTATGGTGTAGATTTCCTATTTTCCCTAAATCTGAAGCATAGTCTATGACAGTTTCAGGTAGTCAGCATGATGAGGTCAGCAAACAGGATAATCAGGCAACCACATTGAAATATTCATGTGCTGTCTGAGAATTACAAGCAATTGTCAGAAACAAATGTGTCAGTCTGCAAAATTGAGCCATTTGTAAGGTTTATAAGTACATGTAATAACCAAATCCATATATAGACAATGCAAAAACAAAAGTGCCGATTGTAAGATTGTGTGTCTTGGAAAATGATCAATATATGTATTTCTTGACTAACAAAGAAATCAAAAGGGTATTGGCAATAGCCAGAAAAATACAGTTGAGTTCGCATTCAGATCAACCATGATCTTTGTGAATAGTAGAGCAGGCTTTAGAGGCTAATTGGCCTACGCTTGCTCCTGATTAATATGTTCTTTTGACTATATACTTAATAAGCTTATATCATCAGGAATTTCACTTCCTGAAAGCAGCACGGTGGCTCAGTGGTTAGCAACACTGTCTGACTGTGCCAGGGACTTGGGTTCAATTCCACCCTTGGGCAATTGTCTGTGAAGTTTGCACATTCTTCTTGTATCTGCGTGGGTTTCCTCCGGGTGCTCCAGATTCCTCCCACAGTCCAAAGATGTGCAGGCTAAGTGGATTGGCCATACAGGGATGTGTAAATTAGGTTGATTAGCCATGGGAATTACAGGGAAAAGATAGGGGAGATGGGTCTGGACTGGATGGTCAATGTGGACTTGTTGAGCTAAATGGCCTGTTTCCACACTGTAGGGATTCTATGATAAACTTCTGTATTGCTGAAAAAAGACATATTATGTTGAAACTTCGTATGTTACACTCGGAAAGTCAGAGAGTTATACAGCATGGAAACAGACCCCTCAGTCCAATTCATTGGCACTGACCAGATAGCTTAAACTGATTTAATCCCATTTGCCACCATTCAGCCCAAACCTCTATGAACCCTTCCTATTCATGTACCCACCCAGATGACTTTTAAATGTTGCAATTGTACCCGTGACCATCACTTCCTCTGGCAACTTGTTCCATTCCGACACCACACTCTGCATGAAAGGGCTGCCCCTCAGGTCCCTTTTAAATCTTTCCCATCTCACCTTAAACCTATGCCCTCTAATTTTGGGATCACTAGGACAATTCACAGGAATAGCAACGAAAAGGAGACAGTATTTTTATTATATGAGAGGAAAATACTGACAAATTAGCAAGTAGAAATATATATACTCTGCTCCAATTTCAATTCATCAAAATAAGAAACAATCATGCCCTGTTTTGAGTCTCAGGAGAATTCATTGACCAATCAGAATCGCTGCTTGGTTTAAAACTTGAATGAAATTTGGCAGTTTATTATCAGTCATCATTAAATTTGTGCATTCTCCATGGCAACACTTCTACCAATCAGACTCCACTGATCAATCAATCAGCACTGTATGCTCGTGCTGTGTAAATGGTGTTTTCCCCTTGCAATTGTATTCTTGTGAATTATCCTGGTAAGTGCAAGCAAAAAGCTTCCACAAAATATTTGTTTTTCAGCAATACTCAAGTTACATACTGCCAACAAGTATTTGCAAAATCTTTTGTTACACAAGTGTTCAAACTCCAGCATGAAGGATAGAATAGGTTGACTGCTGATAAAGACTAAATTGCGAGAAGTCTTACTGTAAGATCATACTGATAGTGTGATGTTGTTAATTTATTATGCAATCCCTACAGTGTGGAAACGGGTCATTTGGCCTCACAAGTCCACACCGCCCCTCCACCCAGACCTATCCCCTAATTTCCCATGACTAACCCGCCTAACCTAAGCATCCCTGAACACTATGGGCAATTTAGCATGGCAAATCCACCTACCCTGCACATCTTTGGATTGTGGGAAACCAGAGCACCTAGGGGAAACCCATGCAGGCACGGGGAGATTGTGCAAACTTCACACATGCAGTTTCCAAGGGGTGGAATTGAACCTGGGTCCCTGGTGCTGTGAGGCAGCAGAGTTAACCACTGAGCCACCGTGCCACCCACATAGTGACAGTTTACACAGTTCTGGATATTACAATGACAGTATTCACCCTTCACACACTGACATGCCATAATCTGCATTTTACCATATATTTCAACATTGTTGCGAAGTAATAGGTTAAAAGTTGAAAGCTTAACAGAGAACCTTTCATGTTAAATATTTTTGAATTATAACTACTATGAAAACTAGACAAACGTTATCAAGAAGAACTTTCATGATATTCATGCTAGTTGCAGCATCTCTCACATATTAATGTAAAACTAGGTTGTGGCCTATGATTTTTGGAGTTCACTTCCCTTATTGTGAATGCTTAGCATTAGTGATAAAGGATGCTTTGAATGGGAAACAAAAAAAATGACTACTTTTTTAAATGGGAGAGTCTCTATTGCACACCAGTTTGAAACACTAGATCAAAGCATTATTTATGTAGTCAATAAATACACATTATTTGATATATTAAGGAACAAATTGTTATTTTGTCTTATTTTTGAAAATTGTCTTCTGTAATATTCGTTTAGCAACAGATATCTCCTCGCCTGCACCAGTGTTCAGATGACTAATGTCTTCCTGTGAGCAACAACATCATTTTCTTATGTCAATGTGAGAATTCCAGTTTAATGTTGTAATCTTGAATGATTAATGGCTGTTTAAAGTTTAAAAAAAATACTTCCTGACTTGAATGCTCAAATAATGTAGCTGCTTCACACGTGAGCTACCCTGAACCTTCCTGTCATGTGTCAGTATTATGGTAAGATATAAAACTGAGGAGCAGAGTTGACATGTGTGGCTTGCTATCAGGTAACTCGCATGTAGATTTTCATGTGACACAGGGTAGGATTTTCAGGCCGTGCTAAAGTTGGGGTAGAATGCGGATAGTGTCAAAGTGATATGTTTAGTATTAGATATTATATTGTACTTGAGTTAAAAAAGACACTATACTGGGCATAGCAGAAATTTAAGATATGTATGTAAGAGGAGTAAGAAGTAGTTTCCAGTAAAATCAGTTAATGTTTGTTGAATGGGTGACGTCAAGTATGTTTTTTCAGCCTCAGATGTGACATTAACAATGAGGAGAAAATATAGAGAAATTCAGGGTTGGATCATGAAATTTGTTAGAATTGCTGTGTCTGAAATTGACGGTATTCAGCCATTTGATATGATTGGTTCTGTCAGTACTGTCAGTGAGAAATGGAAAGTGTGATATGTGCTAACAGTTGAGGCTTGTATTTGGACTGGATATCAGTGGCACAGAAAGCAGGGCAAAGCGCCAATTGTTCTTCAATGCGAGTGCTTCAGTGAGGAAGACTTTCAAGACCATTCCTGACTTACAAGAGAAAGTAGATTATGGACATGCAGCGAAAGCTTTATGGGACCATTGTGTGGTGACATCAAATGCAACATTCCAAAGCCATAACTTCAGTCAGATGAAGCAGAAAGGGGGGGAAGTTGTCGTCCAGTTTATGACTTGTTTGATCTGAATAACCAGGTGATGGATAAAGTGGTCCAACATTGCAAGACAACTACATTGAGGTATAAACTGATGGAGCTGATAAGCTGACAATATTGGATGACAAAGCTTCCCAGCAAAATTTGAGATTAACTAAATGGCACAACAAATTCTACATGTATGTAGATACAAAGTCTAAGGGAAACTGTTTCAGCTGTGCAACTTGAGTGGTAACAATAGAAATGTTGTCTGCTGCCCTGCCCACTCTCACTGTAGCTGAGGACTAACAAATCAGCAACAGGCTATTCTCCTTCCAGAGACTGTCAATTGGAATGTTCAGAGCCCAGAATGAAATCCACCATGCTTTTCTTTTTAAAACTTTTCTTTTTAACATGAAGTTCAATTATTGAACATATTCACAAGAGCCTGCCTATGTATTTTAACAAAAAAAAGGCTATTATGCAAAGTAAGACACAAACTACATCGCACTAGAAAAGAACTACTAGAACAATCTCATTACAGATATCAGACAGAAAGTTTCACCCCTTTTAGCCCAGTAATACCTTTCAGAAAGACCTCAGTTTGTGCTTCATGGGCAGCTGGCTTGACTGTAATCAGGTTCCTTTCAGCACATTTCTGCATATTCACTCGACGCTATTTTCTTTGGTTGATGTCACTCCCTGAGACACATAAAGCAAACTGTTCACTCAGTTCGATATAACTTAACATAGGTTCCCATCACTCATGTCTTCAACAGCCTTGTAGGATGTCGACACCTCTGATACCCTTCTGCTTCTGGCATTTTCTTCTCACTAACTTCTAACCTTTAGTTCCTAAACTGGGAGCTGCGGTCCTGACTACCTAGTGACTGTCACTAACAAAACTTCTCCTATTAGGCCTCTTACCCTGCATGAAACTGTTTTTGGCATCTTCTCATTCTCTCACAGCTCAAAAACTCAAGTTGCCAAACTTAACATTTATCTCCCCAGGTATTTTCATATTCATTTTGCTAAAATCACATGGCTACCTATAATTGCTGTTTTGAGTCCACCTTTCCAAATTAATTTTTTGCTGCTTTAAAAACAGTCAGACACACTTAGAACTGAAAACTAAAATTAATTTCTCCTCCAGTTTAGAATCCGAGGTCTTAATTAAAATTAACAAATTATGAACCTTCTTTGCAGTATCACATTTACCACTTTTCTATTTCCCAACAAGCTCCCAACTCCCTGTGCCCCACCAAATCTCTGACTTTACAAACTCTGCTTCACTTGAAGGTGTTCACTTGCTTAAGGATGATCTGTCGTTGCTTTTTGTCATTCTGTGTCATTGGAAAGCGTTTTATTTCTTGAATGTTCTTTCGGTGAAAAATTGCATTGATGATAATATTGCTCATGGCTGTCATCCTGTCTAGAGGATCTTTAATACGCTCAAAGTATGTGATGGAGTTGATCATCTCTTTCTGACTTTTATTACATGGTAGATTCAAGAGAAAATCTTCTATTATGACACTTATTCTTTTAGGACTGTCATCATTTTTGGTGTCATTGTCAGTGGCATTGGTTGTACAGTTTTAACAAACTATGAAGACTCAAATAAAGGCAAAAGTGGATGCTGGAAATCTGAAATAAGCACAGAAAATGTTTGAGAAACTTAACTGATCTGACAGCCCTGTGGCGAGAGAAACAAGGTTAATGTTTTAAGTTCATTATGACACTTCTTCAGAACTGAAAGGGGTTGGAATTTTTTCAGTATTCTGGATTGAGTTTGAGGAGGGGCGAAGGGGGCAGGAGATGGGGTGGTCCAGTGCAAAAACCAAAGGGGTTATTTATGCTGATGAAAGAGAAGAAGAAATTTTAAATGGATGTTAATTCATTTGAAAGGGAGAGAATGTGATCTCTCTACTACGAGCAAAGTAAATAAGACATGAACAAGACAAGGTGTGGGATGGGTGGAGGGAGAGAATGTAAGGAAAATGGAGAACAGAAAGCTCTGAAGAGTGGAATTTAATATTGAGTCCTAAAGGCTTTGAAGTGCCTAATGGAAAATGAGACATTGTTCCTTGAGCTTGTATTATGCTTCCTTGAAACACTGCACTGGGCCCAGAACAGAAATTTTAATGTGAGACCAAGGTATTTTATTGAAGTAGCAGGAAAGTGGAAGGTCAGGGTTACAGGGTTACACCTCTGAATGGAGTGGAGGTGATCCACACAGTGGTCGCCCAGTCTGCATTTGGTTTCACCAATGTAAAGGAGACCACATTGTGAGCAGTAAATGCAGTAGACTATCTTGTGGGAAATACAAGTAAAAATTTTCTCCGGGTGCTCCGGTTTCCTCCCACAGTCCAAAAATGTGCAGGCTAGGTGGATTGGCCATGCTAAATTGCCTGTAGTATTCAGGGGTGTGTGGGTTATAGGGGGATGGGTCTGGGTGGGATATATCAAGGGGTGGTGTGGACTTGTTGGGCCGAAGGGCCTGTATCCACACTGTAGGGAATCTCATCTAATCTAATCTAATCTGCTTCACCTGGAAGATATGTTTGGGAAGAGCATATCAGTGAGGAGGGAGGAGGTGAATGGACAAGTGTTACCTGATGGAATGAAGAAGTGTTAGGAGTGATGGAGGGATGAATTAGAGTGTCACAGAGGGACCAATCCCTTTAGTGTGCTGACTGTGGATGGAAGGGGAAGATGTATTTGGTGGTGACATCCTGCTGGAGGTGACAGAAATAGCAGCAAATCACTGGGTTGTAATTTTATCTTTTTCAACCAATGAGTTTTGTCAAACAAAACAATGGTGTTTGCTCCTGTGCTGACTCAAATTGAATGGCTGTCCATTGATATGGATGTTCTCTGTATTATATGATTCAGATGGGTCACCTATTTTCCTTAAGAATGCCCATGGTATTTCTTCAAAAGAAGGTATGCCATCATCTAAGGGCACACATTCTAATGGAAGTATTTCTTGGTAGTCAGGATATTTTTCTAATAGTGGTTAGAACAAAATATTTATCTATTTGTGGATGTAACCAACATTTTTCTACCATTTAAGGATTATTTGTGGCTTTTGCCCATTTTCTTGAAAATGCCCCACTTTCTTGCAAAGGTGACACTTTTGTGATGTATTTGCTTTGGTTTATGTGATTTATTCACTCCACTTCTTAGGCAGTGAGTCCTGACATCAGAAGATTCAAGCATTTTTGTGAGTTTGTTTGTGATACGTTTGGATTGTTTGTACCTTATGAGGTTGATAAGAGTCTGGTGGTCTTGTGGGGAAAATTTATCATTTGTTCCTCAGTCTTTTCTGTTGTTTTTTGTAAATCTTAGATTATAACACAATCTGTATACATAGCAATTTCTAATGTAAGGTCTTCATTTGATTGTAAAAGATCTGAAAAAGATAAATCATAAGTTCTGTTGTCAATCCTGTCTTTAATTAGTACTGATTGAAATGTTCCATATTCACCAATGCAAAAGAATCATTGATGAAGTTTTCAACACGCTTTCCTGAAAACTGTATTCTTTTATTGAATCTTGATTTTTCCGTAGTACGGTTAGTTCTTAAGGTAAAATAGTTGTCAACTGCATTTAAGACATCATCAGAATTATTAGTTTATTCTTTAACTTTGGATCTGTTAATAACATGGTCTGCAAATGATTGTACAGAATAAAGTAGTGTGTGGACTTGCTCTGCTTGAGATTTGATGTTCAGATTTGAAGCAATTCTATATCCCATGATTTCATTCTTCCTTGTTGAGCTATTTAATTTTGTTTGAGATACCTAGAACCTCGAATGTGCCTGGAGCTATAATAACTTTTTCTATTTTTTTGTTCAAATCAAATTGCCCAATTCAAATTTGAAAAGCTTTTAGAATGATAATTTTAACATTACTTGATTCTGCTGTAACTTCTTTTCTCTTCTATGTTCAGACTGTGGTTTCAATTCAGTCACTGTAAAGTCCCGGAGATAGCATGAACGGCAGATGCTGGGGTCAGAGTTAGAGCCAGTGGAGCTGGAGGAACACAGCAGGTCAGGTAGCATCAGAGGAGTGGGAAAGTTGACTTTCTTGCTCCTCTGATGCTACTATAAAGCATGTTGGAAAATTTCCAGCTTTAAAAAGTATTTTCAAAATTTTAGTTGATTTGTAATGAATGTTGAATTCAAATAATATATTCTAATGAGCTTCAAATGTTAATTGTTTGTTGCTATGTGTATAATAAAGTTTCTTTTTTCAATTATCTCCTCTAGATTGTTCCCTTGGCGTTTAAAGTGTATTTTTCTCGTCACTGCAGTGGAGGAATTTTTAAATAGACTTTCAAATTAATTGTGAATCAGTTGAATGCTGTAAAAGAAACTTATTAAATTGCAACTTCATTATCAATTTAACAATTCAATATAAAGCATTAAGATGGAAGATTGACACTATATTCCCCTTCTTTGTTGGGCTGATGCCCTTTTCAACAACATGGATCATTCACAGAGTTCTGTATCTTCGACAAGTCATTTGCTAACTAAATAAAATTGGCATTACATTATTTTCTTTCCTTTGAATATTTTTGGTTGTAAGCAAGAATTTATTTTGATTTTTAAAAAATGATTTTTAACAAAATTTTCTTCTATCTTGATATCCTAGTTTGCAATAAGATGAATTATTTCTTGGCTAAGGAACTTTTTCAAAATTGATCTTGTATTTGAAGATTTTTGCTGTAATTTATTACAACAAATTTTAGTGACGAGAAAATGCTTGTTTATTTGATATAATGATTTAAACCTTCTTTTAATTTCCCAGCCTAGATAATTGCCAAAAAAGTAACCATTTTCACCCTTCCTCTAATAAACTATACAATGCTAGTGTTTTCTTCACTTTAGAAAGCAGTCCACGCTGTTTATACTGTATAGTAAGGATGTCCACACTGGCACATGGTTCTGCTAGGGTCCTGCAAGGGTAGATTTGCTGCCACCAACCCATCCTGAAATATTAATCTGCAGGTCTTTCTGACATTGTGGTTTAGAACTAACCACTAATAGATCTTCAGCCGAAAAACATCTACTTGAGTAACAAGAAGTCATTTATCATTTAATAGTAAGAAAACAAGTTACATTAGCTTAAGCTTCGTTAACTATATTTATACTGGGTAATGGACATTATTATTTTCTAAAAGATACAAGGCTGGATCTAAACCCACTCAAGTTGCAGAAATGATTGTAGCCTGAAGACTAACAGACCGTTAACTGACTAGATCCTATCAGTCAGCTGAAATGTGCAGAGTTCAGTATCAATCCTTTCGGACCAACTGTCTTATTCAACACATGTTACACACAGAGCATTAACAACTAGCAAATTGAAAGAGATTCGGATAAATATCCAAAAATAGATGACTATGGACAGAGACTCCAAGCTGGAATTGCTCACTCATGGTGCACATTGTGATATGAGATGAGCTGTGCAAAATTGGGAAGTATGTTCTCTTTGGAGCATTTTGTCAAAACATATCATAGATGTCAACTTTTCAGTTGACCCACTCCACTAGAACCAGTATACAGTTGCCTCGTGGGAGGATGTAATCATTAGACCCACTTCCAAAAAGAGAGTCCTTACTGGTGGTTAACTATATGTCTATTATTCTGACTATGTGATAATAAAGTCTACTGTCATATCTACTTGACTTTTTCTTGTGATCTCCCAGATTGTATCCGACCTATTAATCCCAGTTTTAATTGAATCTAGTAACAGTTTCTGAACTTCATCAGTTTGACATTGCAGAACGGCTTCCCTAATCCAAGCCTAATTTTAGAAATTTTTGATCAACTTGTTCAGGAGTGTTATTAACATCTCTGGGTCCCCTGGCCCAGAGGTAAGGATATTATCACTGCACACACTAGAGCACCTTAGACCTGTTCCTGCAAATATCTGAGGTTGGAACTAGTGCAGAAAAGATGTTTAAGGATTTTACTGGTCTGGAGCATTTGATTTACAAACAGAGCTACATTGGCTGGGACATTTCCCCCTGGAACATAAAAGGTTTAGTGGTGATATAACAGAGGCTTATAAAATCATGACAAGCATAGATAAGGTGAATGGCAAAGGTCTTTTCCCAAGGGTGGGACAATTCAGTTCAAAACTGGATGGCATAGGTTTAAGAGAAGAGGTAAAGGATTTAAAAGGGACTCGAGGGGCAACTTTTTCACACAGATGGTGGTTCGTATGTGGAATGAACTGCCGGAGGATGTCATTGCTGTGGATACAGTTACAATATTTAAAAGACACTTGGACAGGTAAATGAATAGGAAAGGTTCAAAGAGATATGAGACAAACACATGCAAATGGAATTAGTTTTAGACTGGTAAAATTTATTGGCATGACTAAGTTGGACTGAATGGTCCGTTTCTGTGCTCTATGACTCAATAATTGTCATTAATTGAATGCTAGTAACCACAATTACTGCAGAGATAAGGGGATTACAGTTAGGTGCGTTTTCACACTTAATATATCTTGTGATTCTAGCACAAACAATGGGTTCCAATTACATACTTTTAACTTCACATTTTCTCAAAAATTTTGGAGTTGTGAGCTCCTTGCATCGGAACCAAATTTAGAATGTTTTAAGTGTTCCTAAAGCAGACTTTCACTGCAGGTCAGTTATATTCTAATTTCCTGGAACTTCTGTTCCACAAAGCAAGCCCCGCCACACAAATGGCACAATTCTTCAGGAGATTCAGAATCAACATAATGCCACTGCCGATTTCACTCAAGCCACTTTGACTGAACAGCATCAAATATTGATTAATGTGTATTGGATGATAGTTGAATGATTGGCTCAGTGATGTTCTACTCCATTTTAATCAAGTGAAGCATCTGAACCTGTACAATTTGTGCAGCAACTTTATTAAAATCAACCTGTTATCTCTGCTTCGACATCATTGCATGGGAAATTAAAGCAAATAAAGCAAACTACACTGTGTCTAAATTCCTATTGAAACCTCTGAGATGAGTTCACTTTTGATTGGAACTGATTTTGAGACTCAGGTAGAGTTTTGCATTGTCTGCATGAAACGAGAACTTGGTACATGTCAAGTGGAATCACCTTTTGAATAGCAGAAGTAGCTGAGGAAGCCTCAACATTCCTGATTATTCTGAGAGTTTTTAAATAGCCACAAAAATGAGGCTGCTGAATTAGTTGTAATGACAGAGGATGTGAAGTTGAAGTCATATCTCACTGATGGTTACAATTTTCAGTATTCTATAAGTAAATATATATTGGGCCAAAATTTGCTAGAGTGGGACAACTTGCAACATTTGCCATTTTCCAGAACTTTAATTGCATGTATAAGCTTTTGTAACAGACTGACCAGGAAGTGGAAAATGGCTACAAGAGCAGGCCAGGGGCTAGGACTTTCCTGTACGAATAACACTCAAGGAGCTTGACACAATCCAGGACAAGGCAGCCTACTTGATTGGCATCCCATCCATAACACCACTGACACCCAGTGGCAGCAGTGTGTATACGTCTACAAGCTGCACTGCAGATTGCCATTCTCCTGCTTCTTTTTAACAACATGAAAGAGCTCTGCATTTCTGACAAGAGATTCCAATCAGGGCTGCTTCAGAAATGCAGAGCTGAAATTTCATTCAGCACAGAACAGTCAGGTGAAGGCAAACCATGCAGTCTTTTAATATAGTCAGTGTCCTATTCTGAAATCTAATGTCCAACATCAAAGATATCCACTTTGACAGCTCCCATGAAAAGCTAAGTATGAAGATAAATGTGAGATTAGAGCACTGGGAGGATAGTGCACCAGGTATTGGACAAGTAAGTAAGGCATCAGGTTGGCAAATTATTAATCTAGTAGTGCCTACTTCTTGGCCAGTTATAGACTTCAGTGGTCAGTTTTAAACTTTCATGTCACATAGAAATCTGCTATTGCTGCTTTGGCAAAGCACCTGAAAATAATCTATCCTATGTCAAACCTGGCACTCAGCAATAGTGCCTGGGCAAGTTGGATATTTTTCATCACAAGGATGAGAAGTAATTGCAGGAGAGGCATCCTGTCTGCAGAGATCTACAGAGAAATGTGAGATTGATGAGGTGGGTCATCTGAATATTAGACTTGAGCCCTGGTTACTAATGGATGTGTGTAAGAGGTGTGGTACATTGAGCAACATGACAGGTGGTAATATGATGAGTAGAAGTTAACATTTGAAGTGTCATTCATTGATATTGACATTGTGAGTTTATCGATCTTTTCCCAGCAGCCAAGCAAGTGTCTTGTTTGCTCCATCTGCGGTCTCCTTCCTTCTGTCAAAGACTGGCAGTCACAGTTCCAGGTGCTGCTGTGGGAAATGTAGACTGTGTGCATATTAGCCATGTACCTTCCTGGGTCCTTTGCTGAGTGTGCTGTCAGTCAGTGGCACACTTCATGCTGGACTGCACACCACAATCTTAAACAAGCAGCTGCCTCAAAGTTTGCTTGGTGCCTGCCTCATCTTAACCGGCTGTGGGCTAACCCTGGATCTTGAAACTTGTGTCGACTAATAGGTCTAATCGAAAGTTGCAACTTTTCTTTAAATCCCTCGTTGCCTTGGCCAAACTATAACTTTTCTAACCCTCCCAAGCACCTCATTCCTCTGGCTGCAACATGAGGTGAACCCCTCATTCTCTTCATCACACCATTGGCTGCAGTTTCCTTCAGAAATATCAGTCCTGCTCCCAAACCTCCTCAACAAATCTCATCACTTCTCCTTTTGTTCATGACTTTTCATTTAGACCTGTTCATTTCTGTTCACTAGGCTTTCTGTCAGTTTCCTTGTACTCAGTGATGAAGCTCCTTGATCCATTTTCTTACATTGCAACTTATATTTAAGTTCTCAGTGAGATCATCATCCTCATTTACCATACGGAATAAGGATATTAATCAAGTCATTCGGATATTTACAGATGTCAAAAGTGATTGTGAATTTAGGTTCAACCAGCAGGTTGAAATTAAAGAATTCCTACACTGTGGACAGTTCATTCAGCCCATCAGAGTTCATACTCTCCGAAGAGTATCCCAACCAGACCTACCCTCTACCTATCCCTATAACCCTGTGTTTCCCATGGCTAAACCATGCTGGATTTGCTTATCTATTTCTTATCTCTGCTAACTTTCTCCTCTGGTTTACCTTGGCACAGTTCTTCAGCCTCCCTCTCAACAGTTGATGCTAGTTTTGCTTTTCTTCTCATCGGCCTGGTTCTTTCTGTACTGCCACCTTGTTATCCATAAGATATATTAATGATTTCGACGAGGGAACTACGTGTCATATTTTGAGGTTTGCAGACAAAACAAAGCTGGATCAGAGAGTGACCTGTGAGGAGGACATGTAGAAGCTTCAGTGTAATTTGGGCTAGTATAGTAAATGGGCAAATACATAGCAGATGTAGTATAATGTGGATAAAGGTGAGGCCATCCACTTTGGCAGCAGAACCAGGCAAGCAGATTACAATCTGAAAGTTGATTGATTGGGAAAGGGGAATCTGGGTGGC
This sequence comes from Stegostoma tigrinum, assembly GCF_030684315.1. Taxonomy (NCBI): domain Eukaryota; kingdom Metazoa; phylum Chordata; class Chondrichthyes; order Orectolobiformes; family Stegostomatidae; genus Stegostoma; species Stegostoma tigrinum. The sequence goes on along the minus strand of NC_081371.1, from coordinate 31,584,888 downwards.
CTAGAACATTGGTGGTTGATGGTGAACATACAAGTGTAGCAGGCAGTGAAGTAGGCAAATAGTATGTTAGTCTTCATTGCAGGAGGATTCAAATACAGAAGCAGGGATATCTTGTTGCAAGTGAACAAGGCACTGGGAAGACAACACCTGGAGTGTTGTGTGCAGTTTTGATCTTCTTATCTCAGGGAGGATGCTCTGGCTATTGAGGGAGTATGAAGACTATTTACCAGACTGATTCCTGGGATGGCGGAACTGACGACAAGGGAGAGTTTGGATCGGTTAGGGATATGATAACTACAGTTTAGAAGAGTGAGGGGATCTCATAGAAACCATAAAATTCTAACAGGTCTAAGCAGTATAAATGCAAAAAGGATGTTCTCGATGCCCAGGAAGTCCAGAGACTGCAGTCACAGTCTAAGAGAAAGGGATAAGCTTTTGAGGACAGAGATGAGGAGGAATTTCTTCATCCAGAGAGTGGTAAGCCTGAGGAATTCTCTCCCTGGTGAAACTGTTGAAGTTAAAACATTGAAGATGTCCCAGAAAGGTGCAGTTCCAGTTCTTAGGTTTATAGTGATCAAAGGATATGGGGAGAACGTGGAAACAGGATATTGAGTTGCATAATCACCCATGATCATATTAAATGGCAGAGCAAGCTCAAAGGACTGAATACACCTATATTCCATGTTTCTATGTTTTGTACTAGAATGTTCCTCCTTTTCATCAGGTTTACTGTGGAACATATTGCTTAATACAAAACAGTACTTTTCACCCATCTGTCAATTAAGCTCGTACTCTTTTTTTTGGGTACCACAGGCCTAGATCCTGTTCCTGTCAGATTGGTTCAGTGGTAGCATTTGTTGCTCTGAGTTAGAGTTGTAGGTTCAACATGTGACTTATGTAGACTTGTACTTATGACTGCGATCTTAGAGAAGGGTGCAATTTTAAAGACCCGACATATGAACATTTCCTGCATTTGCGAATAGCTGCTTTACTTTCTCCTGCATTGTATTCTGACATGTGTTAAAAACAACTTGTGAATAGACTCCAGAACAGAGCCCATGGACTATCTGTAGACTTTACTGCATTATAGCAGTGCCTATACTTCAGCAATAACCTGTTTCATAATAATGATTCTAATGATTCTGATGGAGTTAACTGTGAAGTTCCATTAAGCTCCACCCAAACTTTTGATGTCACATATTCGATACATGATGATTCAGACAATCTACTATGACATCCTGCTGGAAACTGACACTCTGACTCCTGAAATTTGTAATTATGCCTAATTATTTAATATTACTGTCATGAAATAAAACTATACATTGTGATGTATGACAAGTGTCCCTCCTTGTTAGCACTCTGGAGTGGTTTGCCTTCTGCCATTAATAAATAGACAGGCCCTTAGAGTCTGCATAAAAAGGAGAATTGGTGGAAGAGAAATACCGCAAACAACAAGCTGCCAGAGGTTTATACCCAGAGATCAATATGACATCATTCATTCACAGTGAATTGCTTTATTCCAACACATCCTGTCCTGAAGAGTGAATGATATCCTGTAAATGAAGTTAATCATTTTATTTTTGGCACACTTTTCCATCCTGATATTTACCTTGCACAGCTCTCCTCGCACCTTAATCTGAAGCTATTGTCTTGTGGAGAGACAAGACTGTAAATCAAAATTCTTTGAAGTTGAACATAGATTAAACATGACAATGATGACTCAGTCGCCCTTTGACCTTGCTATTGACTGTTGTCATTCCTGTATTTCAGAACTGTATACAGCATTGCAGTTTACTGCATCATGTAATATGGCTGTACAATTAAGATTCTAAGCATCAATATAACACTCCCATAAACAGGGGTGACATTTGAGGCACTAATAAGAGGAAATACATGGCCCTGACTTGGTTTTCTGAGCTAGTCACTGAAAGTCAGATTAAAGCAGAGATCAGTCAGTATGCATAATTTTAGCCAGTGTGAGAATCATTCAGACTCTATAAAGATTTAAACATGTGAAGTGTGGGCACTGTTTTACATTGTTTGCCCATTATACTTAAATGCATTTGTTACACAGCTGCTTAGCAATCCATTTTTACCAAATCAAACAGCTTATTAACTGTTGCTTGTGATCTTGTTGCTCGGTTCCTAATGCATTTAAAATATGCACTAAGCCTATGAAAAGTAGGGCATCCGTTGTGTGCTCTGAGTAATCCTAATGCACAAAGGCAGCTTTGATTAAATCGCATATACACAGGGCAGCAACCAACATGAAAATATAAACCAGAAGCTCAGACATTGTTCTTTGAGATGGAAAACTCATTTACTGGAAATTGATGAACTGATTCTAAATTATAGACAAAGAAAACACATGCATTAATGTAGAAACAGAAGCTGTTGGAAAAGCTGGTTCTGTTTCTGTTTCTGGCTTTGTTGCTGATTTACAGCATCCACGGTTCTTTTGATTTTTACTTGCACAATTGTACCTGCATAATTTTTTTTATAAATCAACGCAATAACCAGCAGCTTCATGTCTGGTGGTTTACTTGAACACTAATAGGCCATAGTAAAAAAAATACAATGGGTCTATTTGCATATTTTGCAGGGCAAGCATAACGTTTATAGCAGGATTTTCCATATTGCAAAATTGTACTTTTGCAGTTGGAATGCAAGGGTTTTGTTTATACTAATTGTTGCTCCCCACATTAAAAGAGTGTTTACTGTGTTCTTCAGTTTTACAGACAAACTCGGGCCAATCTTCTAAGTTACTTTTAAATAATGTTCATTAACCAACTGTACATGAGGTCCTATTGCATGACGTCTGAGGTCATAGTTAAATCATAGCTTACCTCCGAGATTCATCTGATCATTTATTAACGTCTACCTTTGCAGGGGTTACGGTGCAAGTGAGCTCCAAAACCAGCAAAGGACCATTGATGTTCCTTCTGACCAAACACCCAGCTGGTCAGTGAACAGCAGTCAGGGCTTTGGTGGCAGAGGGCCACAGCCAGGAATCATGAGTGTGTTCTTGACTGACAGTTGTACGGCTGGACAGCAACTGGTCAGGGGTCATTAATGGGATAGAATTCAAATTTAGCTAATTCCAGTTTTCCATGCATTTTTCCTTGTGCAAGCATTCCCATGACAATAAATGTACATGAATTAATGTAATTCTGCTCCAAGCAATATATGTTAAAAAATACAATGGCTTTATGAAATGTATTTCATAAACATAAACTCAAGAAAGACCTGCCTAGACTTTTATGTACCTCATGGTTCTCCATTTTATTTATCAAACTAATTAGCATTCTGTTCTCTGAGGGGATGTGGTTCACTTGTTCCTTTTACACCTAATCGAATTGTATGATCCAACACTAATGGCTCCATTAACAGTCAGTGCTTAGTCAAACACAATTATGCAGAATGCTTTGCTTTTGCTTATGTGATTAAAACTTACATTTTAGCAAAACATGTATCTTCCTGCCAATTAAGAACACATGCAGTTTATCAAAATGAAGTATTAAGGTTTAAGAAGAAAACTATTTAGCATAAAATTTATTATATTTATACCCAATGGAGTTATTTTTTAGCCCTCTGCATACTGGGCTGCTCACAGAATACAAGTAAATGAGTAATGATTGCTTCTTTTCTTTTAATGATTTGCTTTGCTGGTGTTTTTATACAAGGAGTTAATTTAAATAAATTTAACTCTTTTCTTAAAAAGCATGTGACAATCCCTACATTGTAGTCTTCCAAATTTAAATTTTAAGTCTTATTCGAATATGGCCTTTCTTTTGCAATGCAAAATGAATTAGAATTAGCTTTATTGCGACATGTAAACTTTTCACTGTACTTCTTTGAGTACAAGTTGTCACTTATGGTGCCGCCTCAGGTACACAGGTACCTAGGTGCAGATTCTTAAGTAAAAGCTGAACGAACTGTGGATGCTGGAAATAGAAACAAACACAGAAATTGCTGGAAAAGCGCAGCAGGTCCGGCAGCATCTGTGGAAAGAAATCAGAGTTAACATCCAGTGACCCAAAATGGTAACTGATTTCTCTCCACAAGTGCTGCCAGACCTGTTGAGCCTTTCCAGCAATTTCTGTTTCTGTTACAGATTCTTAAGTACAAATTCTTAGAAGGGGAAAAAAAAACTTAGATGGATAAAGAAATAAAATGTTCAAAATAGCAGTCCTTCCAATCCAGTCTACACCTACGCCTAGCCTCTAGTCTGCACTGGGCCTTGGCTCCAGACCGTGCCAAGCATCACCCCAAGGATCTCAAAGTTGGGAGACTGCTCCGGAATTATCTCAAGGCCTGAAGGCCATGCCAGGCCAAAAACAGCCATGTTGGGCTGGGAGACTGCCACACCAGGCCACCAAGAGACGACCATGCCAAGCTTAGAGACCACCATGCCAAGCTGAGTGGCTGCTATCCCTGGCCAAAGGGTGACCACGGCAGGCTGGAAGACTGATGCCCCGACTCACCGAGAGACTGCCACACTGAGCCAGATGTCTGCCACTCTAAGCCTGGAGACGGCCGTGGCAGGCTGAGAGATTGCCACGCTGGGTCCACATTCAGCTGAAGTCCATGCTTTGGCCAGGAGTTCAGGACATAACAAAGAAGAAGGAGAGAAGAAAAGAAACAGTCAGAGAGAACGAAAGCCAGCTGAGGATTCCTACTCCACTGCCATCTTGGATCTGAAAATACATAATCAGAAACTATACACCTATAAGAACTGTAACAGGCAATAGCTTGGCATTACTGTTACCTACAGTATTTTTTTTCCATGAGGACAAAATTTAACTCGTGCTGGATTGGGAGATATTGTACACTGAAAACTGAATCTATTTTCTTCAAAACTTTGTGCTTCAAACATTAAAGCTGGGATGTTAGTACAAAATTTTCACCCTGATTCTCCTCCAGAGTCTGTCTGCATGAGATGGGAAGGCATGTGACTGGCATAACTATAATTCAATGATGTCTTTATCTGTGGGAGAATCAAATAATGTTTAATAGGCTGACTAATGGACTGTGTTATTTAAAAACCGTCTGAAGCCATTCAGTGAGCAGTAACGACTTTAGCAAACTTTAACCTTTAGCATAGAAATGACTTGAACGGGCTGAGTACTGAAGTACAGTCTTTTTGTGTTGATTCAACACTATGGCCTCTTGACAGCACTAAGCAATATATTAAAAACTGGAAGAAATTACATCAAAGCCAGCTTTAAAAAAAATGAAATATCAAAAACATGCACAAACAGAGGCATAAAGTTTAAAAAGGGTAAGTGTCCAGTACAATACAAAGTTTAGACTCCTTGAGTTATTATAGTTGGGCTTGAGACCATGGCTGTTTTGTTGATTAGGCAAAATCAAAAGTTGCCAGAAAAACCCATTCACTCTGGTAGCATCTGTGGAGGAAATGCATTAACTTTTTGAGTCCAGTGATCCTTCCTTCTTCCAGTTCTGCTGAGTTTATCCAGCAATTTCTGTCTTTGCTTCAGATCTTCAGCATCCATATTTCTTTGTTTATTGTTTTGCTGTTTAGATAATGTTTTGTGTCCTCAGTGCCAGTGAAATTCCAAGAATCCTTGGGTTCTTCGTGGATTGATGTTTCTCTGATTTGTTTAATAATGGGTGCTGCTTTTGGAAATGACAGGAAAAAAAGTGAGAGGGAAAATCTTCCAGAATTCTATCATTCTACACTGTCATCTTCTCCTTATCTTTCTGCTCATCTGGTATTCCAGTACTGAAGTATAACGTATCTGTGTATTTCCATTGTCCTACCAAGCTATTTGCAGGCAACTCTTTTAAGTCTACTATGTGTAAAACTTCATTATAAGTGTGAATTAAAACAGTCAGTGCCTGTCTAAGTTGGCTAATGTCCATAGTTTTAGAAAAAGTGGTAACTCAGCTTGGACAGTTTAATTGATTTCCTGAATTTGTGTCAATCTGTGGTCAGATTATTGCTTTACATCCCTTTTCCTTCTGTTTTAAAACCATTTTAAACCATCGTGTTGCGAGTATTAAAATCAGGTGATAGATGTTGAAAATTCATAGTCCACATTTCACTACTATCATGTCAGCTGATGCTGCAACACTTCATGCAGTTCAGGATCAGTATTGAACTCCCAGGACATTACCACCTGTGCATATCATTGTGCTGCCTTCTCTGATGGATCTATTCTGCTGGTGGGACAGGACATTTATGGGCATAGTGATGTTGATACCTGGAAAACTGTAAACAATGGTTCTCTGAGTGTAACTAAGCCAGGCTAGTGCATGACTAGTCTGTGGGATAGCTTTCTCAATTTTGGCACTGGCCCCCCCAAAGCAAGTAAGGAGAACCTTGCAGTGTCATCAGGACTGGATTTCACATGGAGATATCCAGTGCCACCTAATTTTGTTCCTTTCTTTAGATTTTGTAGAGGTTTGATACACTTGAGTGGATTGCTAATCCATTTCAGAAGTTAGTAAAGATTTAACTATACTGCTGTAGGCCTGAAGTCTAATGTAGGCCTCACCAGTTTAGGACAGGAGATTTCCTTACCTAAAGGACATTAGGGAATATGTAATTCAAGCAAAAGTAAATGACAGTGAACCAATTAATTCCTTCAAGAAGGTAAAATATTTATTTCAGAAAGATTCAAAGCCCATTAGAAAATGACAAAGGATGTGTATTTTACTTTATGTAATTATGTAATATGGGAGATAATAAATTACCAGTTCATTTTACATCTCGCTCTTAATTTATCCTATTGACTTCAATTGGTATAAAGATTGAAATTTTATATCATGGAATATAAATCAATAAAGCTGTAAAATAGACTGCTAATACGTTTTTACACGATCAGGGTCAAATTTACCCATAAATACACTTAAGGCTCAATAGTTAACGTACTGTTACTGCCATCCAAGCCATTTGCACATCATAAATGTGAGGACTCGGACAGACTAGTTCAGTACTGTAGCTTGGAATGTTGATTACATTTATGTACTATTCAGAAATTTCATGGAGCTCTGTTTCCTTGGAGTTTTGCTTTCTTCAGTGGATTATATGGTTAAGTAAGAAAGTCAAGCTCAGATAAGTGTCATTAGTGTTGTATGGGTCATGAATTAGAAGAATTGATGTTTTCTTCAGCCATATAATCCTGACTTTCTAATTCTAAATAAGACTAGGCTTGTTTTATTTGATTATCATCAACCAGAATTTGGCCCAAAGAAGTACAATAGATTTTAATTTGTAAAACTTCCTCAGACATCTCAGATCAAATTTCTATACTTTTTGATAATTATCCACCCATTCAGCCACTCGTTCTTTGGCCAAAAGAAGTAGACTGTATATGTTGAAAAGGATGGAGATGTGAAGAACCAACTCAAAGTAGCTTGGTGGAAAGTAGACTAGTTAAAGCAAATGGTTAGGTTTGGGAATGTACTGCCTGGCAAAGGTGAATGTAAATTTGAAATTCGTTTTCAAAATGGAATTGGATAAATGATTAAAGGGTAAGAAATCCCAGAGATATGGGGAATATGTCCCTATTCTGTGTGTTTTAGTCTCTGATTCTAGATGTGCTCTCTCATGCACGGCTGTGCTCCGTGTTTGCATTTTCAAATAAACCTGTTGGACTATAACCTCGTGTCATGTGATTGTTGACTTTGTCCACCCCTTTCCAACATCAGCATCTCCACATCATACCCCCTGTCCTGTATTTTATTTTAATCTCCTTATTTTAATTAGCTTATTTTAATCTCCTTTCCTGGCATATTTAAGCTCCACCTGAAATTAATCCCTCCTTTAGGTGAGGTGTCTGCAGAGATGTGAACAACACAGGCACTTAGCACAGTTATTTAATTTGAGTGAAAAGACCAAGTTTTATCAATCCTTTGTCCTTTTGCTGCCACAACACTGCATCTAACTCAAAAGCAAGACCATACTGGGCTTTACTCCTATCAATCAAGCCATGAAGGAAAAGAGACTGCCTGAAAGACCCTCTGTTTCTAACCTTCAGTGTGTACATTAGTCAGAATGAGATAAAAGTGGAGAGTTTGCCAAGTGTTTTTAAGGTCTAAATGGGAAACTTTAAAATTCAAGTCAGATAAAGGCCTGAATACAATGAAAGGAAAGTGGGCTGAATAGTTAACAGATTGCAAACTTTTTCTTTCAGCTATAGCGATGTGCAGGAAGCATGTTCAAGTCGAACTTGGAGCTGAGAATTGAATTAATTCATTTGATTTATTTATTGTCACATGTATCTTGTTACAGAGTACAGTGAAAAGTGTTGTATAGTGCTGCCACTCTCTGGTGCCATCTTGCAACACAGAAAAGTAGACCATAACATAGAATATAAAGTGAGGAAATAAAGTGTCCAACTTTGCAGTCCTTGTTAAGTGCTCCATCATGGGCCATGGGGCTGGTGGCTAGGCATGACACTGCCGCTGGAACAAAAGCTGCTATTCTTCAGCACCATCTCATCTCTGCCAACACCCTGGCCTCTGAGCCTTCGCTGCCACTGATGCCACTGGGTATTGAATTGGCCCAAACCTGACTCCGCCATGATTCCACTTTGGGCACACCTCACTGATGCAACCACTGTTGACGCTGTTGGGTCTTGCACTGGATCCAATCTCACCTCTGCTACTGCCTCCAAAAATCTGCACTGGGCACAGACAACATCAGGAACCCAAGCTCACCTCTACAGCCATGAGTTAGCACCACGACCGCCTCAATGGTACAGAAGCAGCTGGGAGCCTAAACTTCCTCTGCTGCTGTCACAAGTCTGCATTGCTGGGCCCGCACGCCACTGCCGATGTCATCGCCATGACCAAGCTGTTTACCAAGAGGTAAGTAAAACAAAAGAGAGAAAAACGTACTGAGAAGAGTGGGGAAAAAAAGCAAAAAAAAAAGCAGACAGAGCAGACCAGCCCTGGTTCAGAAGCACTTTTCTCTCTCTCTCTCACTCTCTCTCTTGTTCACGTATTCAGAAAAATTTTCCCTAAAAATGGGCAAAGACGAGAGAAACTCTGCATTCAGGGGTGTAGAAAGAAAGAACACTAAATCAAGCAGGCAAAGAAAAACCCCAGGTCCAACCAGGTGCCCAGTGAAATAAAAATTGACCATTGCTTTGCAGATAAGATGAAGGCATCTTTGTAGTTAGGGAATAGGATTGTAGTACCAACACATCTAGCTTTGTTACTTTGGGCTGTCCTCCTATTATTAAACTGGCAATTATTAAATGTGACTGCTTATTTTAAATTAGTGGTTCATGCCCATACTTCCACACTCACTATGCTTTTATTTGCTTGCTGTCACTTTAACAGAGACTTCCTAGCGGGGTGGCTAAAATGCTAGCATATTTCAAGCAATGTACGCCTTCTACTCTACAAAGTGGATGTTCTTTCATAAGAACATAAGAAATAGGAACAGGATTAGGGCACTTGGCCCATTAAGCCTGTTCTGCCATTCAATAAAATATTTTCATTAACTCAGCTCCACTTACCCACCCGTGTACTAAAACCATTAATTTCTTTACTGATCAAAAATCTACCTATATTTGTCTTAAAAACATTCAACAAGGTAATGTCAACTACTTCACTGGACAGGGAATTCCATAGATTCATAACCCTTTGGGTGAAGACATTCCTCATCAACTCAGTCCTAAATCTGCTCCCCCTTATTTTGAGCCTATTTCCCCTAGTTCCAGTTTTACCTGACAGTGGAAACAACTTCCCTGCTTCTATCTTATCTAGTCCCTTCATAATTTTGTACATTTCTATAAGAAAACCCCTCATTTTTCTAAATTCTAATGAGTATATGCTCAGTCTCCTCAATCTCTCCTCATAGGCCAACCCTCTCAACTCCAAAATCCACCTAATGAACCTCCTCTTCTCCCTCTCCATTTTGACAGTATGTCTTTTCTTAAAGGAGAGAAAACTGTACACAGTACTCCAGGTGTGGCCACACAAACACCCTGTACAGCTGCAGCATTACCCCCCTGTTATTAAACTCCATCCCTCTAGCAATGGAGGGCAATATTCCATTTGCCTTCTTAATTACACGCTGCACCTGCAAACCAACATTTTGTGATTCATGCACACATTTACCCAGCTCCCTCTACACAGCAACATGCTGCAATTTTTCACCATTTTAAACAATGGTTCATTTTGCTGTTTTTCCTGACAAAATGGATGACATCACATTTTCCAACATCATACTCAATCTACTGGATCCTCACCCACTCACTTAACCTCCTTCAGTGTCATCTGCACACTTTGCTCTATCACCTGTCTTAGTGTCATTGTTTCATTGAGACTAAGACTCTAGTTGGCATTTTAAGACGGAAATGGTGAAGGCCTGCACTGCGTATGCTCCAACATGTTGTGTTGGCAATAGAAATGAAAAAGCAGACTGGCCCCCACCTCCACAACCCTACCCCACCCCGCACCACCACCCCAACAACCCCCACCCCCACCTCTCTCTTATCCCTGTGATGGTAGTGTGGCTTTAAGAAATGTATTTTGTCCCATTTTCATTTTAAAGAGAGGTGTCAGGACAGTTGTAATGAGCTAGCTAATGAAAGTCTATAAAGTGAACAGCTTGCGAGGCCTTAGTTTTTTTTTGAGTCCGAGCAATCAAAGCAGTCTGAGTAGGTGGGGCAAGCTCCTGCAGAACTAGGGCTTTCTGTTTTAGTTTTTTGGTCACAGTTGCTTGGCACAGGAAGCCGGATGTCGGAGCAGTTCTCCCTCTGTTTGTTGCACCTAAATCTGAGGCTTCTCTTCCTACTGCTTGAATTGCATTTGAGACGTCTGTTTTACTGAATTTGTGTTTGCCAAGTGTGTGTTTATGGGATGTTACTATATTAGAACATTTACTGTTTTGTACTTAAATAATCTAATATTCTGTTCAGTTTCTAGTCGAGTTGTTATTCCAATTTCTTCTTTCTTTTGTTGTACTTTAACTGTTGTGTATGAATAATGTATGTTTTGCTTCAAATCTGGTGGTTTGGCCAATTGAATTGCATCTAGAATACAATACTGGCACTTGCCTTTAAAACAAAATTTAAGGTCTAGGCTATCTGTTTAATATATTTTGAGTGGTTTTGGTCTGGTCCGTAACAGGTGTGGCCATTGATTTTGTTCTTGTCTGCATGGAGCTCAACCTGTTCTAGAATCAGAAGCTAGTGCTGTGAATGGCATTTGTTTGCCAATTGCCATCCATGGATCCTTGGAGCACCTGCAAATTCTGGCAGCTCAGAGGGAATGTTTCTTTGAGCTTTCCTTCCTACACAGTGCAATAGAGTAATAGAGATGAAATTGCCCTTTGGACCTCTGAGTCTGGACCATTCAAAAACAAGCACTTAATTATTCTAATCACTTAGCTCATACCCATATATGCCTTGGCAATAGCTATAAATCTACTTAAATGCCATAAATGACACTGAATCTTGATATTGACACTGCTCACAGGCAGAAACCAGAGCCAAGTTATTAGGAAAGCCTGACACATATGCAACTGTAAGACAAAATAGCTCAATTCCAGAAGATGTGCAGAAGTAGCACATAGTTACAGAACAGCAAAAGGTCAAAAAAACTACTCTCACACAAAATTGCCAATGAATTGGAAGTACCTTACACTAGTACAGAAATCAAATATATTTCCAGAGATCAAAGACAATTGTTTTGTGAAGGAAAGGGTACATTGCAAACACTTTTAAAAATTATTTTAGGACTGTGGACTAAAAATGGGAAAGGGTACTGCTTTGAGCCAATAAAAACTTGTAAGATGTTTGCAGTTTTATAAATAAGCTGCAGGAATACATTGTGAATCTTATATAATGCTTGTTGGAGAAGTGAGGGAAAACCCCAGTTAAATCTCTGTGTGTGTACGTTCAAGGCAATTCTGCCCAGAGCCAGTCTGTTCATTGGATTTTCAATCTGCTGTCTTATCCCTTCTGAAGTGGCTTCTCACATGTGTCCTGAGGATTGTTGTACATTAATACTTGCATGAATTCTGAAGATCTCCTGTGAAAATGACCTTATCCTCTCGATGTTAATCTGTCTTGCTTTTGGACTTCTGTTTCTGTCCCAATATGAATGATTTTCTCCAAATCAATTTTGTTTGGTCTGTAATAAATTTGACAAAGTCTCATCAGTAATGCCAACAAGAACTCTGTCTTTATGAATTCCGTTTTCAAAGCTTCATAGTCACATTTCTCCTTATGATCTACAGAGATCATTTGTATATTATCTAAGGGTTCCAATGGATGTTGAATTCTTCAGTTAAATCCTGCTCTTACGGAGCTTTTATTGTTCTCAGATGAAAGTAATTACCAAAGGCTCACCTCCTCAGTGCCATCTTTTACATCTTGGTGAACTAATACATCAGTAACTATAGCCCCAGGTGAATAAGTAAATGTGTTTACTTGTGCAGCTTATGATTTAGCATCTAGTTTGGAAGCAATTCTGTATCTTGACAACAGTTTTTCTCCAAAATGTCCATCTCTATATTCTACTTGGTCCACCTCTGAGAGTAAATCTTCCTGGCAGTCTTATTTCCACTGTCATTTCTTCCTAAAGTAAGTACTTACTCTTTCAATTCTTCACTGTCTCAGCGCTGCTTTATGCTCTTTGCGTGCAAGAGTTCTACACTTGGTTTTGCAACGCTGCTTTAGTTTCCTTGTATTAAAGGCCTTTAACTGTACAGAGTAGTAATGCTTCTTCACTGTGTTGTTTACTAGCAGGTTTTTCCATGCTTTTGTAGCCAAAATGGAAGTTTTCTGCCTTCATATGAGCAAAATGGTTGATTCCTTGCCTTTCATGATCTAATAAACCATTCCTTTTCATCATTTTCCCTTACTTTACAGAACGAATCTTGCTGCCTACAGTCATAATGCTGAATCCCTTTTGCTTTAAAGCTTTCCTCAGAAGATTCATGCTGTCTGTGGCGCTTCTAATACTGCCTTACAATATGGCCTTTCAATTTTAATAAAGGTTCCAGTCACTCTAATGACTTCTCTCAATAAACTCTAGTTTCTATAGCATGAATAAATTCTTCCAATTTTAACCATGGCTTCAATTGTGGATATCCTACTATTACTGCAACCTCCATTGTTAGCTTAATTTCCTCTTCTGTTCGACTCTTTCTACTCTAGATGCCAAAATAGACCTCACTGGACTTCACACATTTTTGCCATTGCCGTTGCTGACCTTTTCAGGCCTCTAAGATTCCAGCCTGTAAAAAACATTATTTCTGAGCGTTTTTGCAATAGTTACATTCATATGGGCCATAAAACCAAGCCTCCAACTTCTCTTTATTTTAACCTGAGGCAATATAGCAGTCCACTTATAACATGTACGCATTCACAGACAAAGACTGCGGTGACACCAGTATCTCATATTGACCACAATTAAACAGAATGTGACATTGACTACTCGCTTGCTTGATCATTACTCATAACCTAAATGAAACTCAATAGTTGAAAACTAAACCCACTTGTGCACCTGAGTGGATGATTGACTGGAGTTGGAGGGTGTGAGTGTATGATTGGACTGAGCTGAACACACAATTTTCATGTAGAGAATAGCATTTCAAAATGGTAATCACTATGCCCATGCTGGAGTTTCATTTCTTCACATGATGTAAATTAAACTCTGTTTTTGGCAGGATTTTTAAGACACCAAAAGTCAACCTAAGCACTGAGATCTATGGTATGCTACTTATCTTTAGTTAAAATGTTGTTGCTTTAAAAATGACTGTACAATAATAATGCTTTTATGTCACATTTTGTGTTTAGCCCTTACTGAAACCTTGTAAAATTTGTTGTCAATTTTACACAGATTGAATTAAACCATAGGAATATAATTTTGAGAAGATTTGTAGCTCAAGTTGAGGTTCTGGATGTAAGTTTGCTCACTGAGCTGGAAGGTTCATTTTCAGACGTTTCGTCACCATTCCAGGTAACATCATCAGTAAGCCTCCAGTGAAGAGCTGGTGTTATGTACCGGTTTCTATTTATCTGTTTAGGTTTCCTTGGGTTATTGATGTCATTTCCTGTTCTTTTTCTCAGAGGATGGTAGATGGGCTCCAAATCAATGTGTTTGTTGAGACATACACGAGAATTCCTAGAAGCGTGGCATTCCAACCGGAACTCCATCAACAAACACATTGATTTGGAGCCCATGCGTTTGTTGATGGAGTTCCGGTTGGAATGCCACGCTTCTAGGAATTCTCGTGTGTGTCTCAACAAACACATTGATTTGGAGCCCATCTACCATCCTCTGAGAAAAAGAACAGGAAATGACATCACCAACACAGGAAATCACATCACCAACCCAAGGAACCCTAACTAGATAAGTAGAAAGCGGGACATAACACCAGCGCTTCATTCGAGGCTCACTGTTGATGTTACCTAGAATGGTGACAAAACATCTGGGAAGGAACCTTCCAGCTCAGTGAACCAGCTCACACCCAGAACAAAATAAAGGTCCACTTTTTTGTGGACCGAGAAGAGGAGAGCGCGACTGTGTTGGAGGTGGAAGGAAGACGTCGGGTTGGCTGTGCACCCTTGCGACCAGTGGATCTTAATGCTGGCTTCGGCCTAACGCTGGTTCAGGGGAGCAGCCAACCTGCAACGACGGCTGCGGCGAGTGCCCGTGCCCGGGGTCAGGGGGTCCGGAACACCATCCACGTTTCCGTGAAGAAGGTGGATGAAGGTGCACCTGTGGACGGCACCTTCTTCGTGAAGAGGGTCCTGTTGGACTGTTGTGGGTTCGCTGCTGCGGACATTTACTGCCTGCAGGATTTCCCAGGAGGAGGTTTTTACGATGTGACCTTCAGGAGTGCCAAGCTTTGCGAGCGCTTCCTGGAGGTTTTCAAGGAGAAAGGAGGTGAGGGCCCCCTCTCTGTATTGACCGCTGTCTCATTGTTCATGATGCCAGCGCAGAGGAGCCGTATGGTGACTGTACACATGTACAACACGCATGTGCCAGCAGTTGACGTCCTGACCTTCCTTGGAAGGTACGTGAAGGTGGACGGGGACCTAACCGACAGCATGGACCCCTTTGGCATCGTAACCAGTAAGAGGCAGGTCAAGGTGACGCTGAGGATGGGCGCAGACAGGAACATTGTACACCCACCGTCCAGCTTCATGATCGGCGGGAGCAAGGGCTACCTGACCTACGCAGGGCAACCTAAAGTCTGCCATGCCTGTGGTAGGTCAGGTCACGTGGCGGCCGACTGCAAAGCCACCATCTGCAGGAACTGCAGGGAGGAGGGACACCTTGCAAAGGATTGCCCATAAGAGAAAAGCTGCAACTTTTGTGGGAAAGTGGGCCACCTCTATAGGGCATGCCCGCGGCGGGGGACCACCTACGGCCAGGTCGCCGGCAGGGGCAATGCGGGGCCAACCCCCCCCCCCCCCGGAGGAGAGGAAGGCACCAGGGCCCTGTAAGGACTCCACTAATGTGCAGGAGGGCCAGGTCGTGCAGGACGGACCAGCCCCACAGGGTGGGCCCGAGGCCAGCAAAGCGCCCCTCCAGGCTCCGCTCCCCCGCGACAACCTGGAGTCGATGGAGGCGGCGACAAGCGACCCAGGGGAGTGGACAATGGTCTGGAAAGCGAGGAGGAAGATGCGTCGGCGCGCCCAGGAACTGCAACCATCAGACAGGAAGAGGCAGCTACAGGGGGGCTATAAGAGCTCCTCTGACGAGGGAGATTCGGAGAGGGCCCACCCGAAGCAGAAGTTAAAGATTTCAAGGGAGAAGGAAAGCAGCACCTCAAGTCCAGGTGACGGGAGGTGTCCTGAGGCTTCCTCCGACGCCCAGTCACGTGCCGCTAGGGCCCTGGAGGGCCGCCCGGAACTTCCAGGCGGGAAGGAGGAAACAGCGCGTCCACGGCCGGACCCAGAGCCGGACTCTCCTGCCTCCGTACCCCCGACGGGGGGATGCCACCCGGAAGGCAGCACGGACGGTTTCCTGAGCCCGGAGAGCATCCAGCAGTTAGCCCGGGCAATGGGCATGGAGGGACAGATGGAGGGGCTGGACCTTGGACTTGGGGAGGGTACTGCGGTCACTGCCCACAACGGGGGTACGAGTTGCGAGCATTAATGTGCGCAGCGTCAAGTCCACAACAAGATGTGTGTCCACGTTGGCCTACCTGACCACCGTCAAGGCGGACCTCCTGTTTCTGCAGGAGTGCGGGATACCGCACCTTGACAGGTACAGGAAATGGTCTGGCGCCTGGACCTGTGGGCCTTCGATCTGTTCGGGGGGTAACGACTGTCGCTCCTCGGGCCTGGCTATTCTGCTGCGGGGGCGCAGCTTCGCCATCTCTCAATTTCAGGAAATGGTGGGGGTCGCTTCCTAGTGGCTGACATCACCTACAGGAATGCTCCCCTGAGGCTGATCAACGTGTACACCCCAGCGGTACGGAGTGAGCGGTTGGCCATCCTGCAGTGGCTTCCACCCCTGCTGGCTACATCCAGGCCGGTCATCCTAGGGGGAGACTTCAACTGCATCATCGATGCAGATGGAAGATCCGGCGTGGGTACAGCGGGTGGGTGGAGTCAACTGGACGTCACGTCCAGATTCCTGATGGGCACGGTGAAGGACGCCAAGCTGCTCGATGTCTTCAGCACCCCTGCAGATGGAGTGCAGCGGAGGTACACGTGGTCGCGGCCACACGGGTCTATTCGCTCAAGGATAGACTTCCTGTTTGAGTCACGGGCGTTCTCGGTCAGGTCCACCGGCATCGAGCCGGTGTTCTTCTCTGACCACTGCCTCCTGCTGGCCGACTGTCACTTACAGGACCACCAGCCGGCCGGCAAGGGGACGTGAAAGTTCAACACGACTCCGTTGACCCCAAAGAACGTCGAGGAGCTTCAGAGGGATTACGCCGGTTGGAGAACCGTGAAACCCCTCTTTGAGTCTCCGAGCAGCTGGTGGGAGACGGTGAAGGAGAACATCAAGAGACTCTTTGTCCTCAAGGGTGTTCGGAAGGTGAGAGAGAGGCGAGGAAAGCTGTCGCAACTCCAGAAAAGGATGCAGAACCTGGTCCTTCTGCAGTTGATGGGGGTCGATGTCACGGAGGACCTCCGCTAGGTGAGGGGCCAGCAAGCCTTGCTCTTCACCACGTAGGCCTCCAGGATAATCTTCCAGTCCAGGGTCCTCTCCGTGGAGTAGGACGGGACGTGCTCGCGTTTCTTATTTCAGAAGATGCACAAAGAGAGATCTGTGCTTAGCCAGCAGAAGGAGGACGATGGCTCGGTGACGTCGTCTTGGCCCGACATTTTGAGGATCAGCAGATCCTTCTATGCCGGACTGTACGACGCGAAGCCCACAGACAGCACGGCCTCCGAGTCATTCCTGTCGTCTATCATGGATGTCTTAGACGATGGCACGAGGGTGTGGCTGGGCCGGCCGATATCGCTGGACGAGCTGACCAGGGCCCTCAAGTCCTTGGAGAGGAATAGGACTCCCGGGAGCGAAGGCTTACCGGTCGAGCTGTATTCCGGTCTGTGGGACCTGGTCGGCCAGGACCTGCTGGAGGTGTACGATAGTGCAATTAGGGCAGGGGAGATGTGCAAATGTGCATGAGGAAGGGCATCATTATCCTCATTTACAAGAGGAAGGGGGAGAGGGAAGAAATTAAGAATTGGCATCCCATTTCATTATTGAACATGGACTACAAAATCCTGGCCAAGGTCGTAGAAAACCGGGTCAGGTTTGTCCTGGAGTCAGTGATTTACCCTGAACAAACCTGTGCTGTGCCGGGCAGGAAGGTCGCTGAGAGCCTCGCGCTCATCAGGGATACGATCGCCTACGTACAGGACAGGCGGGTGGACACCTGCCTCGTCAGCCTGGACCAGGAGAAGGCCTTCGACAGGATCTCTCATGCTTACATGAGGGACGTCCTCTCCAAATTGGGGTTCGGGGAGGGTATCCACAATTGGATCCGGCTGCTCTACACAAACGTCGTTAGCGCAGTCTCGATCATCGGGTGGGAATCGGACAGTTTTCCCGTCAGATCTGGAGTCAGGCAGGGCTGCCTGCTCTCTCCTGCCTTGTTCGTGTGCTGTGTGGAGCCCTTCACCGCATCCATCAGGAAGGACGTGAGCCTGAAGGGCGTGACTATCCCAGGCAGCGGAGGCCTTCAGGTCAAGACCTCCCTATACATGGACGACGTCGCCGTCTTCTGCACCGATCGTCAGTCGGTGAGTAGGCAGTTGGACATCTGCGGCCAGTTTGAACTGGCTTCGGGTGACAAAGTCAGTAGGGGTATGAGCGAGGCCATGTACTTCGGGATCTGGAACGACCGCTCCTTCATCCCCTTCACCGTCAGGGCAGACTACCTGAAGGTGCTGGGTGTTTGGTTCGGTGGAGCTGGGGTGTGCACTAAGACTTGGGAGGAGCGTATCACCAAACTGAAGCAGAAGCTGGGCAGGTGGACACTCCGGTCCCTCTCCATCGCGGGTAAGAACCTGATTGTCAGGTGCGAGGGGCTTTCGGTACTGTTGTATGTGGTGCAGGCCTGGCCTATTCCTTCGACCTGCGCCGCTGTGGTCACCCGGGCCATCTTCCACTTCATTTGGGGGTCGAGGATGGACCGGGTCCGCAGGGACACCATGTACAAAGACCTGGAAAATGGGGGAAAGGGCGTACCGAACGTCACCCTCGCCCTGACGGCTACCTTTGTGTGCGGCTGCATCAAGCTGTGCGTAGATCCTCAGTACGCAAACACCAAGTGTCACTACTTACTGAGGTTCTACCTGTCCCCGGTGTTGCGAAGGATGGGCCTGGCCTCGTTGCCGTGGAACGCTCCGAGCAGTTGGACCGTCCCGTACCACCTGTCCTTCGTGGAGAAATTTTTGAAAGGAAACACCTTTGACCACAAGGCCGTCAGGCAGTGGTCAGCACGTAGTATCCTCGGGACCCTTCGGGGAAAGGAGAGGGTGGATCCCATTGTGTGGTTCCCCACGCAGACTGCCAAAGTCGTTTGGCAGAATGCCTCATCGCCAGAACTTTCAAACAAGGACAAGGACACTGCTTGGCTGGCGGTGAGAGGGGTGCTCTGCCAGTGAGATCCTTTATGCATGCCCGGAATCTCTGTGCCACCGCACGCTGCCCTCGAGGCGGCTGCGGGGCGGATGAGACTGTCGATCACCTCCTTCTGGATTGTGCCTATGCGTAGGAGGTCTGGAGGGGGATGCAGTGGTATTTGTCGAGGTTCGTCCCGAGCAGCTCCATGACGCGGGACTCCGTGCTCTACGGGCTGTTTCCTGGGATGCACACCGAGACCAACATCAACTGCGCCTGGAGGACCATCAATGCGGTGAAAAACGCTCTTTGGACTGCCTGCAACTTGCTGGTCTGCCAGCTGAAAGAACTGACCCCAACCGAGTGTTGCAGACTGGCGCACTCCAAGGTCCAGGACTACGTGCTGAGGCACGCGCTAATGCTTGGCACAGCCGCCGCCAAGGTGCGGTGGGGAAAGACCACGGTATGAAACCCCTCGTCCAGAATAGAGAAAAGGGCCCTATCTGGTAACTGGGCCCAGCTGGTGCCTTCCCCAACTGGTCAGGGGGCCAACGGGGACTGTGCGGGGTGACGACTGCCGGGGTATTTTCTTTGCTTTTTTTTCCCCTTAGTTTGTTTATGTACCCCCTGGGTAACCCGGAGTGGCTTGCATGACTGGTTAGGCGTATAAATATGTTTTATTTTTTGTACATCTTATGAATAAAGTATATTTTTTCAAATAAAAAACAGGTGACAGATTGTCTGAGAACGAACTTTCCAGCTCAGTGAACCAGCTTACATCCGGAACAAAATAAAGACCCACTCTTTTGTGGACCGAGAAGAGGAGAGCGCTGTGTTGGAGGTGAAAGGAAGACGTCGGGTTGGCTGTGCACCCTTGCGACCAGTGGATCTTAATGCTGGCTTCGGCCTAACGCTGGTTCAGGGGAGCAGCCAACCTGCAACAATGGCTGTGGCAAGTGCTCGTGCCCCAGGTCACGGGGTCTGGAACACCATCCGTGTTTCTGTAAAGAAGGTGGATGAAGGTGCACCTGTGGACCGCACCTTCTTCGTGAAGAGGGTCCTGTTGGACTGTTGTGGGTTCGCTGCTGCGGACATTTACTGCCTGCAGGATTTCCCCGGAGGAGGTTTTTACGATGTGACCTTCAGGAGAGCCAAGCTTTGCGAGCGCTTCCTGGAGGTTTTCAAGGAGAAAGGAGGTGAGGGCCCCCTCTCTGTATTGACCGCTGTCCCGCTGTTCGTGATGCCAGCGCAGAGGAACCGTATGGTGACTGTACACATGTACAACCCGCATGTGCCAGCAGTTGAAGTCCTGACCTTCCTTGGAAGGTACGTGAAGGTGGAAGGGGACCAAACTGACATCATGGACCCCTTTGGCATCTGGACCAGTAAGAGGCAGGTCAAGGTGACGCTGAGGAGGGGCGCGGACAGGAACATTGTACACCCGCCGTCCAGCTTCGCGATCGGTGGGAGCAGGGGCTACCTGACCTATGCAGGGCAACCTAAAGTCTGCCATGCCTGTGGTAGGTCAAGTCACGTGGCGGCCGACGGCAAAGCCACCATCTGCAGGAACTGCAGGGAGGAGGGACACCTTGCAAAGGATTGCCCACAAGAAAGAAGCTGCAACCTTTGTGGGGAAGCGGGCCACCTCTATAGGGTATGCCCGCAGCGGGGGACCACCTACGCCCAGGTTGCCAGCAGGGGCAATACGGGGCGAGCCCCCCTGGAGGAGAGGAAGGCCCCAGGCCCCTGCAAGGACTCCCCTAATGTGCAGGAGGGCCAGGTCGTGCAGTACGGACCAGCCCCGCAGGATGGACCCGAGGCCAGCAAAGCGCCCCTCCAGGTTCCGCTCCCCACCGCCGACAACCTGGAGTCGATGGAGGAGGTGACAGGTGACCCAGGGGAGTGGACGACTGTCCTGAAAGCGAGGAGGAAGGTGCGCCGGAGGGCCCCAGCTCCGCAACCATCAGGCGGGAAGAGGCAGCTACAGGGGGACTATAAGAGCCTCTCTGACGAGGGGGATTCGGAGGAGGCCTGCCCAAAGCAGAAGCTAAAGATCTCAAGGGAGAAGGAAAGCAGCACCTCAAGTCCAGGTGACGGGAGGCATCCTGAGGCTCCCCCCGACACCCACCCATGCGCCGCTAGGGCCCTGGAGGGCCCCCCGGAACCTTCAGGCGGGAAGCAGGAACCAGTGCGTACCCAGCCTGACCCAGATGCAGGCTCTCCTGCCTCCGTACCCCAGACAGGGGGATGCCACACGGAAGGCAGCACGGACGGTTTCCTGAGCCCGGAGAGCGTCCAGCAGTTAGCCCGGGCAATGGGCATGAAGGGACAGATGGAGGGGCTGGACCTTGGACTTGGGGAGGGTACTGCGGTCACTGCCCACAACGGGGGTACGAGTTGCGAGCATTAATGTGCGCAGTGTCAAGTCCACCGCGAGATGTGTGTCCACGTTGGCCTACCCGACCACCGTCAAGGCGGACATCCTGTTTCTGCAGGAGTGCAGGATACCGCACCTCAGCAGGTACGGGAAATGGGCCGGCGCCTGGACCTGTGGGCCTTCGATCTGGTCGGGGGGTAATGACTGTTGCTCCTCGGGCCTGGCTATTCTGCTGCGGGGGTGCAAGTTCACCATCTCTCAAGTTCAGGAGATGGTGGGGGGGGGGGGCCTCATAGTGGCTGATGTCACCTACAGGAACGCTCCACCGAGGCTGATCAATGTGTACGCCCCAGTGGTATGGAGTGAGCGGTTGGCCATCCTGCAGCGGCTTCCACCCCTGCTGGCTACATCCAGGCCGGTCATCCTAGGCGGAGACTTCAACTGCATCATCGATGCAGATGGAAGATCCGGCGTGGGGACAGCGGGTGGTTGGAGTCAACTGGACGTCACGTCCAGATTCCTGATGGGCACAGTGAAGGACGCCAAGCTGCTCGACGTCTTCAGCACCCCTGCAGACGGAGTGCAGCGGAGGTACACCTGGTCGCGGCCAGACGGGTCTATCCGCTCAAGGATAGACTTCCTGTTTGAGTCACGGGTGTTCTCGGTCAGGTCCACCGGCATCGAGCCGGTGTTCTTCTCTGACCACTGCCTCCTGCTGGCCGACTGTCACTTACAGGACGACCAGCCGGCCGGCAAGGGGACGTGGAAGCTCAACACGACTCTGTTGACCCCAGAGAACATCGTGGAGCTTAAGAGGGGTTACGCCGGTTGGAGAACCGTGAAAACCCTCTTTGAGTCTCCAGGCGACTGGTGGGAGACGGTGTAGGAGAACATCAAGAGGTTCTTTGTCCTCAAGGGTGTTCGGAACGTAAGAGAAAGGCGGAGAAAGCTGTCGCGACTCCAGAAAAGGATGCAGAACCTGGTCCTTCTGCAGCTGATGGGGGTGGATGTCATGGAGGACCTCCGCTAGGTGAGGGGCCAGCAAGCCTTGCTCTTTGCAGCGGAGGCCTCCAGGATAATCTTCCGGTCCAGGGTCCGCTCCGTGGAGCAGGACGGGACGTGTTCGCGTTTCTTCTTTCAGAAGGTGCACAAAGAGAGCTCTGTGCTTAGCCGGCTGAAGGAGGACGAAGGCTCGGTGACGTCGTCTCGGACGGACATTTTGAGGATCAGCAGATCCTTCTATGCTGGACTGTACGACGCGAAGCCCACGGACAGCATGGCCTCCAAGTCGTTCCTGTCGGCTATCATGGATGTCTTAGACGATGGCACGAGGGAGTGGCTGGGCCGGCCGATATCCCTGGACAAGCTGACCAGAGCCCTCAAGTCCTTGGAGAGGAATAGGACTCCCGGGAGCGAAGGCTTACCAGTCGAGCAGTATTCCGGTCTGTGGGACCTGGTCGGCCAGGACCTGCTGGAGGTGTACGATAGTGCAATTAGGGCAGGGGAAATGTGCAAATGTGCCTGAGGAAGGGCATCATCACCCTCATTTACAAGAGGAAGGGGGAGAGGGAAGAAATTAAGAATTGGCATCCCATTTCATTATTGAACATGGACTACAAAATCCTGGGAAAGGTCATAGCCAACCGGGTCAGGTCTGTCCTGGAGTCGGTGATTCACCCTGAACAAACCTGTGCTGTGCCGGGCAGGAAGATCGCTGAGAGCCTCGCGCCCAACAGGGGTACGATCGCCTATGTACAGGGCAGGCGGGTGGACACCTGCCTCGTCAGCCTGGACCAGGAGAAGGCCTTCAACAGGGTCTCTTATGCTTACATGAGGGACGTCCTCTCCAAATTGGGGTTCGGGGAGGGTATCCACAATTGGATCCGACTGCTCTACACCAACGTCGTTAGCGCAGTCTCGATCAACGAGTGGGAATCGGACAGTTTTCCCGTCAGATCTGGAGACAGGCAGGGCTGCCCGCTCTCTCCTGCCTTGTTCGTGTGCTGTGTGGAGCCCTTCACCGCATCCATCAGGAAGGACGTGAGCCTGAAGGGCGTGACTATCCCAGGCAGCGGAGGGCTTCAGGTCAAGACCTCCCTGTACATGGACGACGTCGCTGTCTTCTGCACCGATCGTCGGTCAGTGAGTAGGCTGTTGGACATCTGCGGCCAGTTTGAACTGGCTTCAGGTGACAAAGTCAATAGGGGTAAGAGCGAGGCCATGTACTTCGGGAACTGGGACGACCGCTCCTTCATCCCCTTCACCGTCATGACAGACTACCTGAAGGTGCTGGGTGTTTGGTTTGGTGGAGCTGGGGCATGCACTAAGACTTGGGAGGAGCGTATCACCAAACTGAAGCAGAAGCTGGGCAGGTGGACGCTCTGGTCCCTCTCCATCGCGGGTAAGAACCTGGTTGTCAGGTGCGAGGGGTTTTTGGTACTGTTGTATGTGGCGCAGGCCTGGCCTATTCCCTGGACCTGCGCCGCTGTGGTCACCCAGGCCATCGTCCACTTCATTTGGGGATCGAGGATGGACCGGGTCTGCAGGGACACCATGTACAAAGACCTGGAAAATGGGGGAAAGGGCGTATCGAACGTCACCCTCGCCCTGACGGCTACCTTTGTGTGCGGCTGCATCAAGCTGTGCGTAGATCCTCAGTACGCAAACACCAAGTGTCACTACTTACTGAGGTTCTACCTGTCCCCGGTGTGGCGAAGGATGGGCCTGGCCTCGTTGCCGCGCAACGCTCTGAGTAGTTGGACCGTCCCGTACCACCTGTCCTTCGTGGAGAAATTTTTGAAAGGAAACACCTTTGACCACAAGGCCGTCAGGCAGTGGTCAGCACGTAGTATCCTCGGGACCCTTCGGGGAAAGGAGAGGGTGGATCCCGTTGTGTGGTTCCCCACGCAGACTGCCAAAGTCGCTTGGCAGAATGCCTCATCGCCAGAACTTTCAAACAAGCACAAGGACATTGCTTGGCTGGCGGTGAGAGGGGCCCTGCCAGTGAGATCCTTTATGCACGCCCGGAATCTCTGTGCCACCGCACGCTGCCCTTGAGGTGGCTGCGGGGGGGACGAGACTGTCAATCACCTCCTTCTGGAGTGTGCCTATGCGTAGGAGGTCTGGAGGGGGATACAGTGGTATTTGTCGAGGTTCGTCCCGAGCAGCTCCGTGACACGGGACTCTGTGCTTTATGGGCTCTTTCCCGGGACGCACACCGAGACCAACATCACCTGCACCTGGAGGACCATCAATGTGGTGAAAGATGCTCTTTGGTCTGCCCGCAACTTGCTGGTCTACCAGCTAAAAGAACTGACCCCGACCGAGTGTTGCAGACTGGCGCACTCCAAGGTCCAGGACTACGTGATGAGGGGTGTGCTCAAGCTTGGGGCAGCCGCTGCCAAGGCGCGGTGGGGAAAGACCACGGTATGAAACCCCTCATCCAGAATAGAAAAAGGGCCCTATCTGGTAACTGGGCCAGCTGGTGCCTTCCCCAACTGGTCAGGGGGCCAATGGGGACAGTGTGGGGAGACATCTGCCGGGGTATTTTCATTGCTTTATTTTTTTTTTCTTCTTTTTTTTTGTTTTTTTCCTTTTAGTTGGTGTACATACCCCCTGGGTAACCCAGAGCGGCTTGCATGACTGGTAGGTGTATAATTGTTTTATTTTTTGTACATTCTATGAATAAAGTATATTTTTTCAAATAAAAAAAAGTGACGAAACATCTGAAAATGAACCTTCCAGGTCAGCGAGCAAACTCACACCCAGGAATATAATATTTGCTCTCTAAGAAGTTTCAAAATTGCTGGTTAATATAATTAAACAGCAAAATGATTAATATATTTCAAGCTGTGTACTGCATTTATTACTTTTTCATAAAGAAACCAAAGTAAGTGCTACCTCTGCATAAAAAATTTAAATAAAACTTTCCTCAAGAGTCAATTTTAACTTTGCGTTAGTGAGTGGGTTTTATTTTAAACATGCAGCATTTATTTCATTAATGCTGCATGTTTAATGTTTTTTGGTAAAATGTCTCATTGAGTTGGGTTCACCTGCCCTCTGCTGGCAGCATCCTGTCACTTCTATATTTACAGCCAAACTGACATCATGACAATTGATTACTCAAGGAATATCTGTTTTGGAGCAAGAGTGGTAATGTAGCTATTAGATAAACTGATATTTCTATTCTGCAGTCAAACTTAGAAACTTCTTATTCTGTCTGGCTCAGAGACAGTGGTTTTGATACTGTCTTCACTGTCTGAGTATTAAGCTGGGGGAGATACTGCCCAATGTACACCCTCTGCTTCTCATTCGACTGTTTCCTTGGAAATTAAAATCAAATGAGTTTTACAACAGGCAGATAATCCATTCTGCCAGTTTATCACTCAAGTTATCATTTACCCCAGGTCTGGTTCTGAGCCCACAAATTAGCTTCACTCAGAACAGGAGATTCCACTGTTTGTTGCTAACAACTTAAGGGTCTAGGCCCGAAACGTCAGCTTTTGTGCTCCTGAGATGCTGCTTGGCCTGCTGTGTTCATCCAGCTCCACACTTTGTTATCTTATAAGGAACATAGTTTGTTGTGTTGTAATTTGGTGAGGAGGCAGCTAGTAAGCAGTGACACACCTTTAACATTTTGATTGTTTGATGTAGACTAGTTTACATGTAGTCACAAGAATTTAATGTTTCAGACTTAAAAATTTTTGATCCTCCTTGTGGATATCATGGACGTGACGGCCCAGTGATAAACAGTTGGGGAGGTGTTGTCCTGGGAGTCCTTAAGGTTGAGCCTGGACACCTAAGTATCAGAACAATCTTGGGCATTACCACTTTTGTTTCCTCATCGCCCGGCTGTTGAATCAATATTCTTCTATGTATTGACTCAATGACTGGCTATGACTGTAGGCAAAGAGATTGGCAAGGACTCAGAATCTGCCATGGACAGCAATGGAGGTATTTCAACGTGGTTCATCAAGGGTAGCACCACTGCTAACTCCCCTGGCAAAGTTTTGAAGGACAAAGCTGTCAAGTTTTGTAGCTGGGGTTGTTGATGCATTTGTTAACTTGCTCGCCGAGCTGTTGCATAAATACGATACGATAAATAAATAACAGAGATGACAAATAAATAAAAAGTGGGACAGAACACTGATGCTTCAGTGGAGGCACACTGATGGTGTTACCTAGCACGGTGACAAAATGCTTGTGAACAAACTTATCAGCTCACCGAGCAAGTCAACAACCGCAAGTGCTGGAAGGTTTAGTAAGTCAGTTATTAACCTGCTGATCTATATCATCTATAAATAGTCTGTCCATGGCAAACAAAACCTGGAGTTTCTCACGCAGGGAGTTTCTCACACAGGGAGTTTCAAAGGCAGGAATGCTACCGGTGAGCCACAAAATCTCCTTTTGCATCAGAATCAATACACTTACTATTTACATGGAAATAGATTTGAGACTAAAAGTAGGTAGGAAATGTGTAACCTGTGAAGAAGATGACATTGTTTCTCATTTGATGACTCCCACAGTATTCAACAACAGCATCAATATTTGATGTGATATTTGCTCAAGTGTTGCTCACTGGGACTACTGCTGAAGACCTTGCATTCCTCCAGAACCTGTACAACAATGAACAAAATTGTACCAGTGGTCATCCTGATTTGATGTGATATTTTTCAACAAATCTGTTGACAGCTGAGAGACTCAGCCATTAGTACAAAATCAGGAATTCCCTCAATGGACTTTCATCCATCATTATGGAGGAAAAAAATTGTTGTGCTTACTCTGTAAAGCAAAGTTATGAAAGTCTTAGGAGTTTTCATTATGTCGCCTTGCTTTGTCCTGGTGGATGTAAGATAGATATAAGATTGTCAGGCAGACAGGAGCAGAGGGCACATCTAAATGGTCTTTTTTAGGTTAACACTATGTGTAATGTGTCAAGTGATCAGTATTGGGACATCAACTGATTACAATTCGTAAAAATAACTTGGACAAGGAGGCGGATGGTATTGTTGCCAAATTTGCGGATGACATAAAGACAGGTAAGAAAGTAAATTTTGATGAAAGAAGATAATCAGAGGGTTAGATAGGGTCGATAGGGAGAGCCTTTTTCCGGGGATGGTGACGGCGAGCACGAGGGGGCGTAGCTTTAAATTGAGGGGTGAAAGATATAGGACAGATGTCAGAGGTAGTTTCTTTACTCAGAGAGTAGTAAGGATATGGAATGCTTTGCCTGCAACGGTAGTAGATTCGCCAACTTTAAGTACATTTAAGTCGTCATTGGACAAGCATATGGACGTACATGGAATAGTGTAGGTTAGATGGGCTTCAGATTGGTATGGCAGGTCGGCACAACATCGAGGGCCGAAAAGCCTGTACTGTGCTGTAATGCTCTATGTTCTATGTTCTATGTTTATTCATGTACTGAGATACAGTGAAAAGTGGTGTTTTGCGTGCTATACAGGCAGATCATACTACACAAAGTGTATCAGAGTAGCAGAACAGAGTGCAGAATACAATGTTACAGTTGCAGAGAATGTGCAGAGAGAGACAGAGATCAGGATCAACATTTGAGGGGTCTGTTCTAAAGTTTGATAATAGTGGGAAAGAACCTGTTCTTGAATCAAATCATACGTGCATTCAAACTTTTATATTTTCTGCCTGACAGAAGCGGGTAGAAGAGAATATAACCAGAGTAGAAGGAGTTTTGGATTATGTTTGTTGCTTTCCTGACGCATTGGGAAGTTAGATGACGTAAACGAATGGAAGGTTGATTTGCACGATGGACTGGGCTGTGTTCCCAACCCTCTGTCGTTTCCTGCAGTCTTGGGAAGACCACTTGCCATACCACACTGTGATGCATCCAGATAGGATGCTTTCTATGATGCATCTATAAAAATTGGTAAGAGTCCTTGTGAACATGCCAAATTTCCTCAGCCTCCTGAGGAAGTATAAATATTGTACTTCCTTGACCATCACATTATTGTGGGTGGACCAGGGCATATTGTTGGTGATCATCACTCCCAGGAACTTGATGCTCCTGATTGCCTCCACCGCAGCACCATTGACACAGACAGGGCTTCCTGAAGCCAACGACCAGATCTTTCATTTTGCTGATGTTGACGGAGAGATTGTTGTCTTTACACTATGCTGCTAAGAACTCAATCCCTTTCTGTTATTTGAGATTTGACCTACAATGGTGGTATCATCAGGAAATTTGTAAATGGAGTGAGATCAGAATTTGACCACACTGTCGTGAGTGTTCAAGGAGTGTTATAAGAGCCTTGTGGGGCACCAGTGTTGAGGATAATGGAGAGGGTGTTGTTGCCTATTCTTACTGATTGCGATCTATGGGTCAGGAAGTTGATGATCCAGTTACAAAGGGGGGGTCAAGACCTAGATCTTGGAGTTAAGGTATGTTTGTTTGGAATTATGGTATTGACAGCGGAACTATAGTCAATAAGTAGGAGCCTGATGTAGGTATCCATGTTATCCAGATGTTCCAGGGATGACTGTAGGTCCAGGGAGATGGTGTCTGCTGTGGACCTGTTGTGCCAATAGGTGAGTTGATGTGAGTCATTACTAACCTCTAGAAGCACTTCATAATTTTGGAGGTCAGAGCCACTGGTCAATAGTCATTGAGGTACGCTGCATGATTTTTCTTTGGCGCTGGCATGATGGTGGTCTTCTTGACGCAAGTGGGGTCTTCAGATCATACTATGGAGAGATTAAAGATATCTGTGAATACTTCCACCAGCTGGTCTGCACAGGATCTGAGTGCATGGCTGGGCATTCCGTCTAGCCCAGTTGTTTTCTGTGGATTCATTCCCAAGAAGGCCAATCTAACATCTGCGGTGGTGACTGTGGGTACAGATGCATGGGAAACTGTTGGGATACGTGACATTGTTTCACCAACCTTCTGTTCAAAGTGAGTGTAGATGCATTCAGCTTGCCAGGTAGGGATGTACTATTGTCTGCAATTCTGTTTGACTTCGTTTTGTAGCCCATTATGTTGCGTAAGCCTTGTCACAAATGACAGATGTGCATGTGGGTGGTCTGGGTCTCAAATTTAGTTTGGTATTTTCTCTTGGAATGTCTGATGGTTTTACAAACGTCATACGTGGATTTTTTGTATAGGCCAATTTTCCTCATCCCAGTAAGGAATGAAATGAGAGCAGAGTGTCAAATCTAAAAACAATCAGAACCACTGTAATAAGAAATTAGTGATTTAATTAATTATGGGATTCAACTATCCTGTTTAACATATTT
Organism: Stegostoma tigrinum; assembly: GCF_030684315.1. Classification (NCBI taxonomy): domain Eukaryota; kingdom Metazoa; phylum Chordata; class Chondrichthyes; order Orectolobiformes; family Stegostomatidae; genus Stegostoma; species Stegostoma tigrinum. Next base: position 31,555,220 of record NC_081371.1, on the reverse strand, counting down.
CAAAAATTGTCTCTTTATGTTTTAACATAACTTGCTCAATTATTTAGAGATAACGCAGTGTGGAGCTGGAGAAACACAACAGGCCAGGCAGTATCAGAGGAGCAGGTGAGCTAATATTTCGGGTTTGGACCCTTCTTCAGAAATTGGGGAGGGGAGGGGTCTCTGAAATAAATGGCGGGGGCGGCGTGGTGATAGAAGGTGGATAGTGGAGCAGTCATTCACCATCCTAACGTGGAAATATATTGGCCATTCTTTCCCTGTTACTGGCTAACAATCCTGGAATTCTCTCCCCACCAGGGCTATGAATGTACTTAACCCAATAACTGCAGCAATCTAGAAGGTAGCTCTCCACCAGATTCTCAAGAGCAGTTAGGGATGGGCAATAAAGATTCGGCCTTGACTGTAGCGCTCATATTCCAAGGTGAATTCCCAGCCATTGATTTGAGGTTCATCCAGTTAAATTTCTAATCAATGGTAAATCCCAGGATGTTGATGGTAAAGCATTCAACAGTAGTAACAGTATCACAGCAGCATTCAAACAAATCCATCCAGTATGTGTGGAGTGGAGTGGATTTGTACTGTGAGGAATTAGTCAAGCAGAAATGAACAGGTGCAAATGAAAGCAAACACGAAAGAACTGGATTCCACTTGGAGATCAAACAAATTGATTCCTGAACTATGGAGTCAATCCTTCAAAAAAGAGAGCACTAACAATTGTTGGTCAACTTGCCCAGGCTCCTTAATCTGAGGTGAACGTGAAATAGTTTGCATTTCTGCAGCTGTGGCACTGAAAGACTACATTTGCTTGGAATAAGTGGCAACTCAAGCTACAGCAGCAGTGAAACTTCTCTCAGAGACCACGATGCCAGTTTAATCTCCAGTCTGTGTACTTGTATTGCCGGTATATATGAGACAAGACCTAACTGTCATGAATTTATTATATCATATTAACAGGAGTAGACCATCCCATTTCTTGAAGCTGTATTCAATTAGATCAGGGTTAATCTGCACCAAAGCTTCATTTACTCACTTTGACTCCACATGACTTGATATTTTTACAAACAAAAATCTATTATTTTCAGCTTGAAAGGTTCTATTGTCCACTAGCATCCTCAGCCCTTCTAGGGAGAGGGAGTAAGTTCCAGGTTTCTATTATTCTTATTACGAAAACGTTCTTGTTTATCTTGTTTTTATCTCTAATTTTATTATTTGCCAAACACTGTTTCATTATGTTGATATCTCTTCAGGAGTCAAATCATGACATCCTGCCACTTTGCACATCTCAATGACGTCAGACATTGTTGATACATTGATAGATTTGTGCAAGCTTGAGGCATGAGCCTCAGAAGAAATGATGGAAGAAATGATGTTGAATTGATTGTGGCTAATTGGCTAATCTACCCAGGAGGGAATATTAGTTTGGTAGAAGATCAGAACAGGTTTTACTTTGTAAAGGGCTTACAACCAATGCAAACCAGCAGATGGACATTATTCATTCCCGAAATCTGGGCAGTGCTTGCTAGGCCAGCCTTTATTGTTTCTTGGCCCTTGAGAAGTTGGTGAGCTGTTTTTGTGAATCTTTGCTGGATCAAGTTCTGGGACTCTCTTCCTCACTAGATGCACCTGCAACTTATTGGTTTGTGTGTATGAAATTTGAATGTGTGTCAAAGTTGGAGTAATTTATTATGTTTTCTTAGATTGGAGCAAGTACAATAAACAATATTCTGTTCCTCTTTTCCCAAAGAAATTCAAGAAAACCTGTCTGATTGTGTATTGCATGGTATCAGATTAATAGTTAAATATGCACTAACTTGTCTAGCATTTCCTTTTTTAAAAAAATACCAGTTGCAGTCAAACAAGGAGTGAGGAAAAAAGGTGAGCCATCCTATTTTCTTCACCAGATTATTGAGGTCATTAATTTTCACCACCAATGCTCCAGCCACATTTTTAATTCTTAATTGCATACAATGCAATTTAATTAAGGAATTAAAGATATCACTGTCAAAAGGACAAGCAAAGATGCTCCTTTAAATGACATTCAAATGTTGTACTTATTCTATAAAGTGAGGAACAACATATTGCAAATTCTGCCATCTATTGGAAGTAACTCAATCCATTTGAAACCTAAACACTGCACTGCCTCATGTTGTGTTCAAATACTGGTCTTTCCATTTGTAATATTTTACCAGTAAAAATCTCTTCATTTAAGCTGTACAGCACACCAATTCTGTCAATCAATTATTTTTAGAATGAGATAAAAATATTTCATGATGACTGTCTAACATAATATTAATGTCTAATTATAGCCCTTTTGCTGACTACCAGCAATTCCACTGAGATGAACTACAGACCATAATTTTCAGATCTGGTTTTTAATTACATACAGTAATTGGGTAACTAGCCTAACTATCTACTTTCCTGACATCATTTTTAAAGTTAGCACAAAATGTGATTGAAAAGAATCTGTTGTGTTGGCCAGGAAATGCTATACTAATGCTTTTTGATTCTGCTTCAGTGATACTTCATATATAATATTTGATTTAGAAAATAGAATATGGAACAGTGCAGCACAGTTACAGGCCCTTCAGCCCACGATGTTGTGCCAAACTTTTACCCTAATCCAAAGGTCTATCTAACCTCCACCCCTACCTTATACTATCATCCATATGCCTATCTAATAGCTGCTTAATTGCCCCTAATAAGGCCAACTCCACTACCTGCTCCGGCAATGCATTCCATGCCCCTACCACTCTCTGAGTAGAGAACCTACCACTGACGTCTCCCCTATATCTACGTCCTTTCACTTTAAAACAATGCCTCCTTGTAATAGATACCTTCACCCTAGGAAAAAGTCTCTGGCTATCTTCTCTATCTATACCTCTGATCATTTTGTACAGCTCTATCAAGTCATTTGGTGGATTATATCTTAACAGCTGAAGTAACTAACTCATACACACAGGTGCACATATGCACAACTCATGCACACACACACACACACACACACACTCCCACACACACACATTCATGCAGAAACAGACACACACTCACATAGACACACATATGCAGAAACAAACGCACATAGTCCACTGGCATACAAAGATGTAAAAGTAACCTGTGAGAAGGACATAAAATCAGCAAAGCAATAGTTTAATGGATTGAACAAGCAGTTGGCATATGGAGCGTAATGTGAGGAAATTATAAGGTTATCCACTTTGGTGAGAACTTATAAAAAATGTATTTTATGTTAAATGGTGAGTAACTATGACATATTGGAGTTCAAAAAGATTTTGCTTCCTCGTTGAAGAATGACAGAAAGTTAGTGTAAGGTACTGCAAACAAGTGGGTAAACATATGGTATAGCAGATTTTGATGTTCAATGGCAAGAATAAAGAAATTTTTCTGTAATTCTCCAGAGCTCTGATGAGATGAACCGTAAGAGATTTTATGTTCCTCCATTAGTGGGTCTGAGAATTGGGGGCCATTTAACGCACAGTGCATGGTCTTTACACCATCTACCTGCTGACCTCTGTGGTGCGAGTGAATGTCTATACGGCTGTGAGAGCATGTGTCTGTGGATGATTTTGTGTGTGTGTGAAAGAGAGAAAGTAAGAGAATATACCTGTGGCTTTGTGGGTGTGCTTGTCTCTGTGTGAGTGTCTATGTGTGAATGTGTGTATCTGTGAGTGTGTGCTTGTCTGCGTATATGTGGGTGTGTGTGTATGTTTGTGTGTGAATGTGAATCTGTGTGTGTACATGTTTGTATGTGTGTGTACATGTTTGTATGTGTGTGTGTGTGTCTGTGTATGTTTGAGTGTGTAGTTCAGTGGATGTCGCATGTTTGTGAGTATGAATGTGTCTGTGTGGGCACATCTGTGTGTGTGTGTGTGTGTGTGTGTGTGTGTGTGTGTGTTTGTGTGTGTGTGTGTGTGTGTGAGAGAGAGAGAGAGTATATGTAGGTCTGTCTGAGAATGAAAGTGAGTGTCTGTGTCTGTCTGAAATTTATGGTGAGTAGGGGAGACATTGGATGGTTTATTTGTTCTTGAGTCAATTGAAATCATTAAATGGCCATCAAATGGATACTGATGACTCCCTGCCCCCATCAGTATTTCACCTGTGATGATGTTGCTGGTGGTGGGGTGGGAAGCTGTGCAGGCTAATTTCAAGCAAGGCAATGCAGGTCCCTTGGAGCCAGAAGAGGCCTCTCTCCCCTCCAGGTCATGCCCACCTCTAACCAGCTAACAACCTCTTAAACCTAGCACCCTACACCTGCTCACGCCTCACTGAGACCATTGATCCCAGACTTCCCTGGTTTCCCCATTGTGGTGGTTCTGCTTGTAGTTATATAATGGCTGTTGTTACATCTCAGGCAGAAAGAGCACATTTGAAATCACAGAGAACAAAGTTTTAACCAACATTAACACAGGCTCTTTCTTATTGTTTTTACATGTATAAACTACCCCTGTGGACTACCCTCAGGTCGGATGACTCCCCATGAATTAGGGTGTTCCTGAATCTATGGAAATTGTTCTGATCCATGCAGATCATTTCAATTTTGTCCAAGCAAACCTTTCCTCTCAACCTACTAATACATCTTGCATGCCTTACTGGTGAGCTGGATAGTTTTACATTGAGCTCTGTGTCTGTAAAGTCTACCGCTTCCGTTGTGTTGAAACTCTTTCATACTTCTGCACGTCTTCTGGAAGTGATCTGCAGTTTTACAGATGTAGAGTTCTTTTTGTTGGGGCAGGGTATCACTTCTGCTTGTGAGGCTTTATTTTTTCACAGTGCTGATAATGAGTCTCAAGATCAAGCAAATCACTCAACATTTCCCATACCTACCATAAATTTCACACAGACACAGTATTTACTATTTGGTTTACCTTTGTGCTGACTCAATAGACAATAGGTGCAGGAGTAGGCCATTCAGCCCTTTGAGCCAGCATCACCATTCATTATGATCATGGCTGATCATCCACAATCAGCATCCTGTTCCTGCTTTATCCCCATAACCCTTGATTCCTTTAAGAGCTCTATCCATCTCTTTCTTGAAAGTATCCAGAGACTTGGCCTCCACTGCCTTCTGGGACAGAGCATTCCATATATCCACCACTCTCTGGGTGAAAACTCATCACGTGTTTGTAATGTTGGTCTCCTAAGATAACATTGTCTTACTCTTATCAGGTTTTGCCTGAGAGTCTTGCTGATTTCTGTTGCCAGTACAGATTGAATGGCATTTTCTAAAGTAATAAATCTGACAGGCTCATCATTAATTCCAACAATTCTGTGACAATGGGCTTTTAAAATCGGAATTCATGAGAGGTATGAATTCCGATTTCAAAAGCCCATTGTCACAATTTTTCACAAATCTGCAGAAGCCATTAATGGAGTTGAGATTCCTCTGATGCCAAGCTCGTCTGTTGAATATTTACCTTTCAAGGATTCAGTTTCCTCTCAAACTAATATTTACCAAAAACTGTTTGAATTTCTTCAGAGGTATCTGTGCCTTCTTTTGGTAACTTACAGCATCATCCATTGTAAGTATGCCTGAACAAAATAGTGAGCTTACTTATTCAGGTTCAGGTATTTAATTTTGAAGCAATTCTGTATCTTAAGAACTCGTTTTATTGAAGATGTCCAAACAAATGTACAAGACATACAATCCCATTTGGTTCATCTCTGACATTATATCTCGATGGCAATATTATTTATTCAACCAATTCTGCTCAATGTGATCATTTGTTCTAATTACTTAAAAGCTGTTTTGGTCATGGTCAGTATGGTGGCTCACTGGTTAGCACTGTAGCCTCACGGCGCCAGGGACCCGGGCTTGATTCCGGCCTTGGGGCAACTGTCTGTGCAGAGTTTGCACATGCTCCCGTGTCTGCATGGGTTTCATCCAGGTGCTCCAGCTTCCTCCCACAGTGCAAAGATGTGCAGGCCAGGTGGATTGGCCATGCCAAATTGCAAGTAGTGTTCAGGGGTGTGTGGGTTATAGGTGGATGGGTCTGGGTGGGATGCTCCAAGGGTCGGTGTGGACTTGTTGGGCAGCTTCCACACTGTAGGGAATCTAATCTAATCTCTAGCATTCCAATGCTGTTTATACCATTTTCCTCAAAGGCGTAATGATTTTTCAATGGATAAATGATAGCTTGAAAAGTTTAAGCTTGTATTAAATAAATGATGTTTTATTTCTCATCTTAAATCATCTTTTTGAACTTTTTCTTTGCAAGCATTTAGAAACATAGAAACATAGAAGATAGGAACAGAAGGAGGCCATTCAGCCCTTCAAGCCTGCTCTACCATTCTTCATGATTATAGCTGATCATCCAACTCAACAGAATAATCCTGCTTTCTCCCCATTACCTTTTGAGGCTTCCCAGGTGAGGTTAAAATTGTAGCAGTGGGCCTGCCTCTCCCTCTCTCCCTATTTATTCCAGTTCCCTCTCCCCCTCTCCCTATTTATTCCAGTTCCCTCTCACCATCCCCCTCTCTGATGAAGGGTCTAGGCCCGAAACGTCAGCTTTTGTGCCCCTGAGATGCTGCTTGGCCTGCTGTGTTCATCTAGCTCCACACTTTGTTATCTTGGATTCTCCAGCATCTGCAGTTCCCATTATCTCTGAAACAATTTTAACCTCAATGCGAAGCCTCTTCCAGGGATGCCTAACCTGAAGAAGTTACCCTCCTCCTTCTGGACCAACCTCAGGGAATCTCTCTGCCACTGCAACTCTCTTGTACCTATCTTCTTTTCTCTCTATCTTCGGTCCGCCTCCCCCTCTCTCCCTATTTATTCCAGTTCCCTCTCCCCATCCCCCTCTCTGATGAAGGGTCGAGGCCCGAAACGTCAGCTTTTGTGCTCCTGAGATGCTGCTTGGCCTGCTGTGTTCATCTAGCTCCACACTTTGTTATCGGGAACATCCTCCCTGCATTACCCGGTGCAATCCCATTAGAATTCCATAAGTCTCTATGGATTTAAATTCTACTTGGAAGACTGTAGTGTTATATCCTAATTAAGGTTTAAAATCCATGTTGTGACAAGTTGTCTATCTCAACCCGTCCTCCTCATACTATTCTCATATCCTTTAATTCGTTTAGCACTTGAAAATTTATTTCCTTTGGTTGTGAAGCATTTTCAAGTCAACTCATCCGTTTGCTGTATTAAAAACCTCTGAATTAAAAATAATCTCCTCATGAAAGTTGTTCTGCTCAAGGTGACTTGCCTACTTTGCCCAGTGATACTCCACAGAATTATGTCACAAACAAGGATAAAGATTATTTCTATATTTACACTGATTATACTCAGCTCAACCTCACGATCACTTCACCAGCCTTTCATGGTGTCTTTCGACATCTTCAAAATTTTCTTTGCTTAGTCTCCTCGCTACCCCACTAAAGATCAACACAAAAACTGAAAGAACTGTGGATGCGTAAATCAGGAACAAAAACAAAGTTGCTGGAAAAGCTCAGCAAGTCTGGCAGCATCTGTGAAGGGAAAAACAGAGTTAACGTTCCGGGTCCGGTGACCCTCCCACAGAACTGATAGTGGCTGGGAAAATGTCAGTTTATATGCAGAAAATAGGGAGGTGGGTCTGGGTGGGAGTAAATGATCGGGTAGAGCCCAAAGAGTAAATGCCCAAAGACAGTTGGACAGACAAAAGAGTTGCTTACAATCAAGCTGGGAGAGTGAATAGTTGTTAAAGGGTTATTAAAGATCAACATACATTCCTTTGTGATTTTTTTTACCTGTTTTACTAATTTCAATTTTTTTTCTCTGCTGTGTGATATGGATAATGTCTGCATGAAGGAAAGGCATAAATGAAGTTGTTGTAATTTTTTTGGTGAATTGTTTTCCAAGATAGTGAACCATTATTTCCCAATCGCGTTGGGAGATGTATTGCGATTAGTATTCTGCAGGATAGCTATTTTAGTGGCTTTTCATAAATTATAAAGGACTGTTGGATAAAATGATAAACTGAGACTACCTGCCCCCTCAAACGAACATAAAAGATCCTCCAGCACTACTTGAAGACTAAGAGGTTCCATTGCAGTCCTAGACTCCAAGCAACCTAAAATAGATAATCTAGTAATTATTTCATTGCTGTACGTTTATGTGACTTGTGTTTCTGCACAAATTAGATCTTATAACTCCAGTACAACAGTAATTATGTCTCAAAAGTAGTTGCAATGTGCTTTAGGATATCCTGAGGTCATGGATGGTTCCATGAAAGCTCAGGCCTTCTCTCTAAAATAGGGTTTAATCATTGACACAGACCAAATCAAGTCTGGAGAAAAATATTTGATCAAATGATGCTTACTAATTAATCATTTATTATTAAAGCTTCTATCTAGGAAGAGGTTGCCAGAGGCTAACCACACTTAATTTAGTTTATGCATTATTGATTGAGATTATATTGCCATAGGTACTGCATTTAGCTTTTACGTTTGCTTAATTTAAATTGTCCAACCAATTAGTTCTTGTACCTGTTAATAATGCAGTTTCAGATTATTAATTTTTAATTACATTGCCTTTAGTTCTTGTTTCAACTAATTAAAATTCACCAATTATATCCATCACTTTAAATATTGACCTGTCATTTTTAATCCATTTATGCAAATTAATCACAAGATCTTTCCAGGTGCACTAATTGTTACAGCTACATACCTCTTCAATATTTGTATTGATTTCACAACAAAATTGTGATAAATTAACTCAGAGATCTTGTCCCATAATATGTGGTCAAGTTTTCATGGTTTAACAAGCCAATTAGTTGTAAAATAATGAACATTAACTGACAACAGCTTCTAAATTGTGTCTGCCCTTTGAGACAACTCCAGCATTCAACAAGCTGTGCAGTCACCTTGAGCAGCAGAATTTGGGGCAGCAAAACCTGAATGAGCCATTCATTAAACTATGTAAATAAATAAATAGGCAGCAATAGTGGAAATGAAAGATCTAGCTGTACAGGCGAACATATCCAGTTCCATGTATTTGCATTGCCTGCTTTCCTAAAATTTCATCCTAAGTTCCTCACTCTGTTAATGCTGAAGTTTTAGAAATCTGTACATCTACGCTCCCATTCCAAATTGTGAACCAGTGAATAAATTGAGGAATTAAATTTTATCTAGCCCAGTCTATCATAAAGGTTATTGCACATAAAATCATTAAGTAGCTGTTCTAGGAATACATACTATTACATCATGCAAGTCTTATTACATATAATCAGGCAAATTTGTTCTAGCACTGAACCTACAAATAGTGTAGAACAAAGGGAATGTTCAATCTGTATCATGACATTTTCCCGCTTCACCTAAAATAAACCTGCATTGTAAAAGCAGCATTTTTATTCATGCAAATACGCAATATTCATTTTCAAAATTTAATTGTTGGTGATGTCACACAAAAATGTAGATTCATCTGGTTCCCCAATACTCTCACTGGCCTGAAATTCCTGAGCGGCAACATATACTCAAGAAAAAGGAATGGACTATAACTAAATTACTAGAGGGGTCAAGAAATACAATGCAGGAGCAGGGATAGAAATCATTGCTAGACATTAACTGGATGCATTCTGACAGGTAGCAAGGGATCCATGCAAGGCCAGGAATGTGAAACTAGGCAATGTTAGAGAGACAATAAATACCATCTTGAACATTGCTCAGTGTTTGAGATCAGAGGAACATGTATATGGACACCATCAACAGCAAATGTAGTACGTATCTTTGGCCAGGCCAAGATTAGTGCCGAAGAGATTCAAACAGCATTCTACTGGGCACTAACATACTGAAGCATGATTGTGTGGCTTTACAATCACTATATCATTCAACATTCTCCACAATGAGCTCGCCAAGTTTAAGGGCATTTAAATGGTCATTGGATAAACATATGGATAATAATGGAATAGTGTAGGTTAGATGGGCTTCAGTTTGGTATCACAGGTCAGCGCAACATCGAGGGCCGAAGGGCCTGTACTGTGCTTTAATGTTCTATGTTCTATGAGCTTAACCCACTGAATATGCCAGAGCACATTCCTGAAATCAGTCTTTGAAGATTATCTTACTTCATGCAGATTAGTAAAGTAAAAATTCTAGTGGACGCTGTGACACAGAATAGAATTTAATTAGCATATTAATTACCATTTTCTTAACAGGAATTTGAAGACACTTGTTTTTGAAACAAATTAAACAGGTTGGCATTGCTTGCAGTGCTCTTTAGTTCTATATTGTACAGTTTAGTACCAAAGTTCATTAATAATTAGAATACTTGCATAATGACATATTTATGGACAATGCAAAAGCTCCAAGAACCATGCAACATAATAAAATAATGGAGACACTTTCCATTATACTATACAGGCAGCATTTAATTGCACAGTACCATTCCCAAAAGAAAGGCAAAAATACTTCAACTTAAGTAATGTAAATGATTGTACAGGTTCAAATCAATAAAGTGTACATCACGATTATCTGAGCAATTGGGAAGTAAACAAGAAATGTTTAGAATTTAACAGACTCCTGTAAAAAGGAATTGACTGCCATGCAACATTGAGGCTTAATTTCTTTTGCAGATTCTTGTTCTGTAATTAAATCAGTTTATTCTGCTGGGTCAGGTGACTGAAGATAGTCAAGGCTGATTCCGTTTAATTAGTTGGAACATTTGCAATGGATCACATTTATAACTGCATTCACTGTGAAGGGTTTGTTATTCGCAAATGTTTCTTGAAGGAATCCATGTGACTGTTGCTGGACTTAGGCATTCTTCCAGCACCAAAATTGACAATCCAAGCAGGCATAGTTTGAAGAAGGTTATGTAAACTGAGGCATCTTGTTTGATTGTTTTAGTTTTCATTGGAGTCTTTGAAACTTGCAAACTTACATGTCTTTGATACCTTTTGGTTATGGTCTTCTGATCATGGACTTTGGGTATTAGAGGTGGGAGATATTCCAGCTACATTACTGTCATTTAACCCTTTTGAAAAATTGAAATAGTTCAACATGAGTATCTTGATTTCTTTAATATTTCTGTCTTCTGCAGTCACTCTTGTTGAAATGTAATTAAGCTGGTTCTCCATTCTTACTGGATAAACAAGAATATTTTTGTTATTAAGCTTTTTCCCAACTATATATCAATTTTACAATGCTTTAACTACACAAAATTCTGTCCGTTCCACAAAATGAATGCATTACTCTATATAACTCTCACTCAAAGTGAGGTTACAGTTTGGAATAACACACATTACAACAAAGTTAGATTTGGGGCAGTTGACAAACCAAACTAAAGTTATGGAGATCAACTTTAAGTGTCTAGCTCTGAAATGAGCTTCATTCCAATAAAAACTGAAAGAACTGCGGATGCTGTAAATCAGGAACAAAAACAGAAGTTGCTGGAAAAGCTCAGCAAGTCTGGCAGCATCTGTGAAGAAAACAATCAGGGTTAACGTTTTGGGTCCGGTGACCCTTTCTTAGAACTGAGTTCAGTGATCAGGTGGGTTATACAGGGATGTGTCTGGGTCGGATGCCCTGAGGGTCAGCGGGGACTCGTTGGGCCGAAGGGCCTGTGTCCACACTGTGGCAATTCTATCATTCTATCATAACTGTGCCAAAGGCTGCAGATAAGATGAGGAAGAAGAATAGCTTGCAGTGGTTATGTCTCTAAGTCTGAATCAGGAGGTCTGTGTTCAAACCCACTTCTTCTGGATGTATGTTATGACATCTCTAAACAGGTTGAGTAGAAAATATCAACATTGGATGCCACTTGTCACTTTGGTAATGGCCATTTTGTTACTTTGAACTGTATGGATTCAGACACAACATTCCAAGAAAGATAGCTCTTGTCTCCCAAACCCAGGCTAATAGGAACTGCAGATGCTGAAGAATCCGAGATAACAAGGTGTAGAGCTGGATGAACACAGCAGGCCAAGCAGCATCAGAGGAGCAGGAAAGCTGACGCTTCAGGCCTAGACCTTTCATCAGAAATGGGGGAGGGGAAGGGGGTTCTGAAATAAATAGGGAGAGAGGGGGAGGCGGATCGAAGATGGATAGAGGAGAAGATAGGTGGAGAGGAGACAGACATGTCAAAGAGGCAGGGATGGAGCCAGTAAAGGTGACTGTAGGTGGGAGGTAGGGAGGGGATAGGTCAGCCCAGGGAGGACGGACAGGTCAAGGGGGCGGGATGAGGTTAATAGGTAGGAAATGGGGGTTTGGCTTGAGGTGGGAGGAGGGTATAGGTGAGAGAAAAGAACAGGTTAGGGAGGCGGAGTGAGCTGGGCTGGTTTTGGGATGCGGTAGGGGGAGGGGAGGTTTTGAAGCTTGTGAAATCCACAGTGATACCATTGGTCTGCAGGGTTCCCAAGCAGAATATGAGTTGCTGATCCTGCAACCTTCGGGTGGTGTTGTTGTGGAACTGCAGGAGGCCCAGGATGGAAAAATGCCATCTCTTATTCCCAATTCCTTTGCCTCCATCACATCTGCTCCCAGGATGAGGCATTCCACTCCTGTACATCTCAGATGTACTCGTTTTTCAAGGACCGTAACGTCCCCCCCGACAGTGGTCGAGAACGCCCTTGACCGTGTCTCCCACATTTCCCACAACTCATCCCTCACACCCCGTCCCCACAAAAACAACCAAAGAAGAATCCCCCTCGTCCTCACATACCACCCTACCAACTTCAGGGGTGGCACGGTGGCTCAGTGGTTAGCACTGCAGCCGCACAGTGCCAAGGACGCAGGTTCGATTCCAGCCTCAAGCGACTGTCTGTGCAGAGTTTTCGCATTCTCCCTGTGTCTGTGTGGGTTTCCTCCAGGGGCTCCGGTTTCCTCCCATAGTCCAAAGATGTGCAGGATAGGTGGATTGGCCATGCTAAATTGCCTGTAGTGTTCAGGGGTGTGTGGGTTATAGGGGAATCGGTCTGGGTGGGATGCTTCAAAGGGCGGTGTGGACTTGTTGGGCCGAAGGGCTTGTTTCTACACTGTAGGGAATCTAATCTAAAAACAACCCTCTGGATCCAAAGCATCATCCTCACACACCTCCGCCATCAGCAATCTGACCCCATCATCAAAGACATTTTTCCCTCCCCCCGCCTTGTCTGCTTTCTGGAGGGACAACTATCTCCGTGACTCCCTTGTCCACTCCACACTCCCCTCTAGCCCCACCACACCCGGCACTTTTCCCTGCAACCGCAGGAAGTGCTACACCTGCCGTCACACCTCCTCCCTCAACTGATACCAATGAGAAGAGATCTGCAGTGAACCCAATATGTGTAATACTCACCAATAAAGAAGATAGCAAACACAGCAAGTACAAAGCTGATCAGAAGAAGTACGATTACAGTAGCAAGTAGTAACATTTTCTTAAAATGCCGAAAGCAAAACGAAGGATCAGTTTTTGTAGAATTACCTGTTGCTAGATCTGGAAGAAATAAGATAACCTTGTTCTGAGATTAAGATATTAACTGGGAAATTACAACATTATCGTTTGCATTTTTGAACACCTCCACCCCTTAAAAGTTGTATTGCTTTTCTTTGCTATATCCCAAGGTGTTCGATGGTTGTTGAGAAAGGCAAAAACCTGTGAATATACAATGCTTTATTTTGTTCAGCAACCATTCAACAGGACAGTAGCCTGGAAGCTTCATTATTACTTTCAACGTAGGGAAGGACCTGGCCTACACTTCCCTTTATCAGCTCTTCAACATCAGGAATCAACACATGTAGACTAATTGATATGATCCTGCAGTTTTTGCCTATATTATGCCAATATATGACACTATAACAGTATAGCCATTAATATATTTTAAAAAGTCTTTAAGTCTGCAGTGTTTACTGTGTGCCAGAAATGTCACTCGATGACTAGTTAAGTCACCTCTGTCATATTTTATTAGTTACTTAAACTAATTTAGATGCTAAATAAAAAGGAACCTGCTTTGTCCATTGTGGAACTTTTGATGTGTAAAATGGCAATATTGGACCAACTGCTATGGAACAGTCTGACCGTTCACATCACCATGGATTTTGTCTTGGAGTAGAACAAGGTGTAATATATTCAAGAGGATTAAACTGTCAGTTAGGTTCAACATATTAGCATATCTATGTTAAATGGGAAAAGACTGCAGTAAACTACAGCAGAGGGATTTGGGAGCATTTGCATCTAAATCTCAAAAGCTAGCAATCAAGCTCAGCAGGTAATTGTGAATGGAAATGGAAGGGAGGCCTTGCTAAAACTTGGAATTCAAGGCAGAGTGGCAAATTTGATCCAAAGGTGACTTAAAAGCATGGAACAATGATCGATGGGTGTTTTTATGAGTGGAGGCTGACAGTTTCTACAGGCCTCAGCACTTAGTCAAAGCCAAAGGAACGGCGGATGCTGTAAGTCAGGAACAAAAACAAAGTTGTTGGAAAAGCTCAGCAGGTCTGGCAGCATCTGTGAAGGAGAAATCAGAGTTAATGTTTCAGCTCCAGTCGCCCTTCCTCAGAACCAGTCACCAAACCTGAAACATTAACTCTGTTTTCTCCTCCACAGATGCTGCCAGACCTGCTGAGCTTCTCCAGCAACTTTGTTTTTGTTCCTCAGCACTTAGTCCCTTGCTTTCAGTGTGTACATTCTGTGTGAATAATTCAGAATCAAATCCAAAAGTCATAAGAAAGAAGTTGTATAGATTATACTAAATTTGGCCTTTTGATGAGTTATGAAGAGAAAATCTTTGGATTACAGGAAGATATGAAAGGTTTGGGCAGGCAGAAAGTGGTAAAATGGAATTCAAACTGGAGAAATGTGAGCCAATACATTTTGTGCAGTGAAGTAAGACAATGCAGTCTATAATAAATGTATTGAGTAGTGTGGAGGAACAAAAGGCATTGGAGTGGATGCCCACAAATCCTTGCAAAATAAGGTGCTTAAGATGACATTTGGCATGTCTTATTTTCTCTACCTCATCTGATAAAATAGATTAATGTGGTTAGGCTAAAATTGTAAACAACACTGCCTAAACCACAACACTAGTAAAGTATATAGTTCTGCCCACACGATCCAGGAAACATACGATTGAATGGGAGAAGGTGCAGAGGAGGTTCTTGACAAAGTTCCCAAAATTGGAACATTTCAGCTATGTGGAAATTTTGAGTAGGCTGGGGTTATTTTCCCTGGAATGGGGAGGTAATGGTTGAGTACTTAGAGTGTATAAACTTACGAGGAGCCCAGATAGGGCAAATAGAGATGATCTATTTACCTTAAGCTGAAGGGTTAAGAAGCAGGGGAAACAGATTTAACACAAGCGGTAGAAGGATACGAGGGAAAATTAGGAAAATGTTTTCACCCAGAAGATGGTTGGATCTCAAATTCAGTGTCTGAAAGAGTCATAGAGCCGGAGACTCTGACCACATTTAAAAGTAATCAGACCATCTACTTAAAGGCTTTAAACTTCTGAGTCGGGGTGGGGGGAAGGGAAAGCGAAAGTGACAGGGAGTATGGAGTTAAATGGAAAGATAAGCCACAGGATAGCATGTGTACAGTTGGGTTTGAACTCGAGGCAGACTGGGAATACAGCAAAAGGGAAGGATAACTTAAGACATCTTAGGATTTCAAATATCTCTAATAATGATAAGAAAGTTAGCATTAAGGCACTTTACCTAAATGCTCGTGGTATTCACAACAAAGTAGATGAATTAACAGCACAAATCATCTTGAATGATTATGATGTGGTAGGCATCACAGAGACATGGTTGCAGGGAGTTCAGGACTGGCAGTTAAACATCCAATGATTCATAACTTATCGAAAAGACAGGGAGGTGGGCAGAGGGGGCGGGATGGCTCGTTAGTTAAGAATGAAATTACATCTACAGCACTGAATGACACAGGGTCAGGGGATGTGGAGTCTGTGGGTGGAGTTGAGGAAACACAAAGGCAAAAAAACCATAATGGGAGTTATGTACAGACCTCCTAACAGTGATCAGGACCAGGGGCACAAGATGCACTGGGAAATAGATAGGCCATGTCAGAAAGGCAAGGTCACAGTGATCATGGGGGACTTCAATATGCAGGTGGACTGGGTGAATAATGTTGCCGGTGGATCTAAAGAAAGGGAATTCATGGAATGTTTGCAGGATGGCTTTTTGGAACAGCTTGTGATGGAGCCCACAAGGGAGCAGGCGATTCTGAACTTACTGCTGTGTAATGAGCCTGACTTTACAAAAGATCTTAAAGCAAGGGAACACTTAGGAGACAGCGATAATGGGAACTGCAGATGCTGGAGAATCCAAGATAACAAAGTGTGAGGCTGGATGAACACAGCAGGCCAAGCAGCATCTCAGGAGCACAAAAGCTGACGGTTCGGGCCTAGACCCTTCATCAGAGAGGGGGGTGGGGAGAGGGTTCTGGAATAAATAGGGAGAAAGGCTGAGGCAGACCAAAGATGGAGAGAAAAGAAGATAGGTGGAGAGGAGAGTATAGGTGGGGAGGTAGGGAGGGGACAGGTCAAGGAGGTGGGATAAGGTTTGTAGGTAGAAAGTGGAGGTGCAGCTTGAGGTGGGAGGAAGAGATGGGTGAGAGGAAGAACAGGTTGGGGAGGCAGAGACAGGCTGAGATGGTTTTGGGATGCAGTGGTCCATGATGGACATGTCGTCTGAGGAATGGGAGGGGGAGTTGAAATGGTTCGCGACTGGGAGGTGCAGGTGTTTATTGCGAACCGAGCAGAGATGTTCTGCAAAGCGGCCCCCAAGCCTCCGCTTGGTTTCCCCAGTGTAGAGGAAACCACACCGGGTAAATGGATACAGTATACCACATTGGCAGATGTGCAGGTGAACATCTGCTTAATATGGAAAGTCATCTTGGGGCATGGGATGGGGTTGAGGGAGAAGGTGTGGGGGCAAGTGTAGCACTTCCTGCGGTTGCAGGGGAAGGTGCTGGGTGTGGTGGGGTTGAAGGGACCTCGGATGGGGGTGAGGGAGGAGGTGTGGGGGCAAGTGTAGCACTTCCTGCGGTTGCAGGGGAAGGTGCTGGGTGTGGTGGGGTTGAAGGGACCTCGGATGGGGGTGAGGGAGGAGGTGTGGGGGCAAGTGTAGCACTTCCTGTGCCAACCCCACCACACCCGGCACCTTCCCCTGCAACCGCAGGAAGTGCTACACTTGCCCCCACACCTTCTCCCTCAACCCCATCCCAGGCCCCAAGATGACTTTCCATATTAAGCAGATGTTCACCTGCACATCTGCCAATGTGGTATACTGTATCCATTGTACCCGGTGTGGTTTCCTCTACACTGGGGAAACCAAGCGGAGGCTTGTGGACCGCTTTGCAGAACATCTCTGCTCGGTTCGCAATAAACAACTGCACCTCCCAGTCGCGAACCATTTTTACTCCCCCTCCCATTCCTCAGATGACATGTCCATCATGGGCCTCCTGCAGTGCCACAACGATGCCACCCGAAGGTTGCAGGAACAGCAACTCATATTCCAGTTGGGAACCCTGCAGCCCAATGGTATCAATGTGGACTTCACAAGCTTCAAAATCTCCCCTTCCCCCACTGCATCCCAAAATCAGCCCAGTTCTTCCCCTCCCCCCACTGCATCACAAAACCAGCCCAGCTCGTCCCCTCCCCCCCACTGCATCCCAAAACCAGCCCAGCCTGTCTCCGCTTCCCTAACCTGTTCTTCCTCTCACCCATCCCTTCCTCCTACCTCAAGCAGCACCTCCATTTCCTACCTACTAACCTCATCCCGCCTCCTTGACCTGTCTGTCTTCCCTGGACTGACCTATCCCCTCCCTACCTCCTCACCTATACTCTCCTCTCCACCTATCGTCTTTTCTCTCCATCTTCGGTCCGCCTCCCCCTGTCTCCCTATTTATTCCAGAACCCTCTCCCCATCCCCCTCTCTGATGAAGGGTCTAGGCTCGAAACGTCATCTTTTGTGCTCCCGAGATGCTGCTTGGCCTGCTGTGTTCATCCAGCTTCACACTTTTTTAACTTAGGAGGCAGCGATCATGATATGGTAAAGTTCAGCCTGCAGTTTGAAAGAGAGAAGGCAAAATCGGATGTAATGGTGTTACAGTTAAACAAAGGTACTTACAGGGGCATGAGGGATGAATTGACAAAAATCAACTGGAAGCAGAGCCTAGTGGGGAAGAAAGTAGAGCAACAATGGCAGGGGTTTCTGGGTGTAATTGAGGACACAGTACAGAGGTTCATCCCAAAGAAAAGAAAGATTACCCAGGGTGGGATTAGACAGCCATGGCTGACAAAGGAAGTCAGGAAATGTATCAAAGAACAAGAGACAGCCTATAAAGTGGCCAAGAGCACTGGGAAATCAGAAGATTGGGAAGGCTACAAAAACAAACAGAGGATAGCAAAGAGAGCAATAAGGAAGGAGAGGATCAAATATGAAGGTAAGCTTGCTAGTAATATTAGAAATGATAGTAAAAGCTTCTTTCAATACATAAGAAACAAACGAGAGGCAAAAGTAGACATTGGGCCACTCCAAATTGATGCTGGAAGGCTAGTGATGGGAGATAAGGAAATAGCTGAAGAACTTAATAAGTGCTTTGTGTCAGTCTTCACAGTGGGAGACATGATTACTGTGGCAACAATTAGGGAGAGTCAGGGGGCAGAGTTGAGTATGGTAGGCATTACAAAAGAGAAAGTGCTACAAAAGCTAAAAGGTCTAAAAATTGAGAAATCTCCTGGCCCCGATGGGCTACATCCTAGAGTTCTGAGGGAGGTGGCTGATGAAATAGCTGAGGCTTTGGATGTGAGTTTTCAAAAGTCACTGGAGTCTGGGAAAGTCCCAGATGATTGGAAAATTGCTTTTGTAACCCCCTTGTTTAAGAAAGGATCAAGGCAAAAGATGGAAAATTATAGGCCGATTCGCCTAACCTCGGTTGTTGGTAAAATTCTAGAATCCATTGTCAAGGATGAGATTTCTAAATTCCTGGAAGTGCAGGGTTGGGTTAGAACAAGTCAGCATGGATTTGGTAAGGGAGGTCGTGCCTGACAAACCTGTAGAGAATTCGTTTGAAGTGGTAACAAGTAGGTTAGACCAGGGAAACCCAGTGGATGTTATCTATCTAGACTTGCAAAATACCTTTGATAAGGTGCCTCATGGGAGGCTGCTGAGCAAGGTGAGGGCCCATGGTGTTCGAGGTGAGCTACTGGCTTGGATTGATGATTGGCTGTATGATAGAAGGCAGAGAGTTGGGATAAAAGGCTCTTTTTCGGAATGGCAACCGGTGACAAGTGGTGTCCCAGAGGGTTCAGTGTTGGGGCCGCAGCTGTTCACTTTATATATTAATGATCTGGATCAAGGGACTGGGGACATTCTGGCAAAATTTGCCGATGATACGAAGATAGGTGGACAGGCAGGTAGTACTGAGGTGGGGAAGCTGCAGAAAGATTTAGACAGTTTAGGAGAGTGGTCCAGGAAATGGCTGATGAAATTCAACATGAGCAAACGCGAGGTTTTGCACTTTGGAAAAAAAGAGTACAGGCATGGACTATTTTCTAAACAGTGAGAAAATTCGTAAAGCAGAAGTACAAAGGGATCTGGGAGTGTTGGTCCAGGATTCTCTAAAAGTTAACTTGCAGGTAGAGTCCTTGATTAAGAAAGTGAATGTAATGTTGTTGTTTATCTCAAGAGGGTTGGAATATAAAAGCAGTGATGTGCTTCTGAGATTTTATAAAGCTCTCGTTCGGCCCCATTTAGAATACTGTGTCCAATTTTGGGCCCCACACCTCAGAAAGGACATACTGGCCCTACAGCGTGTCTAGCGGAGATTCACACGAATGATCCCTGGAATGGTAGGTTTAATGTACGATGAACAGCTAAGGGTCCTGGGATTGTATTCATTAGAGTTTAGAAGGTTGAGGGAAGATCTAATAGAAACTTACATGATCATGTATGGCTGAGAAAGGGTGGACGCTGGAAAGTTGTTTCCATTAGACGGGGAGACTTGGATCCGTGGGCACAACCTTAGAATTAGAGGGGGTAAATTTAAAATGGAAATGAGGAGACATTTCTTCAGTCAGAGAGTGGTGGGCTTGTGGAATTCATTGCCGCAGAGTGCAGTGGAGGCCTGGACGTTATATGCCTTCAAGGCAGAGATCGATAAATTCTTGATCTCACAAGGGATCAAGGGTCATGGGGAAGAGTGCAGGGAAGTGGAGTTGAAATGCCTATCAGCCATGATTTAAATGGCAGAGTGGACTCAATGGGCCAAATGGCCTTACTTCCACTCCTACGTCTTATGGTGTTAAGAGCCATAACATGCAGAGCCATGAGCCAAGTACAGAAAGATGGGACTCAGCTGGGTAGCTACTTATCAAACAGCACAAATATGATAACCTGAATAGATGTTTTTTGTTCTTAAAATTTTTTACGAATTTTAAGATTCTAAATGCAACCTGAATCATTCAACTTGAGCCTAGTTGCTTTAACACAGTTGATATTCCCATATTTTCGGTAAGACTGAAAGCTTTACATATCATTGAATATTTAATCATCTGTACCCTTTAAACTTCCTGTGCATTTCTTAACCTAGTATTTGTCCAGTTCTTTTTCAAATAGATAATCAGATTTAACACAGATAACAGCAGTTTGAGAGAGAAAAGTATTTTTCTATCTTCTTTCAGCCATTATTACCTTTCAATGTTATAACTGAAATTAATTAAAATTGAAATTATAATTATGTTATAAAATAACCCCTTTAATATTTTAAGATCCTGAATTCTGCTCTTCTCGACCTTGAAAGAAGCCAATGCAGAAAAGGGAGACACTGGGGGGTGGCAAGGCATGTCTCAGGTGAAGAAAGATTACCTCTGAGGGGATTTTTGTTTCAAATGGTGAAGGAAAGCAGAAGAATGAAATATTTTGTAAGGGAAGAATTGCAAGCAAATAAAAGGGATTACAACATTGGGATTTTTCTTATTATTATCCGTTCATACGGTGTCAGTGTTACTGGCTAAGGCAACATTTATTGTCTATTACTAACTGCCCTGGAGAAGGTGACAGTGAGCTGCCTTCTTAAACTATTGCGGTCCTTGGGTATAGAAACACCCACAATGCTGTTTGGAAGGCTGTGCCATGATTTTGACCCAGTGGTTTTGGGCTGTTAACAGGGTCTCTTACATGCAAGAAGCTAACATCAATCTTCATGTCTGGCATTTTGCAACCTTTCAATGGTCTGAAAGTCATGGCAATGCATATCCAATATGTGCTTAAGTTGTTAAGTTTCCCCTTCTGTAAAATCAGTCCAATACATTACATTTACCGTCAGAGAACTGATGCCCGAGTGAATAGACCATGCACGATATGATGGACAATTACGGTACTTTACCATATTTATTGTTAGTTTATTTTTCATTTGTACTTTAGATGTATTGATAGCTTTACTTGGAATTGACTTTTCCTAATTTTATGTACAAATAAACTTTGGTTATTTGTTAGTCTATTATTTTCAGCTACATTTAAAATGATTATAAGCCTTACAATAAATATTTAAAAGTGTGGTGGTTTGATAAATGTTTCACTATTACAGCCAGACAATGAAGCTCTTGAATTGAAGAATTAGGTATGCAGTTGGGAATTTCAAAAACAGGTCTGCATTACTCCCAGTTTGTCAGATACTTGTTTGGGGACTGCTTCAGGGCTGAGTACATAATGGAAAATGCATTATTTCATCTTGTGATTATGGGAACTGCAGATGCTGGAGAATCCAAGATAATGAAATGTGAGGCTGGATGAACACAGCCGGCCCAGCAGCATCTCAGGAGCACAAAAGCTGACGTTTCGGGCCTAGACCCTTCATCAGAGAGGGGGATGGGGTGAGGGTTCTGGAATAAATAGGGAGAGAGGGGGAGGCGGACCGAAGATGGAGAGAAAAGAAGATAGGTGGAGAGGAGAATATAGGTGGGGAGGTAGGGGGGGGGGGGGTGATAGATCAGCCCAGGGAGGACGGACAGGTCAAGGAGGTGGGGTGAGGTTAGTAGGTAGGAGATGGAGGTGCGGCTTGGGGTGGGAGGAAGGGATGGGTGAGAGGAAGAACAGGTTAGGGAGGCAGAGACAGGTTGGACTGGTTTTGGGATGCAGTGGGTGGAGGGGAAGAGCTGGGCTGGTTGTGTGGTGCAGTGGGGGGAGGGGACGAACTGGGCTGGTTTTGGGATGCAGTGGGGAAAGGGGAGATTTTGAAGCTGGTGAAGTCTACATTTATACCATTGGCCTGCAGGGTTCCCAAGCGGAACATGAGTTGCTGTTCCTGCAACCTTCGGGTGGCATCATTGTGGCACTGCAGGAGGCCCATGATGGACATGTCATCTAAAGAATGGGAGGGGGAGCGGAAATGGTTTGCGACTGGGAGGTGCAGTTGTTTACTGCGAACTGAGCGGAGGTGTTCTGCAAAGCGGTCCCCAAGCCTCCGCTTGGTTTCCCCAATGTAGAGGAAGCCACACCGGGTACAGTGGATGCAGTATACCACATTGGCAGATGTGCAGGTGAACCTCTGCTTAATGTGGAAAGTCATCTTGGGGCCTGGGATAGGGGTGAGGGAGGAGGTGTGGGGGAGCATTTCCTGCGGTTGCAGGGGAAGGTGCTGGGTGTGGTGGGGTTGGAAGGCAGTGTGGAGTGAACAAGGGAGTCACGGAGAGAGTGGTCTCTCTGGAAAGCAGACAGGGGTGGGGATGGAAAAATGTCTTGGGTGGTGGGGTCGGATTGTAGATGGCGGAAGTGTCGGAAGATGATGCGTTGTATCCGGAGGTTGGTGGGGTGGGGTGAACAGTCCCTCTTCCACACCTACACAGGCCCCAAACCCCACCTCTTCCTCCGTTACATTGATGACTGTATCGGCGCCGCCTCTTGCTCCCCAGAGGAGCTCGAACAGGTCATCCACTTCACCAACACCTTCCACCCCAACCTTCAGTTCACCTGGGCCATCTCCAGCACATCCCTCACCTTCCTGGACGTCTCAGCCTCCATCTCAGGCAACCAGCTTGTAACTGATGTCCATTTCAAGCCCACCGACTCCCACAGCTACCTAGAATACACCTCCTCCCACCCACCCTCCTGCAAAAATTCCATCCCCTATTCCCAATTCCTCCGCCTGTGCCGCATCTGCTCCCAGGATGAGGCATTCCACTCCCGCACATCCCAGATGTCCAAGTTCTTCAAGGACCGCAACTTTCCCCCCCACAGTGGTCGAGAACGCCCTTGACCGTGTCTCCCGCATTTCCTGCAACACATCCCTCACACCCCGCCCCCGCCACAACCGCCCCAAGAGGATCCCCCTCGTTCTCACACACCACCCCACCAACCTCCGGATACAACACATCATCCTCCGACACTTCCGCCATCTACAATCCGACCCCACCACCCAAGACATTTTTCCATCCCCACCCCTGTCTGCTTTCTGGAGAGACCACTCTCTCCGTGAGTCCCTTGTTCGCTCCACACTGCCCTCCAACCCCACCACACCCGGCACCTTGCCCTGCAACCGCAGGAAATGCTACACTTGCCCCCACACCTCCTCCCTCACCCCCATCCCAGGCCCCAAGATGACTTTCCACATTAAGCAGAGGTTCACCTGCACATCTGCCAATGTGGTATACTGCATCCACTGTACCCAGTGTGGCTTCCACTACGTTGGGGAAACCAAGCGGAGGCTTGGGGACCGCTTTGCAGAACACCTCCGCTCGGTTCGCAATAAACAACTGCACCTCCCAGTCGCAAACCATTTCCACTCCCCCTTCCATTCTTTAGATGACATGTCCATCATGGGCCTCCTGCAGTGCCACAATGATGCCACCCGAAGGTTGCAGGAACAGCAACTCATGTTCCGCTTGGGAACCCTGCAGCCCAATGGTATCAATGTGGACTTCACCAGCTTCAAAATCTCCCCTTTCCCCACAGCATCCCAAAACCAGCCCAGTTCGTCCCCTCCCCCCACTGCACCACACAACCAGCCCAGCTCTTCCCCTCCACCCACTGCATCCCAAAACCAGTCCAACCTGTCTCTGCCTCCCTAACCTGTTCTTCCTCTCACCCATCCCTTCCTCCCACCCCAAGCCTCACCTCCATCTCCTACCTACTAACCTCATCCCACCTCCTTGACCTGTCCGTCCTCCCTGGGCTGATCTATCCCCCCTCTACCTCTCCACCTATCTTCTTTTCTCTCCATCTTCGGTCCGCCTCCCACTCTCTCCCTATTTATTCCAGAACCCTCACCCCATCCCCCTCTCTGAAGAAGGGTCTCGGCCCGAAACGTCAGCTTTTGTGCTCCTGAGATGCTGCTGGGCCTGCTGTGCTCATCCAGCCTCACATTTCATTATCTTATTTCATCTTGTTTTCTTTCAACATTGTCCAGCAATAAGTATAAGTAAATAGAGAGGAAAAGTGCCTCATATAAAGGATTCAAAAAATATTCTTGGTCCTCATAGCTAATAAACAGCACACACACCCTTTATTACTGGCAGTCTACAGTACAACCCCCAAGTGTATTATTTTAAATGGCAGATGTACAATGAAGTGAACATTCTTACTCTATTTCATGACTATACAGAGTGGCTTTAGCTTCTTGCATGATACCATTAAGATCATTTTGTTTGAGGAATTACACTGTTAATGATACACCATTGAGGGCTATTCTGACTATATATTCACTTTCATGTTAGAATACTGTATTTAATTATCTGTTTAGGAAATTATTTCACCCCTTCTGGATCAACAACACATCTATAGCCAACATACAGAAATAGCAGCATTTTAAAATTTATCTCTGGTCATTTGGAATTTCTGTGCCTCATACCAACTCCTGGCTCCTTCTTCTCATTATCTTTCAACAATTCCTTTGTGCGTGCTTCAGTTTCATCAGCAACACTTTCACATTCTACTGAATCTAGGAAAGATTTAAAAAGCAATAACTTGACACATCTGCACATTTAAATTACAACTCTACTGGACAACTTCACTATTTTCCAGCAAACCATTAGCATATTCCTTCCACTGAATCTTCATGCAATGAGTTCAATTTAGTTCTCCCTTGATGTGCTTTTGTGCATCACAAATGTTGGGTAAGTTAACGTCTTCTACATTCTTTGTTCCTTAGTGGCAGTGCTTTTTTTTAATATACGTGATACAAGGACAATTGTGAAAAGGTGACATGTTACATGATAGTTGGCAGCGCCAAAGCAAGCTGTTAGAAATTGTAGGGCTGTACTAGCTGAGACTTGTAAAAATCAGCTTTATTTATTTGTCAGATAATGATACTAAGTGATAAGCCCATCACAGTGAAATGAAAGCTCCTGGAACATCATGGCATCATTGAAAGTATCTTCAGAGAGAAAATCAAAGCACTTGTGCGCAAGTTACAGACTCTTTAGGGTATTAGTTGCAGTGCCACTGAGGATATTGAGAAGTAAGTAGATCAGGGGAAGTGGTAGCAGCATCTGTTTATACTTATTTCCTGTGTTTGTGTGGGAAACGATAGTAGTTCTGTGAAGGATAATATCAGGTTCTAATACATATGAGTATACCACAAACTAAACCAAAATGGTTGCTTTTTCATTTACAGGACAATGCCACTATTTCATTAATTCAATCAAGATTCACAAGAGATGGCTATTTAACTTGCAGGATCGTGCTTATATTTATACCTTTTTCTGCCTCTTTCCTAAACTTAGCAAATCTTTTTGTTACATGATTGCATAAGTATTGGCAGTCCTCAGTTCCATGCCTACATGGCCATCATTTACATAAACCCAAACAATAGAGGCAGGCAGTGACATAAGGACTAGTAATCCAGAGACACCCGGCTAATGTTCGGGGGACATGGGTTTGAATCCCAGAAAAGCAGATGGTCAGGTCAATGGTAATTAAGTTTAATCTGGTAAACAGGAAATCAATTTCAATATTGTAAAAATCCATCTGGTTTCCTCATGTCCTTCAGAGAAGGAAAATCTGCCATCCTCACCTGGTCTGACCCACATATGCCTCCAGACCCACAGCAATATAATTGAATGTTAACGGCCCCCTGAAATGACCTCGCAAGCCAGTCTGTTTAAGGGCATTTCGGGGTAAGGATTAAATGCTGGTCTTGTTGGTGACGTACCCAATCCCATGCATAAGTAAAGAAAATAATTTAATGTTAACTAGATTGGAAGGCACGGTGGCACTGTGATTTGCAGTGCTGCCTCACAGCATCAGGGAACCAGGTTTAAATCCATTCTTGGGCAATTTTCTGTGTGAAGTTTGCACATTCCCCTGTGTCTTTGTGGATTTTCTCCAGGTGCTCTGGCTTCATCCCCACAGTTCAAAGATATGCAGGTTAGATGGATTGGTCATGTTAAATTGCCATGTAGAGTCCAGGGATGTATACATTAGCTATATTAGCCATGGTAAATGGAGGCTTATGGAGATAGGGTTTGGGTCAGGTCTGCATGGGAAGCTCTCAGACAGCCAATGAAGATGTGATAGGCTGAATGGCTTTTTTCACACTGTCGTGATTCCACACTTCGAAATCACTGATCTTAGCTTCACTTCATATCTTCATATGCACACTTCCTAGATGAGCTGGGAATTGTGTCCTATTTCATTTGCTTTCAAGTCAAGAGATGCTGAGACCAGTTTTTGTAACCTTACAACTGCCTTGATTGAGTTCTACTAATTGAATAGGGACCAATCAAAGCATTTTTAATGTCAATTAATTAACATTATAATTAGGTATAATTTGCTGTACAGATTCAAGGTGAAGGCCTGAAAATAGATTACATAATAATGTAAGAATTCCAAACATGACCAAAAAAGACTTGCTTTTAGATAGCTCTTAACAAAATCCAAAAGTATTTAACAGTCAGTTTAGTTAATGCACTCCAAGGTTCAATAAAAAGAGGTTTAATACACAAATAGATAATCTGTTCAATGTTTTGACTGAAAGGAAACTGGGGAAAACTTCACTGCTTTTCTTAGGAAAATGCCACATGAAATCTTACATCCACTCAAAAAGGGTGACTGGGCCATTGCTTACCATTTTCTGACAGGCATCACTTCCAATATGTCAACACTCCTTTTGTACTGCACTGAAGTGTCAGATTGAATCTTAAACTCAAGTTCTGTATTGCAATAGGAAATGTCAACAGTCTGACTCAGAAGTGTGAGTGTTCCTCAATCAATGGAAAATATTATTAAAATGTGATTTTGCAGTAATACGTACTTGAAGTTGGGTTGCAGCGATCTTCACAGGTATTTGCCCGGTGCAAATTATTTATTGAATCAACCACATAGAGTTTGCTTTCACCATCCAAGTCAAAAAGCGTTAAATCCTTGATACCGTTCTGCATTTTCATCTAACAGAAAAGAACTTTATGTAGCACACTAAATTATAAATCTGCAATTGCTTACCCATGATACAAAGGATACAAATTCACAAGCAGGTTATTTTCAGATTATGTTGGTATCCAGATCTCTAAAAGATTAAAGCTATAGATAATATGTATATAAACAGGTTAATAATCTTGAATTGTAGTGTAGAAGCACCAAATAGAGATTTAAAAAGTTCAATTCCCAATAAAGATACATTCAATATTCCATCAAAATGAATAAAAGAGAAAGAAAATCAAGGTAGAGAATATTTTCATTAAATGTAGCCCAGTCCTATTCAAATATAGTCAAATCTTTGCATCAAACCCCTCATTTGCATTCATATTTTTCAACCCTGATCCACTAATTTGTAAGGCTGCACAATTCTCAATGGTGAGCTCTATTCAGGATCTGTCAAAAGATATTAAAGCCAGGAAAAGCTAGGGCTAACATTCTATAGATTTGCACATAAAGGGGAGTTTTAGAGCACGTTCACTATAGCTATACTAGAAAATTAAGAAAATATGTGGAAAGACAAAACCTTCAAACGTTCTTTGTTCCATGATGAATTTTTTTTTAATAGTTCTGTGATCGCAGGTACCTTAATTTTATAACTTCTCCTCAATTCAATGCTAGTGTGAACTCCATATCCCTATTCAAAACTTTGGGTTTCTATCTTACCCACAGCTCTGACATTTAAATTAGGGCTGATTTTACATTCAGGTATATATGACGAAATGTCTAGGAACTACAAGTTTGCAGCTTTGATTTCTGTATGTTTGAATTAAATTAGTTGGAAGTTGGACTGAGCAGGCTTGCAATTTCCTACTCCACAGTCTTTCTGAAGTTTGCTCTTGGCTGCATACAGTTTGTCAGGGAATCAAGGGCCATTCATTCTTAAAACCATGGATCAATTTTCTAAGACATCCTTGGGAACAGGTGATTAGTTCTGGTATCCCATTCTTTGACATTCTTCAGAACATAGGCTTAGCCAACATCTGACAATAGATTTAAGCTAAAGTTACTTGATCAAGATTTTTTTAAAGGATCCATTTGATGTGATTGCCATTTCTTAACATTCATATTTCTATGACACCTTCTTGATGCTACCTGCAGAGTTTCTCTTGCTTCGTTTACAATTCATTTATATATTGTTATGACACGAGTTGGCATCAATTAATGCTAAATTCCTTGTTGCAATGCTCAAATCAGAATATTTCACTGTCAGCTTTTTTCCTAAATCATTCTTGAGAAGGAGAACACCTCTGGTATTTACTGCCCATCCCAAAAAAACCCTCAAGAATGCAGCAATGAACTGCTGCAGGTCAATGTGCTGTAGGTTTAATACAACTATCTTCTTGTATCAAATATTACACTTGGAAGCTAAGTCTCAGCATCTGGAATCATAAGCTAATCCAAGCCAGATCAGAATGACAGATCTCCTTCCCTAAAGGGTATTAGTGAACCAAATGAATTTTAAAAGTGACAAGTAATTTTTGTATTACAGATTTATTAACTAATCAATTTTTTGAATTCCCCAGCTGCTAAGTATAGGATTTGAATTAATGTCTCTGGAACATGTGTGCAGATGTCTGGCCAGTAATTACCAACAGGTTATCATTCCCTTACTTCCTTAAAAGATCCCTGAAAATATCAAAGTTCACTACTTTGACAGTGGCACAAAAATAATATTGAATTATAAAGCTCTTGGCTTCCTGAAGTGGTTCCTGAATTTAGTCCTTTCCCTAAAGGGGTGATAATTTCATTAAAATACCACCACTCTTCTTTGTGAAAGTTAATGATTTTAACAATAAAGGTTATTATAAAATTGAAAAATAAATCAAGGTTTTTTTTTTCAAAATAAAAGCAGATGCCTGCAAGGGACCAATCTCATTGTTACGAAGCTAGCTACTAGAAGAAAAACTTCAGAAATGGATGACAGAATCATATATTTTGCCTATCCCAAATCCCGTGGTTTTAGTATTCCAGACCTTTTCATGCTGCTTCACCCGAAATCCTGGCTAGACTTCATATTGTGGACTTTTGACTAAAAAACTCAAACCCAGCCATTTAATGGCTAACTGGCCATCAAGCAGGACTAATTAAACCTGACCAATTACTGCCCCATCAAATCAACTATCAGTCATCGGGAAAATGATGGAAGGGATAAATAGAAGGTGTCATCAACGGTGCTATCAAGCAGCACCTGCCCAGTGACACCCAGCTTGGGTTCCGCCAGGGCCACTCAGCTCCTGATGTCATTACAGCCTTGGTTCAAACATGGAAAAAAAGAGCTGAAGTGCAGTGGTGAGGTGAGACAGAGGAGTGACAGCCCTTGACATCAAGGCCACGTTTGACTGAGTGTTGCATCAAGGAGTCCTACCAAAGCTGGAATCAATAGAAATCATGGTGCAAACTGATTGGAGTCATACCTGGCACATAAGAAAACAGTTGTTATTGTTGGAAGCCAGTCATCTCAGCTCCCAGACATCTCTGCAGGAGTTTCTTGGCCCAACCATCTCAGCTACCTCATCACTGACCTACCCTCCACCATAATGTCAGAGTGGGAATATTCACTGATGATTGTTCAGCACCATTTGTGACTCCTCAGATATAGAAACAGTCCATGTTCAAATGCAACAAGATCTGGACAACATCCAAGATTGAGCTGACAAAGTGACAAGTGACATTCGCGCCACACAAGTGCCAGGCAATAACCATTTCCAAAAGAGACAGACAATCTAACCACAATCTCTTGGCATTCAAAGGTGTTACTGTCACTAAATTCCCCCACTGTGAACATCCTGAAATTACAATTGACCTGACTCCAACTAGACTCACCATATAAACACAGGGCCACAAGAGCAGGTCAGAGGCTAGGAATACAGCAATGAGTAACACATGTCCTGACTTCCCAAAGCCTGTTCACCATCAACAAGTCAGGAGTGTGATGGAATTATCCCCACTTGCGTGGATGGGCACAGCTCCAACAAAACTCAAACAGCTTGACAACATCCAGGAAAAAGCAGCCCACTCCCTCCCACCGACACTCAGTAGCAGCAGTGTGTACTATCCACAAGATCAAAAATCCTTAGACAACGCCTTCTAACCCTATGACTACTTCCATCTGAAGGGCAATGGCAGCAGATCCATGGGAACCTGAAAGATCCCCTCCAAGTCATTCACCACTCTGGGTTGAAAATATATTGCACAAAGGCATTGTTGTGCTGAAGGTAAGTCTGGAGCTTTTTGCCTGGGCAAGGTTGATAATCTCCAGCAAATACAGTGAGGAGCCTGGGACAAACAGGTTGGCGGAAAGACACCAAACATGAGGGCAAGCCTTTAGTTTGGACTGTCTAACTCTCCTCCTCCCCTGCCAACTATTAATCACCAACCTGCACAGCTAAAAGCCTACCAGTATGGTGCACCCTATATGTAATATTTAAAGGACCTCAAATGGCTCATAGGTTGGCAGACCACCTGACAACTCCCTGCTGCTGGTAAAATTGTGGTGGGCAGAGAGCCAGGTCAATAAGCATGGGCAAAGCACCCTGGCATTTACTTGTTCCCCCCCCCCATCCACACTAGCTGCCAGCCTGCCATCAGTGCCAGATTGGATCAAACAATTATATAAAATAGTTTGTTTTACTATCCCCAATTTACTTGTCTTGAGGAAATTATCATCATTCCAGCATTTCCAACTGAGCATTAGAAGCTCCACTGTTTGTATTCTTCGATAATTTGAACTTAGCTGACAGCTCCTTTTCCCATTTGATTATTGCAATTCCATTGCAGATCTAGATCATTTGGAGTGTGCAAATCTCATGCCAGTTGAAGTTTTAATTAATCAATAGCATAAGTCTAACTTTATAATTACATAAAGCTGCAATGTTACCTGGTTGGCGTTGTCAAGGAAAACAGTAAATATACATGTATGGAGTCTTTTGGAGACTCATGATTGGGTAAATCAATAACATCGTATATTAAAACAAATATATGAGACTGTTCATGTTTCACAAAAGTTTACAGAATCACTGTCCAAATCTGTGCACGTCAGGACTTCTGCGCATTACAAACTTTGATTTCACTAACTCACTTTGAGATATTTAGAGATAATTAACAAATAGAATTCTCGGGTTGCTGTCTAGTCTCCATTTGATATAACGTTACAAACTCAGTGACTTAATTATAGCAGTCACTACTTGCACCACTCTCTCCAGAAAGAAATTCTACTTACCAGGTTTCCTTAGGAATCTAGTAGAATTCTGTGAAGCATAAATCAAATCAATGGGCAATTAGACTTTGCCAGGAAAATTACAAAATTGAGGTAACATTTTAACATAAACAGCATACTGTTTGAAATTCTCTTTACTGAAACAGAAGTGCTGCAAATCAGCTGTGCAATGCCTGCAAACCACACTCAACAATCTAAATATAGATGTTCCCACATCAAGTACTCGGGTTTCTAAATTTTAAAATATCGAACCAACATGGGAATATCCACGGAGAATCATTTTTGCAACATACAGTCTGTATAATTTCTCATGAAAAAGTTTTCAAGTTGAACTTTGGATTCTACATAAAAATGAAATTTCAAGATGTGACAGTAGAATCTCTGCTTATATGTATGGTCACAGCTGCAGGGAAACTATGAATTGCATTCTTACAAGAAGGAAACGTTTGTCTTTTAATTTGGTTTCCGACTTGTGAAGGAATGTACAGTCGATCTTTAACCTGAAATAACTGAAATGTCCCATGGGTCAGATGTAGTTGCATGCATATGATTGTACGTGTTTAAGCAGAGTCAAACAAACTAGTCCTAGCAATCAGCAAACTGAAATTAATCATTTTTATTTTACAAAAATAGTCAAAACTGTGCTACAATGGATTTGCAAAAAAAAAAAATCAGCAAGCTCTTTAGAATAACTCAATTTGATTTGAGAAAAAATGTGCAATATCATCAAGATGCCTAAAAGGTGCCTAAAAGGTTCCTTGTGAAGACCAATGAGCAGTCAAAGTGAACAGGTTCTAAAACATACAAAATGCTGTAACCTGAACTTGGCTTTCCTGCAAACAACGTATGAGCAATCGCAAGTAGTTTGTGAGAATTACAAATGTAAGTAACAGAAATTTGTATCTAAATCAAGCCAACCAAAGACAATTCAGTTCCAGTTTGCATAGTCTGAGGCTTGCAGTCCCTTTTTGCTCCATTTGTCATCACCTTAACCATCTTTTAAAGGTTCTAAGTATTAAGTAAAGACACCTGTCTGGAATGCAAAACGAGGGAGCAGCACTGTCAGCAAGTGAATGTTATACAAACATCAGGGTGCGAGGGGAGATTGTTTTTAGTATTAGTGAAGAAAAAGTCAGTACACTTAGAACAGGAAAATGGTGTTGCAATGTGTTCTTTTTGGGCTGAAAGGAGGAGAGCAAATTATTATAATTGGTGGGAAGGGACAGGGAGATGTTAAAAGACAGGAGAGATGAGGAGCTGTAATCACCTTTGCTGCTCTTGTAAAATAATTGAACTCTTTTCTACAATAAATCCAAGTCTTGGTGTTGTTGCAAGCAACAGTGGTCTCCTCAACTCACTCTGCCTAGCCTGCTGGGTAATTACTTGATGATCCTGCTCTGTTAGACAAATGCCACATCTTTTCCTTGACCTCCAAGGCTTCAACAGCAACTAGATAACTTTCAATTTTAGGCTGGGCAGATGGTGTGTCGAGCAGTCATCATGTCCACCCAATGATAGATTTCCTGAACAAGTTACTTAGTCACCTAAATTTGAAGTGGGCTGGTTCCCAAAACTAAGCATAACACCATATAGGTTAGATTCCCTACAGTGTGGAAACAGGCCCTTCAGCCCAACAAGTCCACACCCTTGCAGCATCCCACCCAGACCCATCCCCCTATAACCCACCGCTACGGGAAAGTTAGCATGGCTGATCCAGCTAGCCTGCACATCTTTGGACTGTGGGAGGAAAACCACGCAGACACGGAGAGAATGTGCAAACTCCGCACAGACAGTTGTCCAAGGTTGGGAATCGAACCCGGGTCCCTAGTGCTGTGAGGCTGCAGTGCTAACCACTGAGCCACCATGCCACCCCAATTTTTCCATTGGGATGTGGGACTCTTAGCCACTATTGAAAAGGTTTTCTTCAAAGTACTCAAATCCTCAGGAGATAACTTTGGCCTAGGGAACAATCTCCAGCATTTCAGATGGTGTTCTGACAGGCATTTGTTGAACAAGTCCACAACAAAAAGTTCATCAGTCCCAGATCCCTGGTTAAATAGATGGATCCTTGTAGGTAGAATGAAAAACAAATATAAAATTGGATATAACATCAAATGTTTCATGGTATTAATGACAGCAGCAAACATTGACAATCAATACTCAGCCAACATGCTCTGATTTTAATGTACTATATCTTCTTGACTAAAGTGATTTTTAAACAAGATAAACATGGACCTAAATAGCTGCAATGATCTGTTGGCCATGTTGAGCCAAGCTCATTAAATCATTAGTAACAAAGGATCAGTCTGAGCTGAAATTGCCACTGGAACAAGACACTGGGACCCAGCTATGTATCATCTGGTTTGGATCAAACCTTTCTGGAAGTTGTACAGTGGGATGAAAGTCACAGTAGTTCATTTTTAAAAGGAAAACAACGACAAGACAAATGGCACCAGTTACTCGGGTTAGTAAAAATGGAGCTGATTTCCCCTCATCTGGGTGTTCTCGACCACTGTGAGGGGAAAGTTGCGGTCTTTGAAGAACTGGGACATCTGGGATGTGCGAGAGTGGAATGCCTCATCCTGGGAGCAGATGCGGCAGAGGGATTGGGAATAGGGGATGAAATTTTTGCAGGAGGGTGGGTGGGAGTCGGTGGGCTTGAAATGGACATCAGTTACAAGCTGGATACCTGAGATGGAGACTGAGAGGTCCAGGAAGGTGAGGGATGTGTTGGAGATGGCCCAGGTGAACTGAAGGTTGGGGTGGAAGGTGTTGGTGAAGTGGATGAACTGCTTGAGCTCCTCTAGGGAAGCAAGAGGCGGCACCGATACAGTCATCAATGTAACAGACTACTAGAAAGATATGGAAGCATTAGAGAAAGTGCAAAGAAGGTTTACCAGGATGTTGCCTGTTCTCGGGGGCATAGGCTATGAGAAAAGGCTAGAAAGACTAGGATTGTTTTCACTGGAAAGATGGTGACTGAGAGGAGACCTGACAGAGGTCCACAAAATTATGAGGCGCTGGGATGGTCAGAGGCTTTTTCCCAGGGTTGAAGTTTCAATTATAAGGGGACACACATTCAAGGAGAGAGGACAAAAAGTTTAAGGGCGATAAATGAGGGAAGCTTTCCGTGCAGAGTATGGTAAGAACCCTTAATGTACTGGCAGAAGAGGTAATGGAAGCAGGCATGTTAGCAACATTTGAGTATTATAGCTCTTCTATAGAAATAATGTTGTTAAATTTGCCATGGTGCAGGGAATATTTACAAGGATGTTGCCAGGACTGGAAAGTTTGAGTTTATAGGGAGAGGTTGAATAGACAGGGGCTTACCCCACCCCAACCCCGAGAGCATCAGAGGCTGAAGGATGACCTTACAGAGGTTTATAAATGTCAAAATAGGCACGGATTGGGTGAATTGCCAAAGCTTCTTCCTGGGGGTGATGGAGTCCAAAACTAGTGGGCATAGGTTGAAGGTGAGAGGGGAATTGAAAAAGGATCGAGGGGCAATTTTTCCGTGCGGTGTGGTGCAATTAATTCTTCAGGGAGATGGTACATCATTACAACATTGAAAAGGCATCTGAATGTATGCCAAGAACTGGAACTCTTGCTTCCTGCCTGTGCCTCTCAGCATTTAAAAATAACACCACTGTGAAAAAGGAAAAATTGGGGAAATGACCATTCAATGTTCATTTTTGAGTTCTCAATCTCTGCTCACCAAAACTTAAGTGATGACTTTGTAAGAACCTTTGGTGAGGCTGAACATAGATAAAATGCTACATTGTTTGCACTGGGGGCATCATGGGTGGATTGATGAGGCCTCATGATGGTATTCCTATGCTTGGACAGACCAGAAAGTATTTTACATTTGTCTATTGAGAGTGCACTGCATAATCCTTGCATGCTGTGCTTTAGCCAACATGAGCAAGCAAGGTGGGAAATGTGATGATCAGCAGTAGCATTCTTTTGTTGAATATTAAGAGATTGATCAGGAGGAACATCACTTCATGTCACAGCACAAGAAGCCAGCCAATTCTTGATTACTTCATTCAAGTCTGTTGGAAGTAATAATTTTCATCGACTGTAAATACATTGGTGCTGGGAGAACAAGTAGCCTACATATTCCCAAATGCATCTTTTTGGTTTATCCATTTTTACCTTTTTGTTCAGCAACAGTACTTACTGTCAACAAGTGTTAAGGGGTTTCACAGCAGCTGATGCTCCCACATTCAAACACAAGATGTTATGCTACAATGGAGTTACAGAAGGAGCAATGTTCCTTCAGTTTGGTTTCTAACCATGGGTGTAGCTTAGAAGGTGTACTCTCTCTCACAAACAAGAAAAAAAATCAAATCATTCTTGTAACTGCAGCCAAAAAGACAGCTGATCAGAGAAGTGATATAAATTGAAAATATTTAGGTGAAACCTCAATGTGAGCAGAATCTCACTTACATACTTTCAGCTGGTTTCCTTCCCCTCCCCCTGCAGTCTGCAACTTGGGTCGTGGTTAAATTGGCTCCTGGTCAGACACCAGGTCACCCTTCACAGCTTGAGCTTTCAAAGGTTTAGAGATTGCAAACAGTGGACGGGGTCAGCTTGAGTTTTGAAGAGATCCCTGGGAGAACCTGGAATGTGGTACCTCCACCAAATTGGTGCCTGCTGTGTCTCCAACTGTAGGATCAAAAGTCCCATGTTTTCTTGCCATCAGGACAGACTCTGAATAGGTAGAGCAATGAACTGCAGATCTGAGAGAATCTCCAGCAACCAATAACCATCATTGAATCTGGTTCCCCATAAACAGCCAGCAAGCTGTCTAGACATCCAGACAAATTTGAGTCACAGTTGTGACAGTATTGGAGGGCTCTTAAACTTTAATGCTCTTTGCTGTGTTTAGCAAAAGTGTTATTAATGGCTAACATCATGTGGTTCTCTGCTGCCTGGGGAGAAGCGGAGTCTGTTCTCCAAAGCAGACTGTATTTATTCCTCAAATCAGCTGAGACATGAGCTCACTAGATTATACTCTTGTCTAGCTGAAGTGCCACTGAGGTATTAGCAAATTAGCTAGGTGCAGGATGCTTTTCTCCAGAAAAGCATGGTTTCTTCCTTAAAACAAAGTACCAGCAGGAAGGATGAAGGGCTGATTTTTCAGAGCAGACGTTATGTGGGTTCTGCTGGTGCCTACAGAAGACAGTTGCACCACAGGGAAAAAAAAAAAACACTTAGTAGGGTGAATGAATCTTGTTCGATTCCTGGAACAGAGGCTACTTATGTCATGCTGAGCCTTCATCTTCTCCCACTAAAGATGGTCTCCTAGTAGGGATGAACATGCCATGTCAGCTGACTCAAATCAACTTGGGCAGCTGTCCTAGCATGGGCTACTAGCTCCTAAAATGAGAAGTCAGGAATATGTTAGCACAGCTTCTAGACTCAGGGTAGGTGGGCAATGGTTGTGCATCAAATCAGTGAGGAGGAAATGCAGAGGACAGGAACAGGGAAGTGAAAATAAGGGAGGGAAGATGCTGCATATGAAAGGTTTATCTCAAGCCTCTATGGGAGGTGGGTGCCAAGGTAGAATCAGAATAGAAGTGGGAGGTAGCAGAGATGAGATGGTTGCACTTACCCTTGCACAGAACAGATCATTAACTATCTTTTGCACTGCTGGATATTCCTCTAGACTGAATATATAAAAAAACTCAGACCAGGCTGGCAGAGTCTCATGCCATGGTCTCCTCTGGCAGTTCTAAAAAGTAGTCAACATTCCTCCCCACGCTGTCCATGAACACCAGGTCCCTGTACCTCCAGCCACACGAGGTCCATTCATGGTCCAACTAAAGAGCCATTCCTGGCTTGCAGCATTTGAACTAGTATGTAATTGATTTTAAATAGTTGTTTTGAAGTCACAAATGCTGGACCACCTCAGCGTTTGACTACTTCAGTTGCCAATGCATGCCGGATAATTTGAAAGACAACAAGAATTTTAGAAAACATTGCCATTTAACATTAAGTTAATGCATCAGTCTTCTACCACTCCTTTTAAAATTACATGATTTGTATTTGACATCACATTGCTACATTTTCTTTACATTCTTAGTTTATTAATTATTCACTGAAGCACACATGTTAGCTGTTCCTTCATTTTCTAGCAAGCTAGATATTTTAAAAGAAGAGGAAATTTGTTTCCAGCGATCAAAACAGGATTAGGAGGAAGAGATCCCATCCCTACCCAAAATAGCACTATTGTAGCTGGGCACAAGAGATTGCAAATGAATATTTATAGTCTTGAATCTTTGGGCTTTGTTAAAGGTAAGCTTCCAGATCACTAGAGTTTCATTTCCCCATGGTCAAAGAACGAGGGAGCATTTTTCTTCCCAATTGTCCAGGACATTTGAACACTCACCTTACAGTAAGAATAGCGTACAAATACAAAAAAAAATCACAGGTGCAAGAAATCAAAAACAGACTGGAAATACTCAGATCATCCAGCAGCTTTGATGGAGACAAACAAACAATTAAACAAACAGTTCACATTTCAGTTCAGGGATCCTCCATGATGCTCTGTTACTTCTTCCAGATGCTTATTGCTAGCCTTCAAAAATTTTAGTCTCACAGTTAATAGCTTGTATTCTGAACTTTTTCAATTTACCTTTAAGAAAATAAATTCTTGCCAGTTTTTGAATGCATTTATTTATTAAATAGACACAGTGAGCACAAAATGGATACAATGTTTACATTATAAATTTTAAAATCTAGTCACATTAAACATGAATACTTGATTATAACTAAATCAAGTTGGAGTTACAAAAGTTTACTTACACCAATTAAAGTCTTGTACAAATTAAGTAGCATCATTCCTATTTGTGCAAAGTTCAGTTACAAAATAAAGAAATCCACAATACTTAGGTTTCGGTGGTTATTTGATATACAAAGTGATTGGAAAGTGAAGTAAAGCAACACTTATGATGGGTTTGAAGGAAGAGTTCTAGTGTGTGCATGCATCGGGGAGGATAGAGATTTCCTCCACTTGCTAAGTCTAACAAAGATCAAATGTAATAGTTACACATAGGGCAGAGGAAACCTCTCACGGAATTTTGTCAGGAATTTATACATATTCTCCGATGTCTGCTCTCTTGTCACGGAATTTGTTCCTGGCTTTAGTTCTAGCTTTACAAACAGCAGCATTGTAAAAGTGCTGAAAAACAGAAAAAAAAAATGCACAAAAATAATGGTTTAAAATAAAAATGTAGTTTTCATTTTGAAATGTCTGTGTTGCACTCTACTGTTCTACCTTTTCATTGGCAGCTACAAGAATCAGTTTGTAAATCAGATAAAGTAGTTGGAAGTAGAAGTGATCAAGGATTAGAAAATAAACTGAACATGCAAATTTCATCCAGCCAAACCTTTCAAAATGCAAAACATCTGCATTCTATCATCATCAACTACATTAAAAACAGAAGTGTTTATGGAACAGGAGGTGAGTGCAATTTTTGCCTTACCCGCTCAACACGAGATGTTTTGGTTGCTTTGAGTGTAGCAGCATCAAGCAGCAATGGTGGTCCTAGCTCAAAGACACTACGCACAAATTCATTAGCCTATTTAAAACAGAAATATTGAAACAAACTAGCTTTCAACTCTTGAAAACTGACTTCATCATGAACAAAAAAAAAGTCACCAGGTAACACGATTTACAAGGTATTTGTAATCATCTCTCTCCCTCCGATGTAGCTGCACAATTGATTGCATGCTAACTGAACAATGCACAATTTCATTTTACAGGACAAAGCCAAACCAATATCTTTAACACTTTTGAAATGCAACTTTGTAGCTCAGATTTTTTTTGCACCTCTTTAGAAAATCAAAAGCCAAGTGAGTCATTAAGTAACTGCCAATTGTACAACTGCAGAGAGCAGTCTGTCAGCATATTGCTGTGGAGAAATATGCATCTTCACAATTGAAAAAATCAGCAATTAGCAATCAGGGCAAAAGAGAGCATTACAGTCACAGATAACACAAACTGGATGAACATAGCAGGCCAAGCAGCAGAGGAGCAGGAAAATTGACGTTTTGGGTCAAGACCCTTCTTCAGAAATGATGGGTCAGGTGGCAGGGAGCAGGATAGAAGATGGATAAAGATAGGAACATCTGCTATCTTCTTCTTTATCCATCTATCTGCCTCCCCCACTCCTTATTGATTTCAGAACCCCCTTCCCCTCCACCATTTCTGAAGGGTCTTGACCCAAAACGTCAACTTTCCTGCTCCTCTGATGCTGCTTGCCCTGCTGTGTTCATCGAGCTTCACACTGTTATCTCAGATTTGCCAGCATCTGCAGTTCCTACTATCTCTATTACAGTCACTAACCTTGTCTCTACCAAATCAATAGCAAAAAAAAATCCATCCTAGTCACAGACTGTCTCCCTCAATAGGTCAACTGCATTGTGTATCAACCAACTTAATGTTCCTTCCCCCTAGCTTCTGACTGCTGCTACAATCTAGCTTGATCATTTATGCAGTCCCCATATTCAAACAAGTCAGATCTGGTCAATTCCTAAAGGGATCCCCACCAATATTGACAAGCACCAGCTGGAACCTGGATTAATACCCTTGCAAAGCTAGATTTTAAAAGTGGGAAAAATCAAAGATGCACATTCTCCACTTTGCAATGTGTAAGTGGAAGAAAAAAGTTGTTACTCCATACATTTAAGAGGAAGCTAAGTAGAGAAAGAAACAAAGTGAGGAAATGGGAGGACAGTAGTATGGAAAACAAACACTAAGAGGGATCATTTGGGCTGAACTGGCTACTGTTTAGAGCAGGTTTCATTTATTCTTTCAGAAAGGTTCAAAAGTCAGCCTGAAATATTAAAGTACATATTAGCAAAAGTAGTGTCAAAAACAGCAAGTTGATCAACTAGACAACAAATAGTTTGATCATTTTTTAGGATAGAATGTTAAAAAGCAAGGTTTTCACAGGGTCACCAAGTAGAATACAATCAGGCTTCTGGACTGTACACTTTATATCCTTCTCGAAGATGATCCTGAAAACCCAACTAATCTTTTGGGCAGCTGCACCATTTATCACATTATGCAGCTCAAATTTTGCTTTATAAAATGTTCCAATGAAGCACCATGATACAAGATACAAATTTACTAGAAGTGCTGCATTTTTACATGAATTGAAACAAAAATCAAACCCCCTTCTCTTTATTTATACTTTGGACCTTGCATTTCCGTATGTCATGAAGGAGCGGTCTACCTCCCTCTAATTTAAAGCAAAAAAACAGAAGCTTGCCTTAACCTGTTAAGTGTGAAAAATACTATAATCTGCCTCACCCACAGACACTGTTATAAAGGGGAGGTTAAGTGAAATGAACATGTGGTAGTGTCTATAAATCATCAAGTAACAATTCATCTAACTCAGCGAGCAAACTTAGAGCTACTAACAAACCCAAACAATTCATACCTTTTAACTACTAGCTCTACCAGAATAAAATGAAATTGTAATGGTGTGCTGTTCTAATAGATAGCAACCCCATTTATATAAAACAATGTTTTATAAACCTTAATTACTTTCAAAATTACAGCTAGGATACATCACCTTGAATGTTGATTGGTACCTCTTCCACTGTTCTTTCTTGAACGTTTATCCATTGAAGTCATATGGCAGAAGTATAGTCAAGAGTGCCACAGTACCTTTGATGTACAGCTTGATGAACAGCAGGAAGGCTGATGTTTTGGGCCTAGACCCTTCTTCAGAAAAAGGGTCTCGACCCGAAACATCAGCTTTCCTGCTCCTCTCATCCAGCTCTACACCTTGTTATCTCAGATTCTCCAGCACCTGCAGTTCTTTTTAATCTCCAAAACAACCTTTAGTCAGAAGGCTTTGAGAGCTTAGAGAATTCCGAGAGAGCCAGTGGTTCTCTTTAGGGCTGCTGGGGTTAACTCAAGGGCAATTGCTCGCAGACTTTCAAAATGCCCTTTTCTTTTATACCCTTGATGACCTTTAATTTCATACACTAGGATTGATCCTAGGTTGTCAAAACCATCAGATTTGAATTCAGTTGGGTTTTAGTCCGAGTACGGGTTTAAATTAATTGGCTGATAGTCACATTGGTTGCCTAAACAAACGGCTGCATGGATTGCTAAGCACGCAGCCTTTTGATACAATGTTTGATCTTCTAGAAACTCTGCATCTGCAGATTGTTTAAAATCTCCAAGCCAAGAAAAAGCACATCTTTTAAAAGGGATACTCTTCCTCCATCATTTCACAATGGAAATTCTAATGTCCTACTTTCTCATCTATTATACCCAACTTTGCAACATATTCCTATAACAATCTGAAACATTTAGCCCTCTACACTATCAGAGCAGCTTTTTTAAAAATTAGAGATAATATTTGCGCTTTGAATAAGCTACGTTTGTCCAAATGGCAGTAATCAGCTGCAAATTAGAGTTCGAAAGATACTAAAAACAAAAAGCAGTTAGTCATTCAACAGTGACTTAGGAAATCAACTAACCTGTAGATGGAATCTTATACCAGATGCAAGCAATTCCTTGAATGTTTCATAAGTACACTTTTTAACCCAGCTATCAATATACATGCATTCAGGACCAAATGTAATGGTTTCAGAGTCAAAGTCTCCTTCCTGTAGAAAGGAAAAAAAGTTACTCGTGTCAAATAACTTAGTTTACTACTTTAAGATTGTGATGCAGGTTACATTTCCAGAAAAATCAGGAATTCCTCCAACATAGGCTGTTTGTGTCTGCTGCTTGGAGGGTATATTTTAAAAAACAGCCAGTGTTCTGGACTTTACAATAACCTTTGTTTCTCATTACTTGAACAGAAGTACTTGCAGAACAGGCAATAATGGAAGAGAAGTTTCTTGGCTAAACAGTATTTATCATATGACAATTGAAGGGGATTTTTTCAGACATGTTTTCAGGACAAACGATAAGCTATGCTCTAAAATCAACAAAATCAAACAAACAACGAGATAACATTAAGTATGTGTCTAAACTAGCACAAATGGCTCAAGAATGAAGAACTACTGCTTATTTACTTGAATGCTTTCACAGTGACGTTCAAAATGACCTTTACCATCATTTAGCAAATAGCAACTTGCCAGCACATACGCATTCATTTACATCAAACTGTAGATAAGAGTACAAAAAGCAAACTTCAGTTTACTGAATCTATGTTGCAATATGGAACGAAAAGAATTCAGTCTGGGCTTTGAAGCAGACATGAAACAAGTTTCAATTTGCTCATAACCATCAAGTGCACAAGGTAAGCAGTGACTTAATTTGTAAAATATCAATTTTCAAACAGTATACACATTCAAGTTTAAAACATTAAAAAAACTCTGCAATGACAAGTTACTTGTTTTTATGAAAATTATGACAAGGCTTTCTGTCTCAACACTCGTGAACACAGGTTCACATTGCAGATACAGAAGGTTTTCACATACTTGGTGAAACATTCTGCCCATGGCAGCACACAAACAAACAATGGGTAAAGAGGATAGGGGTACTGCACAAGTGTCTCACAGATATGTTCTGAGCACATTTAGAAGAAGGACCAACCTCTTAAACCCTTAAAGACTGAACAAATGCATTTGACATCCCACATCCAAACAGCATGTATCATTAGTTAGACAAACGCTTGCAAATTTACATTTAATTGCATATGCTTGCAAGTTGCTGAACCAAGAAAAACCAGGATTCCAGTCAATTCCCAAGCATCTCCTTAAAAGAAAATAAAACAAAAAAGTACTGTGGATTCTGGAAGTCTAAAACAAAGTGCTAGAAAAACTCAGGTCTAACAGCACGTGTGGAGAGAAACCTCTAACTGAGTCCAATGCTATTCTTCAGAATTGAAAGGCTTCTGGAAAATGGGTCTTTTTACACGTTTGAGAGAAGCAAAGAAGCAGCAAGGGGACAGATAGTGGAGAGGACCAGCGCAAAAGACAATGGAATTGTTAATGGTGGTGAGAAGAGACATAAAACAGGTGCAAACCAAAGTATGAAAGAAAAAATATGCAAAGAGAATGAAGAAAAATGGAAAACAGAAGGTGGTCAGTTTCTGAAGTAATGGATTCAATATGGAGACAGGCTGTGAAGTGCTTAAACTGAAAATAAGGTGGTACTCCTACAGCCGGACTGAAAGATTACAACAAAGGCCAAGATAGAAAAATGTTAGCCTGATGCAAGTGATTTATTGAAATACTAAGCCTCTGGGGAGGTCAAGATCATCCCTACACTGAGCGGTGCTGTTCTGCAGAGTGGTCACCATTAGTCTCAATGTTAGACAGTATTTGTTTAGTGAACTAGATTGAAATTACAAGTTAAAAAATGACAAAGTGCCTGTCAGAAAGGCAGAGATAACAAGATGTAGAGCTGGCTGCTTGGCCTGCTGTGTTCAACAAGCTCTACAACGTGTTATCTCAGATTCTCCAGCATTTGCAGTTCCTATTATCTCCGATACAGTAAAGGCAGGGATGTCTTTCACAAAACTGTAGCACAGAACCACACAACGTGGACACATTTGGACATCAGTGTTTAAATAAAAACCCCACCTTAATTGCTGTGCTGTTTCATAGTGATATCAGTCATATTGAGAGCACATTCAGGTGCAATACGTACACAATGAAGTAATCTAGTTTGTGACAGTTACGCAGCAAATTTTACAGCTATTCCAAAGTGAAAGTTCAAAAAAGTGGATTTAGATATGATGCTAGTTTCCAACTTCTTTCAATGCATTTTGTCAAGTGCAGCAATCCATACAGATGGCACAGACATGAAATGGCCCAAAGATGGATCCTAGCAGTAATTCTACTCTAGTTTGTCATATAGAATTTCTAGTTTCACATGATATCAATAAGTAAACAAATTAGGAGCTCAGCATACACACCATTTGACACAA
Source organism: Stegostoma tigrinum (assembly GCF_030684315.1). Taxonomy (NCBI): domain Eukaryota; kingdom Metazoa; phylum Chordata; class Chondrichthyes; order Orectolobiformes; family Stegostomatidae; genus Stegostoma; species Stegostoma tigrinum. The sequence goes on along the minus strand of NC_081371.1, from coordinate 31,510,757 downwards.
CTGGTCATTCAAGACAATGCTTGACTATACTGAGGACTAAACTCCCCTACTCCCACTTACCACCAATAATCTTAAGACGCTGACTTGGAGCTCATCTACTTCCACTTAAAATCACCCTCACCTCCACCGCTCTCTGCACAAAAACCAAGTGTTCTAAAAAGACTCATGATCGTTGAGCGTTTTGCCTCAGTTGTCTTGAATAGAAAAATCCCTTACTTTTGAACTACCTCCCTTGTTCTCAACTCAAACATAGGATCGAGTAAAAGCACAGTTTGGTCTCTGGGAAAGGACTACTGATACAGTACAAAGTAAGACATGACATACAATATACAAATCTAGGCAGAGCTCAAAATTAGCAGAAGTACAAAAGTTAATTTAATAATTCATAGGTCAAAAGAATACATTTTTGCTATTGTCCGGAAACTGTTTTCCATTCAATGTGGCCTGTTCAGATGTAGAAAGACTTGCCAAGTTTTGAGTGCGCTCAATCTGGACACTTAGAGAACATTAAAATGTTGCCGCTAACCCAGGTCACTGCACCATAACCAGGCATGCAGGAAACTTGTTAGTTATATGGGTTGGATAAAGGAACACGTTTGCAAAACTGAAATACAAATAAAAATGAATTTTCTTCTGGACTCCTGCAAGCTTCCACTACCTATACATGACAGTGTCTGAAATAATGCATTTATCTGAATCTCTTGTTAACTTCTCAGGTCCAACAAATCTTCCTCAGAACTGCTTCCCAGTTCTGAGGATGGGTTACCTGTCCCGAAACACGAACTTTTTTTTTTCCTCCCCCCCCACCCCCCTACAGATGCTACCAGACCTACTGAGCTTTTCCAGCAACTTTGAATTTGCCCCTATTTACAGCAACCGCAATTCTTGGTTTTTATCTGAATCTCCCACTCAGTTGCTCATTTTCAGAAGTGTGTTAATTACAGAACAGAAAATCAAATAGATTAAAAAAATTAGGGATACAAAACCAAACCCAAAATGAATTCCCCAAATTAAGCAAGATACATACTTCTACAGTCTTCAAAACATCTCTAAATACAGAGCGCTGTTTCTTCCTGTCTGTTTTAGCTCGATATTTGTTGCCATCTGTGGCCAGACCCTTCAGTTTTCCACATAAGTAATCCATATCTTCATATTCAAAGTCCTGTTAAGAGATGTAAAGCCTTTACTATGGCACAACCCTTTGTAATGAATTTGAAAAGTTGATTTTCCCCACTTGAATTGCATATACAATATTATTGCAGTTAAATTTTCATGCAAATCAGAATGGTGATGGTACGGGAAGCGGTTTAGCTAGTTATATCTCTTCACGATTAACTGAGCTAGTTGCAGTCCCCTATTTTCTTCCTTGTATCCCTCAAAAAAGGAAAAAAAAAAAAAACGCCAGATAATTATTCAATTTTGGAAGCATGTTGGTTCCTTCAGCTACCACCCCATAACTCTCACACAAATCAAGTCCCATTAGAAGAAATGCATAATTGTTATTAGACTTTATTACAAGAAGTTTATTGTAACGAAAAAAAACCCCAGAGAGGCAACTAGTTTCCAATGCCTGCTTGAAACTTGCGCGGTTTGGCAAAAGGTGAGCAAACTGGTTTATTTGCTTTGATACCGTGCATCTTTTGACACCTATTTTGCTTGCACAAGTCACAAATTTAAACTTTCCAATATAGGTCTGTGGTCAGTTATAGTTCAAGCATTCCCATCACTTCTCCCTCTCTAAAAAGGGCAGGGTCCTTACTAGCAGAAGTGGGATAAGTGGGACAAAGTTGAAATTTCCTAGAATAACAGGATTAAAAAAGTTAACAATTAAAATTTCCTTCACTCAAATGTCACTTGGTTTTGGAGCTGTGGGTCATAACCTCCTTAAATAATTATCTTTCCATTATCCACTTGTTTTAAATGGATCATTATATAAATTTGAAGGCAGTAGAAGGCAAGGAAAAACTAAGCTTTTAAAAAAAAATCTTACCTCACACAGATCCCTGGCCAACTCAAACAACACAGCCATCGTCTCTCCAGCAGCAATCCTCATGTTCACGTCACCACAAGAAAGAAGACTGGGAAGTTTGGTCAAATGGCTAAAATACAACATAGTTGCCAGGTTTTAGAACTTATGAAATTAGTTCGTTCTCAAAATGCATTCATTTAACTTCTATTCTCAAATACGGTAATTTATTTACACAGGCTTACATATTAATTTCTATTCCAATTGTTATTTAACTAAAATTCAAACAGGGTACAACATTTACTAAACCAGGTGACTGATAACAGCAAGGTTAAGATGTACATGAAGATTAAGTCCTACATCAGGATTGCAATCACGATCATATTACAATGTTATAACCAACACGCAAATGAAGTACAGAAAATAAACTGATAATCTTTATTAGCCAATTAGCATACAAATTCATGACACGTTTGACTTACATGATACAAGAAACTTAACACGAATAAAGTAAACAATTATTAAGATCACTGCACTGAATTAACATACATTTCAAATATTTTCTTTATGAGAGAAGGTGGACAAATGGTTAGCAGCAATGTCCATGCTACCAAAGTGCTGATGCCCAAACTTGTCGTCTGGGCATTGTGAAAGCAATCTGTCTGAACCTCCTTCTGATAGGATGTAGCGAAGACACTCTCAAGGTAGGTCATCGTTAAGTGCAGATCCTGTTGGCAATTAATTTGTACTGTAAATATCTGGTTTCATTATTCAAAACGGTTTACTTTGCAAAAATGTATTTAAAAATACTCATGCTCACCTCTATATCATCTGCTGCAACATAGCAGCAAACAGCCAAACTAGTAGCACACTGCAAAAACAGCAAAAATTGCAAGTTAGTACCAGAAAGACAGCAACTTCAAATATTTAAAAATCCAACCTACTTACAGCTCTTCGTGTTTGTACACTGACTGATTCATCAGTAAGGATGATCTTGAAAATGGGCCTCAAACTTTTGAAGACCTCTTCACTTTCAATGCTAGATCCCAGCTGAATGCAAAGAAGAGAAGCAACTTGGGCAGCGATACACTGTTCTTCTGTTTTGCCTTTACATGAAAAAAATATATAGTTTCACATGCAATAGCAGTTTACCAAGTTAACTGCAATTTGGGCATTATTTTAATCACACAAATGTTAGGAGGAAAAACATTTATGTAACTAATCTAAACATGATTGAAGTTTGATGTCAAAGTCTAAACTTAAAAAAGCACAAATACTGCATCAATTGTTCATATTTACAACTTTCACAAACACAAAAGAAAGCAGATTTGTACTTCTAAACTTCTCTTTAGATGAATAAAATAATAATTCCTGTATCTGTTACCTTTTTTCAGACAACGTTCAATAATGTCAGTTAAGGTCACCCTTCTTTCCAGAATAAAGTCATAAAGGATTTTAGAAGAGAATGCAGACTTCAGTCCTTCTAGAGCAGACAATCTGACCTTTGCGCTGTTAAAATAATCACAATTAGTTTAGTGAAACATACTGCAATTCTACAATAGCCTTATGATTTTGTGGCAAAGTTTGTTGGATCATCAATAGAGTATTATCAGATGAAGAAGTTCAACTGCACTATACACAAAAAAGTCATCAACTTTTCCATAAGGGAATAAAGTAAAGAAAATTAACTTCAGCATTAGTTGGCAGATGACCTATGTGAGAAAAATAAAGGCATTATAGATTACCCACTGGCAAAGCCTCAAGAATTCAAAAATACAAACTACTTCTCTTAACTTGCCTTTGAGCAATGAATACAGTCCTGTCTTAGCAAATTAGTCTTCATAATTTCAGGCATGCTAGAAGTGGCTTAAGGTAGAAAAAAATTGCCTGATACAGATAGAAGAAATTCACATGCTCAAAATTTACTTTCGTTTTAATCTTTAAACTCTAAAGGAAGAACACAATTCTTTCCCTATAATCTTTTAGGGTTTGCGGGCAGAAACAATACTACTTAAAATTGATCAGAAAAAGTGATTAAGTTGGTGAGCATTCAACTTTAGGGAAAGTGCAGCAGGAATGGAGCAGATGCTCACTTCAGCTAGTCCCCAACCAGTTCCAATTGATATTATTGTAAATAACATGAGCCAAATTTTACCAATGCACTAGAAGCCAGCATATGGAATAATCATTTCAACAGTTACATCAAATCAGTTACATCAAATCAGTTACTGGTTATGTAACAGTTAGCCTTTACTCAAGACAACCATTTCTAAAGATTGGAGACTTCATTTTCAAGTTTCAGTTTACCTTTTGTCAAGGGTGTTGTCAATCAATCCTCTCAGTTTATATTCATAATCCTCTTGGCTTGCTTCTTCATCAGCGTCTTCAATAGCTAAAAAAACAAAATCGCTTTTATGCAGGACTGAAGTGTCATCTTGGTCAGTAAGATAACATATGTAGGCGGTAGACAGTATTCAAAATATGTTGACAATGGGAGTTAAATGCGTGTGAAGAAGGTTCTTTCACTGCTATCACCCTTATTCTTCACTGCAGAGTCAAAGATGATCGATGACCAAATTCTCAAGGGGCAAAACCTCACAATCAAAGTCTAGCTTTCAGAATTTGAGAGAGAATTCACACAAAATTTCCAAACTACGGTCCCAACCTGTAAGACGCCACCAGACAAGCTTAAGAACATACTACTAACTGAGGAATTTAAAGCCCCAAATGAATGCAGACTTCATTCCGTAACTGCAGCTAAATCTAATGAAGAATTAACAAGTTGCATCCATCTAATTTAGGAACTGCAAGAGTGGACATCAATGATAATAACTAGGAGACAGAACCTACATTTGCAGTATTACCTCTGTAGTCAGGATCTTGTGACCAGGTCCACAGGACTAAGGAGATTTGATCATTGACCCCTTGAAGGGGAGATAAAGGAAGCTCAGAAGGCAATAGTTTTGATCCAAAATAATTACTGTGATGACATAAGCTCTCCTCACCTCATTTCAACAGTTCTGGGAAGCTCACTCACCACAATAGTGGCAAATCAGCTGCCAGCATTCTTAAAATATTTATCTTTCCAACTCTAAGAATTGCTTGGTTGTTTATCTCTTGCCCTACCTCCATAACTGGAAGTTAGTAGGGTAGAGCCAGGGAATCAGATTTTACAACTGTAAGATTCGACTCAAGTCTAATCTGCTTACTTACACAAACTACAAGTTTAACTAAGGCAACCTAAAAAATTCAACTTCACATGAAATTACTATTTGCATTGAACTAATTCAGAGCCTACACAAGATGACAGATTGTAATTTAAACTTGAATAAGCAATTCTAAATCAATTCCGTATTGCATAGCAATTGTCAAACAAAACAAGCCCCATTTAGTTTGCCTTATCTCAGAAGTCTGAATGATTGCAACTTCACAATCTCAACCTTCCATCAAATCAATTAATACAATAATCTACAAGAATCTAATGCAAGAAAAACTTCAGACATGGAGAGCTCCGAGAACCAAGAGATTCTCAAAACTTGTCCAGCTTCTCAAGTGCTAAGTCTTCAAGTACAGGTGAACATTTTAAAAATGATCTTTTCAAAAAGAGATAGATCCAATTTACATTCAAATAAACTTTCATTAACTAGTTCCACAGTCTCACCAGGCAGACTGTTTTCCAGGTTAATCACAAATATAGTTTCCAAAGAATTCAGCATTTCATCTACTCAAGGCACAGGACTGATGTGGGAAGAGGTTCTTTATAGCAGAAGCTTAACATTACCAAATGACCAATTGATATTCTGATACTCCACCTTCATCAGCCAAGCTGTTTGAATCACTGAAGCTGCTGCAGTGGCTCATTGTTTCAATGGACGCATCCTCATCACTGAAAGGCTGCACTGCTCGCTGCTGTCTACCTGGAAGTGGGAGGGAAAGAAGAGTCACTTGTGTAGTGTCCAAGGATCAATGTCTCACTTGTTCAAAAGTGACGGCAAAGGAACTTAATTGCAAGCTAATTCACTTAGAGCACAAAATCCATTTGGTGCTCCCATGTGTCTGCTGTCCTTCTTTTGGTGGTAGACAATCGGCTTGAAAGATGTTGATGAAGGGGCTTTGATTATGCGTACAGAGCTGCAAAGGCACAGCCAGTCAGACAGCATCCAAGGAGCAGACAAGTCGACGTTTTGGGTCCTGACAAAGGGTTTCAGCCCAAAAACATTGACTTTCCTGCTCCTCAGATGCTGTCTGACCGGTTATGGTTTTCCAGTTCAACATTTATTGCGGCTAACTTCTGGCATCCACAGTCCTTGATGCCTCCAGTCACTTGATTATGCACGTTTCAGACTGACCCCCTTCCCAGTTGGGAAGTTATTCACACTATAACAGACGACATCAGTATAAAACATTTGTTTTGCTAAGTTATCAAGTCAATAAAATCGAGGTTTTTGTTTGATCACTGCTTGGTTACCCAGTTTTTTTTGTGTAAACGAATCTAAACCAATTTAGGTATCAAAGTAATTGCTGGAAAAGGAGCTCCAAAAAAAAAGGAAACTTGGGGAATTTCCATCTGTTGTTCCTGTATCTAAAACAGAACTGAAATTACTAAGAGAGAGAGAGAGAGATAATGGGAACTGCAGATGCTGGAGATTCCAAGATAATAAAATGTGAGGCTGGATGAACACAGCAGGCCAAGCAGCATCTCAGGAGCACAAAAGCTGACGTTTCGGGCCTAGGCCCTTCATCAGAGAGGGGGATGGGGGGAGGGAACTGGAATAAATAGGGAGAGAGGGGGAGGCGGACCGAAGATGGAGAGTAAAGAAGATAGGTGGAGAGGGTGTAGGTGGGGAGGTAGGGAGGGGATAGGTCAGTCCAGGGAAGACGGACAGGTCAAGGAGGTGGGATGAGGTTAGTAGGTAGCGGGGGGTGCGGCTTGGGGTGGGAGGAAGGGATGGGTGAGAGGAAGAACCGGTTAGGGAGGCAGAGACAGGTTGGACTGGTTTTGGGATGCAGTGGGTGGGGGGGGGGGGGAAGAGCTGGGCTGGTTGTGTGGTGCAGTGGGGGGAGGGGAACTCATATTCCGCCTGGGAACCCTGCAGCCATATGGTATCAATGTGGACTTCACCAGTTTCAAAATCTCCCCTTCCCCTAATGCATCCCTCAACCAGCCCAGTTCGTCCCCTCCCCCCACTGCACCACACAACCAGCCCAGCTCTTCCCCTCCACCCACTGCATCCCAAAACCAGTCCAACCTGTCTCTGCCTCCCTAACCGGTTCTTCCTCTCACCCATCCCTTCCTCCCACCCCAAGCCGCACCCCCCGCTACCTACTAACCTCATCCCACCTCCTTGACCTGTCCGTCTTCCCTGGACTAACCTATCCCCTCCCTACCTCCCCACCTACACCCTCTCCACCTATCTTCTTTACTCTCCATCTTCGGTCCGCCTCCCCCTCTCTCCCTATTTATTCCAGTTCCCTCCCCCCATCCCCCTCTCTGATGAAGGGTCTAGGCCCGAAACGTCAGCTTTTGTGCTCCCGAGATGCTGCTTGGCCTGCTGTGTTCATCCAGCCTCACATTTTATTATCTTGAAATTACTAAGAGTTCAGATGGGATCTTGCCTCAATTAGAATATGGAATTTAATGTTCAATCTGGAACAAGCACACAATCTAAGCTGATGTCACTAATACCAGAGAAGTGCTGCGTTGTTAAAAGTGACTGATTAAACAGAAGTCTGATCTCAAAACATGTGAATTTTTGCAGCATTATTTGATTAGCAGTGTTCTCAATCTGCTGGTTAACACATCGGTCAAGAGATTAACTGATGACTTTGTTTGTGGGATCTTGCTGTACACAAATCTGCTGCTACATTTGCCTAAACGTGAAAGTAATTAAGCCAATTAACTCCTTAGCAAATCACGAAACTAAAAAGAATTTATCCTCTTACAGAAGAGGCTCTCTCAGGATGGAGGGGATCTAAGAGACATTAGGTCATTTGGAAGTGTGTTTCTTAATAAGCTAACAATGTTATGATCAAGAAATTTACATAGTCATAGACATAGACATACAGCATGGAAACAGACCCTTTTGGTCCAAATAATCCATGCCAACCTTGTTCCCAAATTAAAACAGTCCCACTCCTTCCAAACTTTTCCTATTCATATTAACCCCTTCCTTCATTGTATAATTAAGATTAAAACTTGGTTTCACAGGTACTATTTGTACCTAGCCACCTCTTACCTATCTTGATGCTGTCTCAAGCTTTGGACCCTTCCCATTCACCCACATCTAATTTAAGCAATTATTTTGTGCAGTATTACCTCCCTTGTTTCTGTTCTGTTCCTTCCATAAAAGCCCAGGATCTCATTTTGCCTTTGTAATGCATTTCCTCAAGCTTGAATGAGATGTGCACGTGTTCCCAAGGTTCCCATTTCCACATGGAATTAGTTTTTAAAATCATAGCTCTTGCTCATTCCTCAGTCAACTTTTTAAAAACACCACAGCCAGCATTTTATTGCCCAGCCCTAACTGCATGGAATAAAAGTACATTTCACTAATGTCTTTTAGGGAAGAATCAGATGGGTTCTGACTTCAATTTATCATAATTATTGTGGTTATTACCATTTATTACATTGAATTTTAATTTGATCAGATGTAGTGCTGGTATTTAAACCCAGGCCCCAAGCATTAACCCTTCATCAGAGAGGGGGATGGGGAGAGGGAACTGGAATAAATAGGGAGAGAGGGGGAGGCGGACCGAAGATGGAGAGTAAAGAAGATAGGTGGTGCAATGGGAGAGAGATTCCCTGAGGTTGGTCCGGAGGGAGGAGGGTAACTCCTCCCTCCGGACCAACCTCAGGGAATCTCTCTCCCATTGCACCACCTATCTTCTTTTCTCTCCATCTTCGGTCCGCCTCCCCCTCTCTCCCTATTTATTCCAGTTCCCTCTCCCCATCCCCCTCTCTGATGAAGGGTCTAGGCCCGAAACGTCAGCTTTTGTGCTCCTGAGATGCTGCTTGGCCTGCTGTGTTCATCCAGCCTCACATTTTATTACCCAAGCATTAACCTGACTGTTTCTAACTCAGTGACCTCTAAACCATTTATTTTGCATCTTTGTCACATTCATGTATAAGTGAAAAAAAAAAACAGAATCAAGGAACATGATAATCACAAAGAGATGAGATGATGCTACATCATTACAGCTAGAAGCTCAACAGCTGTTGCAGCCAATTTGTTGTTCAAAAAACTGATTCACTTTGAGTTCGATGCTGTATTTGGATACAAGTGATGGGAATTTTTAAAATAAAAAAGGACCCTGCAAGGGCAACTTAACTGCTCAAGTTAAGTAATAATCATTATCAACAACAGGGGTTAGAACCTCAAGTACAGATAACGTTTCAACACAAAAATGTAAAATATGCTGAATCATTACTGTTGCCAAGAATAGACCTTTTCTCTCTCATCAGCACTGGCCAGGAGGAATCTTATATTTTAGGAAGACACTGTCCCCCAAGTTGACAGTACACAACAGCAAAACCTTGTGACCTTCCAAGTTTATCTTCATTCTCATTTTTAAGTACTTATTGCATTAGCATGAAGAGCTAAAACTTGGTGAAAACAAGCATTTATTGCCAGCTCACAAAGTTATCATGCCCATATTCCAGCACATTTTGTAAGATACATACCATTTCACCTTTCAATGAATTACAGATATTTTAATAGCAAAAGGATTATATTTTACAGGGCTTGTCTGAGAAAGCAGCAAAAGTCAAACAGCCGATTAATCTTTCAAGAGATCCAGTGGAGAATTAACTTTTGCAGAAACAAGTCCAACACAATTTAAAGTTTCAACTTGCCCAGCTGGATTTTACTCAAGATGTGCATGCATTATACAATTGGTTTATTCAATTGAATACAATATAGTTTGACGGGATACTTTAAAAGTAAATTGTTCCTTAAGAAAATCAATTTACATTGCATATCACAGGTAGTTATTTTCCTTGCAACTACACCTCTAATATCAGACAGATTCTTGAGCCAAATCAAGAAGATTTCCTTCAGAATAGCTATCATCTCTAACCATAGGTGAGGTACTGGAGGGTGCTTAACATTAAGGCTGCAAGAAACCTGGAAACTACAGACCTGAGAGTCCGATTTTGGTGGTGGCAGGTTGTTGTCGGTGATTCTGAAAGATGGATTTACATGGATTTGGAGGGGCAAGGAAATCAGAATGGTTAAGAAAGGGAAAAGAAGTGTGTCTCACAAACTTGATTTGAGTTTTAGATGAAAGGTTGATGAGAGCAGAGCACATGGATTTCAGTAAAGCTTTTGACAAGGTTCCACATGGTAGACTAATAAAGTGAGATCACATGGGATTCAAAGTGAGCTTGCTAACTGGTACAAAATTGTGTCTTACCGTCAAGCCAAAGGATGGTGGAGGGTTGTTTTTCCTGACTGGAAGCTGCTGACCAGCAGTGTGCCACAAGGACTAGTGCTGGGTCCACTGCTTTTTGTTACTTACATAAAACTTGGATATGAATGCAGGAGGCATTGTTAGTAAGTTTGTGGATGACACTAAAATTGGTGGTCTCTTGGACAGTGAAGAAGGTTAGCCGAGATTACAAATGAATCCTGATCAATTGGGTCAATGTACTGAGTAGCAGATGGACTTTAATTTGGATAAACGTGCGGTATTACACTTTTTGGTAAAGCAACAAGGGCACGATTTATACAATTTACAGAAGGCTCCTGAGTAGTGTTGTAGAAGTGAAAGACCTAAGGGTTCAAGCACATAATTCTTTGAAATTTGCAGCACAGGTAGACAGGATAGTCCAGAAGGCATTTAGCCAGCTTGCCTTCATTGCTCAGACCACAGAATATAGACTTGGTTGTCATGTTGATGTTGTACAGGACCTTGGTGAGGCCTCTTCTGCACTACTGCGTGCAGTTTTGGTCTGGCAAGAATATCATTAAACTGGATGATTTAAAACAGTTTACCAGAATGTCACTGGGAATGGACGGTTGGAGATATAAGTATCAACTGGAAACACTGGAGCCTTTTTCATTCAAGCATAGGAGGTTGAGTGGTGACCTTACCGAGGATTATAAAATCATGATGGGCATAGACAAGGTGAAAGATAAGGGTCTTTTCCCTAGATTGAGGGATTTCAAAACTAGGGGACATACTTTTAGGACAAGAGGGCAAAGGTTTAAAAAGGACGTGTGGAGCAACTTTGCTTTATCACATGTGGAATGAACTGCCAGAGGAAGTGGTGGATACAGGTACAGTTACAATGTTGAAAAGACATTTGGATAAGTACACGAATAGGAAAGTTTTGGAAAGATATGGGCCAAATGCAAACAAGTGGGACTAATTTAGTTTTGGAATAGGGTCGGCAGGGACCTGTTAGACCAAAGGGTCTATTTCCATGCTGTATGACTAATTATATAAAACAATGCTATTCCCTTCCAAATGAAGCAAAGGCATATTTATGAACACTAATCCTGGCTACAATTCTTGCAGCAATAGAACATAGAACATTACAGCACAGTACAGGCCCTTCGACCCCCGACATTGTGCCGACCTGTCATACCGATCTCAAGCCCATCTAACCTACACTATTCCACGTACATCCATATGCTTATCCAATGACGACTTAAATGTACCTAAAGTTGGTGAATCTACTACCGTTGCAGGCAAAGCGTTCCATTCCCTTACTACTCTCAGAGTAAAGAAACTACCTCTGACATCTGTCCTATCTTTCACCCCTTAATTTAAAGCTACGCCCCCTCGTCCTCGCTGTCACCATCCTAGGAAAAAGGTTCTCCCTATCCACCCCTCTGATTATTTTATATGTTTCAATTAAGTCACCTCTCAACCTTCTTCTCTCCAATGAAAACAGCATCAAGTCCCTCAGCCTTTCCTCGTAAGACCTTCCCTCCAGACCTCCCTAGTAAATCTCCTCTGCACCCTTTCCAAAGCTTCCACATCCTTCTTATAATGCGGAGACCAGAACTGTACACAATACTCCAAGTGCAGCCGCACCAGAGTTTTGTATAGCTGCACATAACCTCTTGGTTCCAGAACTCGATCCTTCTATTAATAAAAGCTAAAACACTGTATGCCTTCTTAATGGCCCTGTCAACCTGGGTGGCAACTTTCAAGGATCTGCGTACATGGACACCGAGATCTCTCTGCTCATCTACAATACTAAGAATCTTACTATTAGTCCAGTGCTTTGCCTTCCGGTTACTCCTACCAAAGTGCATCACCTCACACTTGTCTTGGCCACACCACTGGACTGCAGGTTTCCCTTACTAAAAAAGGATCTTACTGAACAAAACAGGTTTTTGAAAACCTGGTCACCATTACCACTATTAGCAACATATTCCAAATTTACTTATTGGATTTCAATTCCATCAGCTGCTGTGTTCACTCAGGAAGCTTCAGAGAGCTGTTCAAGGAGATGGCCCACGTACCAGGGAAACTAGGAACAGATGAGAAATGCAGCCTCTGCCCCTGACACTCACATCCTTACAATTAACTATTTAAAGCAGGTCAGACGTTTCAGTGTCCAGCACGATTCTCCTGACTCTCAAACTGGGTAACCCTGTTCATCTTCCTGGTAATGAGGCCTTTATCACAAGGCACACTGGTTTCCACAGAATCCACTCAGGTTTTGAGACAAGATATTATGAGGGTGTTGTTAACACTCTTCACACATTATCTTGTATAACCTGCTGGGTCATGATAGTACATTCCCAGGCCAACAAATGCTGACTAATTGCTGTTAAACCAGCAATTACTGGCTACTCCTGCACATGAAATACAGAAATATTAAATAGGAAACCAATACCCATTATCCAAAAACAAGAACAAACTGACAGTACAAAATATTTTACTTTATGTACCAGGAGTTTGGAGCCAAGTTGGTTTCCTGCATTTACATTACTCAACAGAAGACTTACCAACAACAAAAACAGTAGTGACATTCTAGAATGAGTCAGCTCAACTTGCAGTCCAGAGCAAGGCAGCAATCCAGAGCAAGGTATCCAACCCAAGAACCTGTCTTCCGAGATACAACATCCATTCATGAGAGCGATTCACCTAGCAGTGATACCACAACCAACCATCGCATTTTAACTGGAAAACACTTAGTGTGAAACAACGGATGTCATCAAGCTATCCAAGCAGCCAATCACATTTGAAGGATGATCCACAAACATCCACACAGGAAACCAGAAAAAAAGTGTGAAAAATTTGAACATTCTGAAAAAAAATTAATAACAGTTAAGAAATCTATTTAATAGCATTCCACAAATTCCCCTCACCACAAACCCCACCCCCGCCCAACCAAGAGGAGTTCAGTTGTTCATCAGATATTGTTACCATATAGCTTTTATTCATTCAGACCTAACCATTTAAGAAGCACCTGGTTTCCTGGAGCAGCAAAATTGAAATCGTCACCAATTTTAACAAGCGATGCTTTGTGGGAATGTCACATTACACAGTCCGTGATGGAGCACCAAATGGCAACTACAATTTCTGAACTTCCATATAAACCATCAGCCTGTCATGGCAGACAAGATTTAACCCCCTGATGGGGAGCACTAGATATTAATGAGTTGGGTTATGCACAAGTGGGGGTGTTTTTGGGTAGTGTGGTGGCACAGTGGTCAGCACTGCTGCCTCAGTGCCAGAGACCTGGATTCAATCATAGCCTTGGACGACTGTCTATTCACACTGCATCTGTTTCCTCCCATTTCCTCCCATGGTCCAAAGATGAGGGTGAGTTGGATTGGCCATGGTAAATTGCCCGTAACGTCCAGGGATGTGCTGACTGGTGGATTAATCAAGTTAAGTGTGGAGTTGTGGAAAGGGTGGAATGCCTGAGTCTGGATAGGATACTTCAAGGGTTGGTGTGGACATGGGCTGAATGGCCTCTTTCTGCACCTGTAGGATTTTACAATAATTGCACCTAGACTTAAAGGGGACGTCTTGGAACATTTGCATATGGTCAGTAATCACATCCCATTAGGGGGAGCATTCCTGAAAACCTACACAACACCAAGCAGAAAATAAAGAGCAGCCATCAGAAAGTTTTAGATCTGGCATGTTATTACTTTTATAGCAACTTGATCAATACAAAACAAAGTTCACACTCACCACAATTTATTCATATTCTTTCAAGGGATATGGGTATCACCAAGCCCCTAACCCTAACCCATCCCCCTTTTCTGATGAAGGGTCTAGGCCCAAAACGTCAAGTTTTGTGCTCCTAAGATGCTGCTTGGCCTGCTGTGTTCATCCAACTCCATATCTGGTTATCTGAGATAAAAAAGGATATCTGGAATGTTCAGGAGTGGAACATTCCCCCCTTGGAAGCAGACATGGCAGAGGCAGAGGAATGGGGAGTAGGGGATCACATTCTTGTGGGAAAGTGGATGAGGGGAAGTGTAGTCTAGTTCGCGGTGGAAATCGGTGGGCTTGAAATAGATATCGGTTTCAAGGCAATCACCAGAGATGGAGACAGAGGCATCTGAGATGGTTCAAGTGAACTTGAGGTGAAATTAATCTAGCCCCATATACCAGCATTTGACCTATATCCCTCTAACCCCTTCCTATTCAGCTAACCATCCCACATGTCTTTTAAGGGTTGTAATTGTACTAGCCTCCACCACTTCCTATGGCAGCTCATTCCATACATGCACCACCCTCTAATGAAAGCATTGCCCCTTAGGTTCCTTTTATCTTCCTCCTCTCACCTCAAAAGCTATGTCCTCTAGTTTTTGAATCCCTACCCCGAGGAGAAACAATCCTGGCTATTCACCCTATCCATGCCCCTCACGATTTTAAAAGCCTCTGGGAAGACACCCTTCAGCCGACACTTCAGGAAGGGAAATGCCTCAGCCTCTTCAGTTTCTCCCTGCAGCTCAAAATCTCCAACCCAGTAATATTCTTATAAGTATTTTCTGAACCCTTTCAAGTTGCACATCATCTTTCCTGTAGCATGGAGAGCAGAACTCAACATCTTATTTCAAAAGTAACCTAACCAATGTCCTGAACAGCCACAACATCATCTCCCAACTCTTACATTTAATGTACTGACGACTAAAGGAGTGTAAATGTATTCTTCACTATCCTGTCTATTTGGGACTCAACATTCAAGGAGCCATGAACCCACACCCCAAAGTTTCTCTTGAGAACACAGGGCAGTGCAGTGGCACTGTTGCCTTACAGCACCAGGTACCTGGGTTCGATTTCACTCGGGCAACTGTCTGCGTTGAGTTTGCGCATGCTCCCTGTGTTTGCATGGGTTTCCTCCCAGTCCAAAGATGTTCAGTTTAGGTGGATTGGCAATGCTAAATTGCCTGTAGTTTCTAGGGTGGGCAAGAGGTAGAGCAGGGGGTGGGTCCGAGTGGAATGCTCTTCAGAACAAGAGTGTGGACTCAATGGTTGAATGGGTTGCTTCCACACTGTAGGGATTCCCCAGGACCTTATCATGGTGTGCCCCGATTTGTCTTTCATCACCACACTTATCTAAACTAAGTGCTATCTACCACTCCTTGGCCCATCTGACCAAGGTTCCGTTGTACTGAGATACCTTCACTGCCCACCAATTTTGGTTTGATCTGCAAACTTACTAACCATTCTTCCTATATTCACATCCAATTCATTTTATACAAGTGACCAAAACAACATAAAGTAGCAGACCCAGCACTGATACTCGTGGTCACAGGCCTCCAATCTGAAAAAAACCCACCACCACCTTCTATCTCCTTCAGGAGAAGATTTGCTGGAACTGTTACCTGAAGGAAAGGAAAGGTTTGGATTGTAACTGTCCAAGTCCATGTGTATGTGAGCACTTGGGAGGAAAAAAATCCAAGGATAACATGTTTATACCACAGATAGCTTATTATTAACATTCCTAACACAGCTTGTACCCTGAGATACCCCAGATACTCTGCAACAGGAATTTAACCACGTGCCCCCAAAGAATTCAGTAATTAATTTCAAGGCTGTGACTATGCATCACAGGCTAGGAGGAGCTCGTCCTGCATACATGCAATCAGTATCTACAAATGTTAATGAGTGATGTCCCAGACAGCTCCTGTTAAAATGAACAAAGCAGAAAGGAACATAAATGACTATTGTGGTAAGACTATCTACACTACCACCCCATTATATTTGGGACTCCATCCATCAAACTCACTCTCACGGCAATATAATAAAATGCGAGGCTGGATGAACACAGCAGGCCAAGCAGCATCCCAGGAGCAGAAAAGCTGACGTTTCGGGCCTAGACCCTTCATCAGAGAGGGGGATGGGGGTGAGGGTTCTGGAATAAATAGGCAGAGAGGGGGAGGCGGACCGAAGATGGAAAGAAAAGAAGATAGGTGGAGAGAGTATAGGTGGGGAGGTAGGGAGGGGATCGGTCAGTCCAGGGAAGACGGACAGGTCAAGGAGGTGGGATGAGGTAGGGAGGTAGATGGGGGTGTGGCTTGGGGTGGGAGGAAGGGATGGGTGAGAGGAAGAACAGGTTAGGGAGGCAGAGACAGGTTGGACTGGTTTTGGGATGCAGAGGGCGGGGGGGAGGAGCTGGGCTGGTTGTGTAGTGCAGTGGGGGGAGCGGCCGAACTGGGCTGGTTTAGGGATGCGGTGGGGGAAGGGGAGATTTTGAAACTGGTGAAGTCCACATTGATACCATTAGGCTGCAAGGTTCCCAAGCGGAATATGAGTTGCTGTTCCTGCAACCTTCGGGTGGCATCATTGTGGCACTGCAGGAGGCCCATGATGGACATGTCATCTAAAGA
The DNA here is from genome assembly GCF_030684315.1 of Stegostoma tigrinum. Taxonomy (NCBI): domain Eukaryota; kingdom Metazoa; phylum Chordata; class Chondrichthyes; order Orectolobiformes; family Stegostomatidae; genus Stegostoma; species Stegostoma tigrinum. Next base: position 31,493,981 of record NC_081371.1, on the reverse strand, counting down.
ATGGGAGGGGGAGTGGAAATGGTTTGCGACTGGGAGGTGCAGTTGTTTATTGCGAACCGAGCGGAGGTGTTCTGCAAAGCAGTCCCCAAGCCTCCGCTTGGTTTCCCCAATGTAGAGGTAGCCACACTGGGTACAGTGGATGCAGTATACCACATTGGCAGATGTGCAGGTGAACCTCTGCTTAATGTGGAATGTCATCTTGGGGCCGGGGATAGGGGTGAGGGAGGAGATGTGGGGGCAAGTGTAGCATTTCCTGCTGTTGCAGGGGAAGGTGCCGGGTGTGGTGGGGTTGGAGTGCAGTGTGGAGCGAACAAGGGAGTCACGGAGAGAGTGGTCTCTCCGAAAAGCAGACAGGGGCGGGGATGGAAAAATGTCTTGGGTGGTGGGGTCGGATTGTAGATGGCAGAAGTGTCGGAGGATGATGCGTTGTATCCGGAGGTTGGTGGGGTGGTGTGAGAGAACGAGGGGGATCCTCTTTGGGTGGTTGTGGTGGGGACGGGGTGTGAGGGATGTGTTGCGGGAAATACGGGAGATGCGGTCAAGGGAGTTCTCAATCACTGTGGGGGGAAAGTTGCGGTCCTTGAAGAACTTGGACATCTGGGATGTGCGGGAGTGGAATGTCTTATCGTGGGAGCAGATGCGGCGGAGGCGGAGGAATTGGGAATAAGGGATGGAATTTTGCAGGAGGGTAGGTGGGAGGAAGTGTATTCTAGGTAGCTGTGCGAGTCGGTGGGCTTGAAATGGACATCAGTTACAAGCTGGTTGCCCGAGATGGAAGCTGAGACGTCCAGGAAGGTGAGGGATGTGCTGGAGATGGCCCAGGTGAACTGAAGGTTGGGGTGGAAGGTGTTGGTGAAGTGGATGAACTGTTCGAGCTCCTCTGGGGAGCAAGAGGCGGCGCCGATACAGTCATCAATGTACCGGAGGAAGAGGTGGGGTTTGGGGCCTGTGTAGGTGCAGAAGAGGGACTGTTCCACGTAACCTACAAAGAGGCAGGCATAGCTGGGGCCCATGTGGGTGCCCACAGCCACCCCCTTAGTCTGTAGGAAGTGGGAAGACAGGAAGAAGCGGAGGGCCTTGAGGCCATCTGCATGTGGAATGCAGGTGTATAGGGACTGGACGTCCATGGTGAAGATGAGGTGTTGGGGGCCAGGGAATTGGAAGTCCTGGAGGAGGTGGAGGGCGTGGGTGGTGTCACGGACGTAGGTAGGGAGCTCCTGGACCAAAGGAGAGAAAATGGAGTCGAGATAGGTGGAGATGAGTTCGGTGGTGCAGGAACAGGCTGAGACGATGGGTCGACCAGGGCAGGCAGGTTTGTGGATTTTGGGAAGGAGATAGAAACGGGCCGTGTGGGGTTGGGGAACAATGAGGTTGGAGGCTGTGGGTGGGAGGTCCCTCACTAATGGCAGTGACCTCATCTAACAATCTGGACAAAGCAGCTCAAATAAATATTTTCACACAGATGAGAATGGTCAATCAAAAGCAAAGATGTACATGTGCTGTTGCATCATGCTATTGTCAATTATTGAGTGCGTGTGTCCAATTTTTGTTGAAACAAATTGTTGCAGCTTTCAGGTATCTCACCTCCGATACAAAATTGTTATGATATCAATGCTTGACTTGCATCACTTGTATCACTTGTACTAATCATGGTGATCAGTTTGAAGAGTGTGTTTAGCTAGCATTCACCATTCACTCAGCTGTTACATATGACTGTATGAATCACTGATCAGGATGCCTCCTTATTTTCCCTCACCACTTGTGCGTTTGGCAGCAATGATAGCTTCATTCATTTGGCAACTTGAACGCAAGTGACAGAGCACAGTCTGACTGAAGCACAATAGCCGGTCACAATTTCCTCATTTGCAATTCACATTATTTTGGCTACATAGTTCAACATAATTGAGGAACAACCTGCAAAAATCAATCCACATCAAGTCAAAGAATCTTTTTTACAACTTCATCCCTAACTCTTCAATCATGTCCATGGTGTACACACTACATCGCACATGTATATAGTTTGGAATAGGAAGAAATCAGATTAAATCATGAGGTTCAACTTGACAGTGTACATTTGAAATCCTGCAGGATAACCACTTGGGAAAAACAACTGAAATACCCAGAAGTGAATCAAAAATGTCAGCTGTTTGGAGAAAAAGTGAAGAATAAATAAATTGAATTATTGGAATAACTTATGGAAAGTCTCATGCTTTTCCAGAAAAAAAACCCTTCAGTCCCCTACCCCATTATCAGTGCAGATAGCAGTCATTCTCCATTTGTGTCTGTATAGAATGTAAAGTTCTCCCTCTGAAGCTAAAATCCTACATGCCCCCACAAATATGGGAAGGGCCAGTATTCTAATTTTTCTCAGGAAATCTCAAAGTGATTACTTCAGAAAGCTGCAACTTAGAAGTGGACATGCAAGATGGAAGTGACAATTTGGACAAGTTCAGGTTTGAATTCAGAGGCACAGGAAAGTTGACATTTCAGGTTTACACCCTTCATCAGGGCTGGTCCTGATGAAGGGTGTAAACCCAAAAATGTCAACTTTGCTGCGTCTTTTGAGTTCTTGCTATCTTCAGGTTTAAATTTCTTGATCAGCATTCCGATGTTGTCCACAACTCAAATACTGAGTTAGTGAATGGAGATAATGGGAACGAAACGTCAGCTTTTGTGCTCCTGAGATGCTGCTTGGCCTGCTGCATTCATCCAGCTTCACACTTTGTTATCCGAGTTAGTGATTGTTTGCCAATAAGGATGAGGTAGGAAATTTTTTTAGTCATCTAGATAACATACAGCATAGTCCTACATCTGCTAGCTTTGGATCAGGACACACAAATCACCACTGTTACAGGAACTTGCATACCTTTTGTTCGCAATGACTCAGTGGGAGTAACTTCACCTCCGATCAAAGGTTGGGCATTCAAGTCACGCACACTATACACACGCACAGGGAAGAGGGATACAAGCCAGACGGCATGATTTGTTAGCAGAGATGCAATGGGTTTGAAGGGGCTGTTCCTATGCTGTGATATTCTTTATGCTATGCACAAAATCTATACAGCCAATGCATATAGTGTTGCAGAGGTGCCACTTTTCAGAGGATACCAAAGTATGCTTCTCCATCAAAATGATTGCAAAATTCCATTTTACTACAAAAGAGGGAAGATCACATCACCTAGCCAGTGTCAAATTCTTTAGTCAAAACCACGATTTAATACGGTTTGTGGGACTGTGCAGTGCACAAATTTTAGGTGATAAAAGAGAACCGTGGGGCGCTCTTGTTCGTGAAAACCCCTAAATGATTTGAGTTTTCTCTACCTTACCACTTTCAATCGGGGGTTGAACATGTTCAAAGAGAAGAAGATAGCACCGTAATAGCGAAATTTTAAAGTAGAGGTGGGTGAGGAATTGGACTTATTTGAGACAACCCCACTGCAGACAGTCACAAGCAACAGCCGCCAGGGTTTTAAGCCACTTGTTGAGCAAGAAGTGCAAGGTGTGTGAAGTCGATGAGGCGGGTGAGGTGATACTGCCGAAACAGAATGAGGAACAAACAAGCCAGCCGACAATTTCCTGGCAATGTCCGCGCCAACAGACCGCCTCTAGCTGTCTCTCCATCACCGCCGGCCGAATTAAGAAACATATTAAGCTTTCCGGCTCCTCTGATGCTGCTTGGCCTGCTACGTTCATCCAGCTCTACACATGGTCATCTTTTATTTAAGAAACACAGCCCGGTTCCATCCGCACCCGAACACCACAAACCCCCATTAGGATCTGGCGGGGAACACAGAATTCGCCACACGTGGCCTTACTGTAACACAACCACCGCCCGCGGTCACAGCGCGGCTAGTGCCGGCCTCTGGTGGGCCTGGCCGCACTGCCCGCTGGGGGACGTAGTCCCCTCAACATCCGCCCTCTCGTGCGTGGCCGCTGATCTCACGCTGAGCGAACTACAACCCCCAGAATGCAATTCGCCGGCACGCATGCTCAGAACCCATCCTATGCCAGCTCTTACCTCCCTTGTTGTTCCGCTTCTTGGATTTCGGCATTTTCCCGACTCCCTCTCTCTGGGATTGACACGCTGCAGTTTATTAAATAGCGCCTTATTATTGTCACCGATCAGCCGATTGAAGAACACTTTTTACTGTAGCGTCTTTCAGGAATCAGATGCGAATCACCAAACGGCAATAAAAAGTAATAAATAATCCCGGTAAATGGCGACGAACCAAAACGACTCATTTTACCTCTGCATTCACCAGAGTCAGCGTCAGACTCCCCGCCTCGCCCTTTATATCAGCGTCCTGACGCACCGACACGTAACGGCAGTACGTGAAGGAACACGAGGGGTGGTGTCACGTTCAGCCAATGAGCGGAGAGCTGTGTATCAAAGCGGGCCAGCTGCTAGTGACACGTTGGCGGAAAGTGACTGACCTGAATGAGCTGCTAGAAAGTCGTGTCATTGTATTGACCTCGCTTGTTTTCTAGAGTCTGTCTCCAGGGGTGACCATGTCCCCTCTTCCCCATAAAAAGAAAATCAGATCGTCTTTCCAAAAATTTTCTGCAACTAATATATTCAACTAAAGATTTAGTATAGATAACATAAGCGTTCTAGGTTTCTCTGAAACGTAATGGTACCTTATCCCTCGCAAGCAGAATCAGGCCCGTTGGTACTGGGATGGGAGACCCGCCTGGGAATACCAGCTGCAGTCGAAGCGCCCTTAACGTGCAGTGGGAGTGTTCCTGCCTCTGAACTAGGAGGCCAAGGTTGAAGTCACACCTGCTTCAGAGGTGTGTAATACCATTTCTCAACAGGTTGATCAGAAAATATTTGCCGTATCCCTTCCCAGGCTGATTTGTCTTCAGTTCTCTGTCCCATTATCGTGGGTAGGGTTAGAACGCAGGTACCAAATCAAATTGAATTCATGCCTTTGGCACCAGCCTAATTTTCATGGGTGTCCAGCCAACTGACCCAGTAATATGCCTGAGTTGCTCTGGCAGCATGTACTTTTCTAAGAACATTACAGTCCAACATTATGCACTGTGATGGTCAAAGCTCTAATCTTCTTTCTATTACAGTACCAAACAAGAATCTTCCCTGTTAATATCACCTGACATTGGCACATGCTTGAAACATTTACAATTCAACATGAACTAGTTTGGTTGCGATTATAAATACATCTTCCTTGACCAGCAAGGCCACGAGTTTCTGGCTCAGAGGCAGGAGTACTACCCAATACATTGCAACATCTCCTCGCAAAGACTATTAACTGTAAAATTACAAATTTTCAAAAAAAGGGGCAGTATTGCATTTACACTTTTCAAATGATACCTATCAATGAAGAAGCCAACAATTCTGCTCAATAAATAATTGGCAGCAAAAATCATGAGTGATTAAATTAGAGACAAATCAGTTATTTCTAAATCACATGTAAAGCATGCTGATATAACTGTTTAGAAATATTGGAATTGATCTTATCAACATTAACAGTTTGGGGTAAATGTGTACTCTCAGTACAATTGTTTTTGTTTTGGACTCATGCTGACAGACAGGTATTTAACTCATTCAGTGTGGTGCTGGGAACTTGGGAAATTTTGCACAGTGGATGAATTGAATTATAAACAAATGTTCTATGAGAAAGGTTGTAAGGAGAAACCAGGGAACTATAGACCTGTGAGTGTCACTGTGGTTGTGGGTACATCGTTGGAGGTGATTATAAAAGATAGAATTTATAGACATTTAGAGAAGCAAAAATTGATTCAGGATAGTCGGCATGGTTTTGTGTGAGAAAATCATGTCTCACAATCTTGATTGAGTTTTTTGAGGAAGTTACCAAAAAGATTGATGATGGCAGAGCAGTCGACATTATTTAGTAAAGCCTTTGACAAGGTTCTGCATGGTAGACTAATTAGTAAAATTAGGTCACACAGGATTCAGTGTGAGTTTGCCAGTTGGCTACAAAATTGTCTAAATGGCAGGATACAGAGAGTAATGGCGGAGGGTTGCCTTTCAGGCTGGAGGCCAGTGACCAGCTGTGTTTCACAGGGAGTGGTTCTGGGTCCTCTTTTGTTTGTCACTTATATAAATGATTTGGATGAGAATATAGAAGGCATGATTAGTAAGTTTGCAGGATAGTGTTTATACAATTATTGGTAGGACCATTGTTGGTGTTGTAGTACATATATATTATAAACTGTACATATATACAGTTTATATATATTACCTAGGGGTGTAGGTACATAATCATTTGAAATTTGTGTCACATATGGACAGGGTGTTTTAGCACGCTTGCCTTCATTGCTCAGTCTTTCGAATATAGGAGTTGGGAAGTCATGTGAGTTTGTAAAGAACATTGGTGAGGACTGTTCTGGAATACTTTGTCCAGATCTGGTTGCCCAGTTATAGGAAGTATATTATCCATCTGAGAGGGTTCAGAAGAGATTTGCCAGAATGTTGCTGGGTATGGAAGGTTTGAGTTATAAAAAAAAGGCCAGATATGCCAGGACCTTTTTCACTGGAGCGTAGCAGGTTGAGAGGTGACCTAGTAGAAGTTTATAAAATAATGAGAGGTAGAAGTAGAGTTAATGATATATGTCTTTTTCCCAAGATGAATGATTTCAGGACTAGGGGGCACATTTTTATGGTGAGAAGAGAGAGATTTTAAAAAGAAATAAAAGGCAAATTTTTTACACAGAGGGTGGTTCACATGTGGAATGACCTTCCTGAGGAAGCGGTGGATGTGGTTACAATTACAGTGTTCAAAAGCCATTTAGATAAGTACATGAACAGGAAAGGTTTGGAGGGATATGGGCCAGGTGCAGGCAGTTTGGACCAGTTTAGTGTGGGATTACGTTCGGCGTGGACTGGTTGGCCCAAAAGGTCTGTTTCCATGCTGTATGACTCCATGACTTAAATACAAATTTACAAAGCTGGCAAAAACTTATTCACAAAAAGAAAGATGGGCTCTAAAAGTTGAGACTTAAATAAGAACCTTGATTACACATCTATGAAGTGTGAAGCAAATTTATGTTGCAATGAAAGTCAACAGGCATTCATTCGTATTAGAGGGAAACATAATTATCGGTGTGCTTTGTTTATATATATTATGTATGAAAAAGATAAATTGGAGTGTTTTTTCTAAGTTTGCTGTTTATCTAAAGTGAAAATTAGGAACAGACACCTATTCAATTTGTGACAATACATTTAAGAACTATTAACATTCACAGAGAAATCCAAAGGCCCTGTTTTAACCAATAGAACTACATAACAAGATATTGTCTTTTTAAAGTAAAAGAAACTTTACTGTAAATGAATGATTTAAATAAGACATCATTATTAACATAAAAGTACGATACTCACTGTACTTACTGTGCACTTTGTTCTTGTTCTTAATTCTCCCCCAAGTATGATTAACACTATATGATTGTTAGAGATATTTACTCATGTCTGCACCACCCAGAAGTCTGCCATCATGCTTTGGATCTTTTCTTTAATTCTTCCCAGAATTCTAACTATTCTCAGAGGTAATACTTAGTTGACTATCTCTTGAGTGGATATTTCAGTCTTTTGATCTGGTTGACTTCTCAATAATTCTCAGGTAATTCTGCCATTTGCTCTTTTTCATCACAAGAAGATGACAACATATTTTTCCACTTGTTTCAAACTAGGCAAGCTCCCAACATTAATTTCCTCACAAGTTTCAAACTAAAATTAAACCTCACCTATTTTCTACATCATGAATGACAATGTTTGCTTTTTCTAAGCTTACACTGCAGGCCCATCTAACTGCTATTTATTCCAGTTGTCTTGTCTCAGCAAGCTTCAAACCACACCATTTCCAAGCTACAACTGACTATGTCAGAAAACATCCACATAAACTGAAGTTAGATGATCTTCCCAAGATCCTCTATCTTTTCTGATGAGATGTAGAAAATGTTGTGATGTCCTTGAACAGATCAATAGGTTAAGTGTCCCTTGCTTAAAATTTCTTCTGCATTTAAAAAAAGTAACTGATTGTACAAACCTTCAAGTTTCAATAGATGCTTTTAAACAAATTTATGAAACAAAATAATCAAAACAAAAACATTTCTCTAGACTGTCCTTGTTGGAAAGGATTGCAGGTATCATGTCTCCACCAAAAAACCTACAGGTAGTTAGTTATACGTTGATTTTCTTTACTTGCTGATTTATGATTTTACCTTGCCAACTGTTAACCTCTGGAATCAATTTGGCTCCAGACATTTAATATAATAGATTTCAAGCTGTCTTATTTGGATTTACCCCGTTTTTTATAGCTCCAGCCTTAATTCTTAAAACCAAAAGATATATTAAAAAACAAATTTTCATTTGGATCTTCTATATTGTTGCAGCTTCTGTGTGTCTTATTAATTTTGCATTAATGAAGTGGCTACCCCCTCACTGCTGAGGCCTCCTGTCTGCCAACCTCCTTCTCAAATCCAATGGTCTACCTGACCACCTCAATATTCTGCTTTACCTTACAATATCACCCTACTGTGATTGCAGAAGCTCTGACCAACCACAAAGCACAGAACAACATCTTGTTCCTGACTCAAGCATGAGAGAAACAACTTGAAGTTAAGTTTGATCTCCAGTCAATGGAGTAGCTACGGAAGTTGACAATAAACTGTGACAAGAGCTTCTAATCTTAAAGCCATACAAAAGAGAAAAATTCTTCACTGGAGTACCATCCATGACTTTTCTGCTCAAGTCCTTGAACCTGGAAAATTATAACTCAATTTACTCTATCAGAAATTATATGGAGGAACAATGTTGACTAGACTGGTGTTCATCTGCAAATGCAAGACGTACTACGAACAAGTTCAGAAGTCATTTGTGCAAATTGTTACATGGAGTTATGGTACAATGACTAAAATGGACACCATGGTAAAATATGCTCAAGAATGGACTCCAACCATTTCTAGCTGAAGTGTATTTGACTGGGAAAAGGAAGGGAAAGAAAGATTGGTGTATGACAGCTGTACCAATCAAAGATAAATTTACAGCATTATAGAGGGATGATATATTAACAGGTTCAAAGACTGAGTCTGTTTGGTTAGAGTTCACAAACAGAAAAGGAGCTGTGATATTGCTAAGTGTTTAACATCGCATTAGCGGGGGGAAACAGTGACATCCAAAGCTGAAGTTCCCTGCTGACAAAGGAAGTAGAGGCTAGAATAAAAGAGAAAAAGAAGGTTTATGATGTTGTCAGATGCAAAAATAGGGAGAGGGCAGAAGGAGAAAATTGAAAAAAGGATACAAAAATACAGAAACGATGCAAAAGCTTTAGCAGATGAAAGAGAACTTAAAAATCTGTTCTCATTAATAAAATGTAACAGGATAGTTCAAGGAATGGTGGGGCCAATTACAAAGAAAAAATATAAATCTTCTTGAATATAGGAAGGTTCTAATTAAGTTATCAAGTTAGTACTTTGCTTCTGTGATCACTAAAATTAAAAGAAGTCTTACATTTTTACATCACTTTTCATGAGCACTGGGTGACTCAAAGCTCTTTACAGATAATAAATGCATTTGAAGTTTCATCATTGTCATAATATAGAAAGTATGGGCAGCCAATTTGGACATGGTAAGCTCCCACAAAACATGAGTCTGACATTGATTAAAAGACAGAAGGCAAAGAGTATTTGGGAATTAAAGGCAGAAAATGTGTCAAGTACGCAACAGGTCTTGCAGGATTTTTGATGGGAAAGCCAGATTTAATGTTGCAGGTCATCTGTTTCTCTCACAATCATAACTGCTTTGCAGTCACAGAAAACTGTACATATGATCACAAATTTACCCATTTTCTGTAAGTTGTTTCTTTCCATACCCTCACAATTGATTTATATTGTACAACGAGAAACGTGTTGAGCAGCTACCCCTGTTGTGTTTTTGTTTGGTTAGGCATTCTGTATCATCCCTCTCTCGCAGTATCGGTTTGTTATCCCTGTTTGCTGTACTGTTTAGTTTCTGAATTCTTCATGCTGCCTGTCTGATCTCCGTTGGCATTGCCTCAATGGCTAACTTTTAGTGAGACTGATTCCCTGAAGAGCTCCATGGCAACTAACGTTGGCAGGCTTACGAAGGTAAATAACAATTGGCAGCAGTGAAACAAGCCACATCAAAATCTCTCTGAGCAACCGACGCTGTAAAGTTCTTGTCTTCACTATGAGTTTTGCTGGTCTTGCACTCTGGAAGTTGGTGAATGAAAACCAAACCTGAGGAATGTTTGCGTGTAATCTCCAAAGACATGCAACAAAAGATAAGGTTACTATTCTCAGGAAGGGAAATAGATGTATACAATTTGAAATTTGAGAAATTTGGCTCCAATGCACTTTCTTTCCTATGCTGTCAGTATGCAAGTATGAATTTACTAGACTTGAATGTTTGAGCTTTCATAATTTTAAGCATCTGTAAAATGATAAATCACATCTCAAATGAGAAATATGTTTCAATAATAGTTCCAATTTATTCAATTTTGTACTAATTATACCTTAAGGACAAAGAAGTGTACACCTGAAGTCACACAGACTTTGGTTTGCAATTTCAGCTGTGAGGTTACGTTTCTCACATTGTAAACAATGGCCTATTTGGTTTAAGTATTTTTAATCAGCCTGTTATGTCATATCTATGGGGCACATTGGACTTGAGCCCAGACCATAAGGCCAAAACGTAGTGACAATACTACTATGACGCAAGAACTCTTACTGTTTGGTTAACACTTTGCAAATATCAGCATGGGGCCCTCATATATAAACAGAAAGAAGAAAACATTTGTGAAGGAATTTCAACATTTTGAAAAGGTTAAAGTGATAAAAAAAAAGTAAGCATCAAGTAAATTCCTTTGGCATTTGAAAAAATAATTGGAAATGAATAAATTTGGTATGATGAGACATTTAGGGAATTGTATGAACCACAGTTAAGGCACGATACTTGTTCTTGAAGAAAATTATCCCTCATTAGTCATGGAAATTAACTCAGTTAATCAATTAATAATTTTGTATACCAGGTATTACACCATGGTATTTGCTCTGGAATATGTGCTTAATATCATAATTACAACACAGAAAGAGACCATTCAGCTGTCATGTCCATGCCAGGGCTCTCTGAAGCAATCTAAGAAACACCTTTTGAATTGTTCTCCAGAGAATGCCAGAAAAGGTACATGTTTTCAAAAGTAACATGATCTTCCAAAAGTAACATGATCTTTCAGTAAATAACCCTGGTTTTCAAAATTACTCACCATGAAAATGCACCCCTCCCAAGCTCCATACATATATATCATGTAAGTAATCTTTGAAACATGACAAAATAATTCCATGCTCTTAATATTTTGTATTGCCTATTTCACAACAAACTTAAAAATCTCTCCCTTACAGACTTAAACTTTACCAGACTCTGTACTTTGCAGAGGCTCAAATATCGTGCAAGTAAACTTATGAAAGCTAACGTGAATGATTGTCCGGAGTGAAGCACCCAAACTTCAGAAAATAAACCACAGGATATGCTGGTAATCATTGAGAATAAGTTGGCATCAGCACACTTCTCCGTGGAGAATCAACATGGCGAAATAACATCATGTCAAGTCGTTATAGTCTTACCAGGCCATAGGGCTGCCCTCTTACTAGAAATAGAAAAACAACTGGTGATGATTTAACCTGACGGCCACCACACCTTAGATGATGGGAACACTTTGAGAAGGAGACTCTTTCATGGTAACCTCAGCCATTGTGGGGATTGAACCCATGCTAATGGTATCACACAGAATTTACAAACCAGTCTCCATTAGTGAATAGTACCTATGGAAGGGATATGAAGTGCAGGATGCAAACACACAAGCAGCTCAATAAAGATCAATACAGCACTAAAGTAAGCAAAGGCCATTACAAGGTGGAAAAAGATGAGGTACATGGGAAATCAAGCAGGTATCCCGACATGTGTACAACAGAGCAGACACATCTCGAATCGTAAGCAAAATAAAAAGGTAGGATGCATCTTGGGCTATTTTTTGGCTAAATCAACGCTGTGTGAAGCCCTGGGGAAAAGACCTTGGCGATTCACCCTATCAATGCCCCTCATGATTCTACAAACTTCCACAAGGTCGAACACCAAACCTCACCCCACTCCTGGCCTCTGACACTCCAGGGAGAAAAACGCCAGAAATGAACAATTGGAGGGACATAGAAAAGTACATGAGAAACAGACCGGCCTATTTTGACTGGGCGGTGACCATGTGACACTGAGTTGTCTGTGAGAATTGTCCATGTATGCAGCTGCTTGCTGACCAGCTTGCGGTATTCCAGCTTGTTTTGAAAATTGGAAAATCATTATGAAATGGAGATTCAGCACGTAACTTTTCATTCAGAGTGATATTAATATTGGGGTCTTTGCTACACTGTTCACCCTCGAACTAGGGTTCACAACACTGGTGCCATAGAATCTGAGGCAGAGCTCCAAGCGTCACCGACACTAAAGTTCCCGATGTATAGAAGGCATTGTGAGACTCACTTGTTTGACATTTATACAAATGATTTTGATGAGAACACAGAAAGCATAGTTACTAAGTTTGCAGATGACACCAAGATTGGTGGCAGAGTGGACAGTGAAAAAGGTTATCTAAAATTACAAAGAGATTTTGGTCAACTGGGTCATTGGGCTGATGAGTGGCAGATAGAGTATAATTTGAATAAAGGTGAGGTATTGTATTTTCTTAAAACAAACAAAGGCAAGCCTTATACAATTAAAAGTAGGGCCTTAGGAAGTGTTGTAGAATGCAGAGGCCTAGGGGTTCAGGCACATAATACTTTGAAGCTCGCATCACATATAGAAAGGGTTATGAAAGTGTTTTGCATGCTTGCCTTCATTACCTAGTTCTTTGAGTATCAGAATTGGGACATGATATTAAGGTTGTACTTTGGTGAGTCCTCCTCTGGAGGACTGTATCCAGCCCTGGTCGCCCTGCTGCAGCAAGGATACTATTAAACTGGAGAGGGTTCAGAAGAGACCCACCAGGATGTTGCTGGGAATGGAAGGCCTGACTTATAAGGAGGGGCTGGATAGGCTGGTGCCCTCCCTACTAGAGCATAGGAGGTCAAAAGGCCACTCCACAGAGGTCTACAAAATCATGAGGTGTCTAGACAAGGTGAATAGAGAGGGGTCCCCTTTCCAGGATGGGGGACCTCAACATTTTTCAGGCGTGAGGAGAAAGAATTGAAAAAAGATATGAGGGGCAACTTGCCCACACAGAGAGTGGTCCGTACAGGGAGCAAACCTCCAGAGGAAGTGACAGATGTGGGCACAGCCACAATGCCCAAAAGACATCTGGACAAGTACATGAACAAGAATTATTTAGAGGGACATGGGCCAGGAACAGGCAGATGGAACCAGCCCAGCCTCGGACCATAGTCAGCATGGACCGGTCAGAGTGAAAGGTCTGCCCCTGTGCTGTGTGATTCCATGACTCAATTGTTTGCATATCCATGTATATTATCTTGTTTAAGCCAATAGACTTATTCATTAATTTGCATATGTCTGTAACATGTATTAAGTAGAATAAGTCAATAAATTGTTTTATCAGAAGAACATTATTAGTTGATACTCATCCATTAAGGTGACCCTCTCAATCTGAAATTTCCTGAATCACAAAATATTAGAACTAAGCTGGAGCTGAGTATCAGTCATAAATATCTACAGTACAGGAGAAATGGCCCTTTGGCCCATCAACTCTGCACTAGTCAGAAACAAACACCTAAACTGTAGGTGACAAACAGATCTCAAAAGATCACCAAAAGCATAAAGAAAATCACAGCCAGAAGAGCACAGCAGGTTGATCAGAATCTGAAATGGAATGTTTTGTTTGGAAACTTCATCTTAATTTACCTTTTTGTTTGGCTAAAAGGTAACTCCAAAATTTTGCAAAAATGTCTTTAGAAATGAGATAAAGGATAACTAATGTAGGTGGCCAAACAAAGAAAAGCCAACAGAGACATGCTAACATGTAAAACTGGAGCAGAAGTTGGCCATTCGCCCATCCATTCTATAAAATCATGGCCGATCCATTTTAGTTGAGAATCTCACATTTCCCGTTGACTCCAATAATCCTTGATTCCCCTTCCTGATGAGGAACTGACCCACCTCTGCCCTAAAATAGAGTCAATGAGCCCACCTTAATTCCCCTTTCTAAGGCAGAAAGTTTCCAAGCCACACTAGCCTCTGAGGTGATTATAGAGAGATCTCTAGGCTTGGAGAGCCTCAAGGTGAAGCCTGGCTGGACTGAGAGCTGTGACACTTTATTCTGCACCTGTTCAAGTACCCTGATGTAGTTATGTTGGGAAGATTTGTCTGGAAAGCATGCAAAACAATACTTTTCACTGTATCTCAGTACATGACAAAAATCAAATCAAATCCATCACATTTGATATCTGCCCCATCTTACCATGTGCCATTCCCAGAAAACACCATACTCAGGGGATGTCCCAAACTTCATCAACATCCCTTGTGCCACACCATAATTAAAAACCCATTGTGCACTTGAACAAGCACTGTCAGTCCTAAACTGCTGTACACAGAAATCAGCATCAAATTTTGCAGTAAGGTTCCAAGAGCTCCTGCTGAATAGGGTGTTGCTGATGCAGAGGGTCAGCAGAGGAACCTGTGACACTAGAAAATGCCACCCAGTTTCGAGGTCGATAGCTGGGTTAAAGCATTGTCACCATCTGGAGGAATACCCAACAATGTAGATAGAAGATCAATATCTTTCTTACCCCAAAAGTGTCAGTTTCGCTATCTTTCCTCTGATACCTCATACTCACTTTATTTCTGTTACTGTATCCAAATCCCACAAAGGCTCATGCTCTGCCACTCTCTCTGTGGCCGGCAACATGTATCCCACACACTCTCACCCATTCCAATCCCTGACACCATTGCTAATTCTGCACTGTTTACTCACCCACATGGGACTCCTCCCTTCCTGCTCTAACAATAATCGCATGCCACACATTTTCACCTACCTTAATACCTGCTTCTAACTCACTCCAGGAGGAAAACAGCCCACAATGGAGCAGACTGAGTCAAGATGGGTCATATTCTGCCCCCTTGACTCCTCACCCCTTTTTATTAAAGGATCTTAACTTTGACTGCTCCAAAAAAGGCCTGGACTGGCATTGGAGGCTGCCCTTGACTTACCGGACTCAGAATGCCTGAGTGACGACTATCCCTTTTAAATTTGCTGAGGCCTGCTGACAATAATGACAAGCTTCTTGGCTTAGTATCTGTGCTAAGTGCAAGGCAAAATAGCAGTAACATGAGTTGCTCTGTCTGATAGGGCAAAATGCGAAAAGGAAATGTTCGGCAAGGATTGAGCATCCAGGTAGGCTCAGAAATAATGAACACCCTGAGAGCAAGAAAACAGCCTAGAGATACAACCTAGTTCAGTTCTTAAGCTGGGTTTGTGTTCTTGACTGGAAATGTTCTTGATGCAGCATCACAATGGTATTTCCCATGCAGATCAAGGTATAATGTTGAAGTGCAGAATTCTCTTGTAAGTGGATTGGAGATATGCCATGAGGATTCTTAAAGGCTGGCACAAATTGGATGCCAGTTTCACTGGACATGGTGTGCATGCGGTTAGTACCCATGGAGCGGGTGGTGAGCTGAATCAAGTATAAGCTCTGGTTTTGTGGTTGAGTATTCCCAACACTGAGTTTTTTTTTGGTGAATTGGGTAACACGGGAGGTTGGATGTTAATGAGATTTTGGCATTAACAAGTGTTTAACAGGCAGTAACGTTTATCAATTGACATCTTGTCATTGAATGACAATGCCTTGGATGAAGAACAGGAAAGGTGGAGTGCAACAATCTTGACATTGAGATGAACCTCATCACACTTGTTGCCTGATTCTGCCACCCATTTCACCACAGCCTATGTTATTCAGTGCCACATAAAACTCTACCCATAGAATTACATTAAATTTGTAGAACGGATGTATGTTATCTGGCCCAGCAGGTACATGTTTTTGTATCTGCTCCAAATGAACCTCCTGCCACTTTTCTTCATACATCAGTATAACTTCTTATTGCTTTTTCTCTCATGGATTTCTCTAGCTTCCTCTTAAATGTGTTAACCCTACTCACATCTATTACACCATATGGGATTTTAAAAAGCCTGTTCAAATCAGAAGGGCCTGATATTGATTTTTGTGAGCATTTTCTAATCTAAGTATGCTCTAACAATTCAAGTGATCCAACTCAAGGTGCACAAAAAGTGACAGGAAAGTGGAAGTAATTCCAATCATCTTACAGTTATATAAAAATTTGTGCAATGTTGTATTAACATCTATGAAAATTTATTTAATAAACAAGTTTGTTTGTAAAATATTCTTTTAAAATATCTTAATTCTTCTTTACTGATTTGTAAGATTATAACATTGGTTTGAATGTTTTTTTTCCTGGCCACAACTGCACTGTTTTGTGATCCCTCACTAAATTCAGTTCCTTCATCAGTTTTATTGAAATACTAAGAGGGGGAACATTAAGAAATTCTGACACAAAACTTAGGATTCATTAATACATTATGGCACCACTTCAGAGACCAACTTAATTGTATTTACTCGGAGGATTTACAATGAACAAATGCTGTATATTGGAAGGCAATGTAACAGTGAAGGATTTTGCTTTCATGTCTACACCCCAGGCTTCTTTGTTATATTCCTGATACATAAGACTCATGCAGTGAATTAATCAGACTCAATCTGAGTTCAAATACATGAGTCAATGAAATTAAACATTTCTAAATTGAAAAACAATAGGTAGAAATATTGCAACAAACTGGCAATGTGGGAGTTCCATTGATATAACAGAAACTGGAGCTCTCTTTCATAGTTTAGAATTACCTAATTAAAATAAAAGGATTGCTTTCACTGAAACACTTCTACAGATTTCACTCAGCAAACCCCTCACATAGCTGCAGTCGTTGCAGATAATTAAGACATTTTGTCTCCTTCTTTGTTGTGCAACCGAGTATTGCTTTTTAACTTGAAAGCAAGCAGTGACTGATCATGCACTTTGCCTCTACATTTTGTCTTTCTTTATTGTTTTTTGACAGCTGATGGCACCCTTGGCTACCAGCATATTTTAATTCCTACCGTGATCCCATGCATAGTATGGAATACTATACAGCACAACAGGTTTGCTCTTGAAAAGTCCTTTGTTTCCTTCCATGACGATGAGGAGATGAACAAATGAGATGGAAGAAATGAGTTTTAGCTACCATTAGACATCCAGTACAATCCCCACCCCATCTGTCAGCATATGTATACAGGCCCCATTGATTGTAAGAAAGTGCAAGAGGATTTGATAATATTATTTCAGTATCCTGGGTACCTGGCATGGATAATTTACTGTTCCAAACATTCACAAAATGATATGATCAGTAAAATTCAGTGCAGCTCTTGATTTGCCTATTGTATGTACTTGCCAAGCTACATTTGAGAATTTAAAAAGTTAGGATGAACATTGCCAAAATATACAGAGGAAAGTGACAGTTTTGTACTTTATCCATTGTTGTGCCATTAAACTTTTCGTAACACTCGTTCTACTGTCTTGCTAATGAGTGAGCTGATGCTTAGCAGTGTAGCTGCCTTCTTTCACAAAACACTGGTGACTATTAGCCCAACTATCACTCTCACATTCTCATCTGGAGAACCTGCAGGTTGGAATCTGAACATGCTATGCTTATCTGATTCTTTCACGCCTTGCCTGAAGCCCTCCTTGTGACTAATTATTGAGTGAAGCTATAGACATGGTGGACTAGAACAGGGTTCCCGACATTTTAGTTTTTGAGTCCTTTTGCTGCAATTCTATGATATATAATTTCCATGGATCCTCTGCAAAGTAATTATTCTATCAATAGAAAAAGCAGTTATATAATTAAAAGTAGTGAGATCGATTAAACAAACATATTCATTATTATTTTTTGTTTTGCTAACTTGATGAGAAACATTGCTGGTTGTGGATTGCTGACTGAAACTCAGGTGAGGGGGAGCTGTGTAGTTTTATTTAGAAAAAGGAATGGAACATAAAAACAAGTAACTATTGGCCAGTTAGTTTAATGTTTGTTATTGGGAAAGTGTTGGAAACATTGCCACAACAGAGTACTTAGAAATACATAATATAATCAAGCAGAGTCATCATAACTTATTAAAGGAAAAACCATGTCTGACACATATATTAGAATTCTTTAAGGAAGTAACATGAAACCAAGATAAAGGGGAGATCTATTAGAATATTATTATTAGAATGTTATCAGAATAAAACATAGAGGATTGGCTAACTATAAGGAGACAGAGAATTGGATTAAGGGGGGCATTTTCAGGATGGTAAACTGTAACCAGTGAAATGCCACAGAGATTAGTGCTGGGGCCACAACTGTATAGAATAAATTTGAATGACTTAGATGAGGTCACTGAATATAGTGTAGTCAAGTTCGCTGATGACACAAAAATAAGTGGGAAGGATGACATGAGGAGTGCAGAGAGATATAGACAGGTTGAGCAAATGGGCAAAAAACTTGGCAGATGCAGTATGATGTAGGAAGAGTGAAGCTATGCACTTTGTCAGAAAGAATAGAGGAGCTGAATATTATTTAAATGGAGAAAAGCTGAGGATTTGGGAATCTTTGTGTTCTCCATTCTCAAAATGCTCGTGTACAAGTTCAGCACATAATCGGGAAGGCAAGTGAAATTTTAGCCTCTATTTCAAAGGACATAGTGTCTAAAAATGAGGAAGTCTCGATAGGATGATAAAGGGCACTATTCGGACCACAGCTGGAATATAGGAAAGTTTTGATCCTGTTTTATAAGGACAGATATACTTGGAGGCAGCCCAGAAAAGGTTCACAAGACTGATCTTGCGTTGGAAGGGACTGTTTTATTCAGTAAGGTTGAGTAGTTTGGGTCTGTGCTCATAGGAATGTAGTAGAATGAGAGGACACCTTAATGAAATATATAAGATTCTTTGGTGACTTCACAAGTTTGAAGTGGAAAAGGTTGATTCCCATTGTGGTGGAGTCTAGAACTAGACGACACAATGTCAGAATAAGGAGTCATCCTTTTAAGACAGAAATGGGGAGTGATTTCTTCTCTTAAAAGTTAGTGAATTTGCAGAATTCTTTACCACAGGTTTAAGCCTGGGCCTTAAAATGCATTCAAGGCTGAGGTAGACAGATTTTAAATCAGTAAGGGAATCAAAGACTGTCGGGAAAAGGTAAGGAAAGTGAAGTTGAGGACTATCAGACCAGCCATGAGAGAACATAAGACATACAACATGCAACAGCACCTCCTCCATGACAAGAATGCGTACTCAGCCCTCTACAGTGCTTCCTGATTACTCTTGACTATGTGGCCAAATTTAATCCAAACTCTATCTACAGGTTTGCTGACTATACCACTATTGTAGGCCTGATATCAAACAATGATGAGACAGAACACAGGAAAGAGATTGAATGCTTGGTGATGTGGTGAAAAGATAATAATCTTCTTCTCAATTTCAGGAAAAGCAAAGAGCTGATCATCCACTTCAGGAAGCAAGGAGGATGGCACGCCCATATCAACACCAATGGAGCTGAGGTGGAGATGGTCGAGACCGTTAAGTTCCTCGGAGTGATGATCACCAACAACCTGTCCTGGACCACCCACATTGATGTGACGGTCACGAAGGCACAAAAATGCTTCTTCTTCCCCCGGAGTCTCTGGAAATTTGGCATGTCCATAAGGGCTCTCCTAACTTTTACAGTTGCACCATAGAAAGCATTCTGCTTGAATACATCGGTATGGCAACTGCTCTGCCCAGGACTGTAAGAAACTACAGAAAGTTGAGAACACAGCCCAGACCATCACACAAGCCAAACTTCATCCATTGATTGCATCTACATTTCTTATTGCTGGAGAAAGGCTGCCAACATCATTAAAGACCCCTCCCACTCTGGTTATAATGCCTTCCAACCTCTTCTGTCAAGCAGAAAACACAACAGCTTAAACGCACTCACCAACAAGTTCAAGAACAACTTCTCCCCCCGTTATTAGACTTCTGTAAATGGACCTCTCAAATTTCTCTTATGTTGATCTTGCTTTCGGTGTACCTTCTTTGTAGCTGTAACTTTGTATTCCTTGTCCTGTTCAATCATCCTGTGATCTTTGCGTCTCTGTATGTTATGATCTGCTGTGGTGCATGCAAAACAAAACCTTTCACTGTACTTAGGTACATGTGAGAATAATAAGTTAAATCAAATCAAGTCAAATCGAAAAATATAGAACTTAGAACAGTATAGCACAGGAACAGGCTTTTTGGCCAACTATGTCTATGCCAACCATGATGTCATTCTAAACTAAACCCACCTGCTTGCACATGGGCTATATACCTCAATTCCCTGAATAAAAACTGAATGAATTGAAGATGCTGTAAATCAGAAACAAAAACAAGATTTGCTGGAAAAGCTCAGCAGGCCTGGCAGCATCTGTGAAGAGGAACCAGTGTTAATGTTTCAGGTCCTGTGAACAGTCCTCCAGTTCTGAGCTCTATTCCTTGCTTGTTCATGTATCTGTCTAAATAGTTCTTAAATGTTGCTGCTGTATCCATTCTAACACCTCCCCGGCACTACATTTTAGGCATTTAACACCTTCTGTATAGCCTCTTTGAATGGTGGAGCAAATTTAATGGGCTGTTTGGCTGCTTTTGCTCCCTTGTCTGATGATTTAGTTTGGTTTGAAGATTAGGTGTGTGTGGGAGGGATTGGGGGGGGGGTGGTGGGGAGTACCATGGAGAGGTTTAGATGAGGGTGTGGTGGACTTTGCAGCTGGAGCCTTCCTGTGCCTTTGTGTGTGTGTTGAAACTCGGTGTTGAAGCTCAATTACTGGCCATTGGCAGGATCAAACAAGTGGAATGAGTGTATGATGTAGAAAAAACATTTAGAAAGAGAGAAAGGATTGGTCGTTTATGCAAGCTCTTATTTTTAAGTTTATACTTGCTCACATGAGGGGTCTAATATTTGGTTGATATGTACAATAAATTTTGAATTGTTGTTTTAGTACTTGATTGTCTCTGACATTTCTTAATAAGCAGCCTTATCAAAGGCTAATTTATATAGATTTACCCACAACAGTTGGCGCTGGAAGGTAGTCATCTCCCCAGTTTGGTAATGTTGCAAGACTGGTTAGTAATCAGGAATGGGGGAGAGTGTGATGGAGAATCAGGCAGGTGAAAAAACCACAAATGTAATGTCAAAGAAGCTTTGACTTTTGAGTTATGCAACTTGTTCTTTGCTGTCCATATGGATGCCAGCAATAAGTTCAGGACTTTGTCAAGCAAACTGACCATGACAACATCTTTCAAAAGTGGTAGTGGTGGGAAGGGGTGTGGTTGGGTGTTCACGCAACGTGGTACTGCTCAGAGCAGTACAGTGAACAAGAATAGGTATTGTGTTTTGTAACTGTGACCAGGAACTCCAAAGATATCATTGCTTGCCAGTGTCAAGTTTAAGGATCTTCTTGCTAATGGCAAATGACTGAGAAGGGGAGGGAGAGGAACCAATTGTTGCAAATCTGGAAGAAACTAATAACATTCAAGGAAATAAGAATGGAGTTATTCAGAGGGAAATCCGGGTCATTGTAATTTGGCATCTTTCTCATTCTGCATGTATCATGTGTTTAGCAGAAACAAGTTATTTCACTTTTGATATTTTAGTTTTTGTGATCATTAAATCTGTAACAAGTCTGCATTTTTGGCCTATCTCTTTAATATTTGCTGATCTGTTGCGTTGCTGCTTCATTGTGGCTGAGCGCTGTGATTAATTGAGACTATAATGATTTTTTTCTTATATGGGGCTTACTAAGCTTACACTTCTCAAACCAAACGTTACATTCTAGGGAGCGCCTCATTAACCAGGCAGGATTTCTGGCTTATCATTCAGTCATAAAAATTGTGTATTCTCGGCTAGACTAAATATATTTTTCAACATTTATATTATTAAAATAGTGTGAAAGGCTTATTTCGAAGTAGGAAAAAGCATAATATTGAAGATTTGTAGTGATTGTTATCTCCTTTCCATTCCTGCTTAGAAAATTATGCTGACAATAAATGCACAGTTGAAGTCCTATTGATATCTTTTCCTCAGTCATTTGTTAATTACATTGAAAAGCCATCATAATGAAAAGCCTTACTTGAAGCATTCTGTAATTTTTGTAATCTGTTGTCTTAGCTTGTTTCAAGAAACAAATGTTTTAAGAAATGTTTCACCAAGGCCGGGCAATGATTCTAAAACATTACTTGGTCACTATTGCTATTATGTGGGTCTGGTTCAAATGGTTGCAACGTTTTTGATTCTCTTGAAGGTCCATCCTTCGAAAAACAGCAATCCAGTGGCAGATAGATCAACCTTGACATTTCAGCATTTTCTTCACAATAGCGGTACTCTTCACCCTTGCTTCATACAGGACAACAGCAATCTTTATTTGGATGAAATAAACCTGGGAAATAGTTTGAAATCTATTTTAAGTTCAGAGCTCTTTTTTATTAACTATGTTGTACTTGCAGCCACACAAACTGTTAAAACTACATGAAAATATTCATTTTCACATGTAAAAGGTCAAATTTCATTTTGCCCCAATGGCAGATTTAAAGGGGTATTGGGTTCCTTAAATTCAAAATCTACTAGCTACTCTCCTGCTACTACCCCCACTGCAATTACACAAATAATAGGTATAACATCAGATGGTGCATTCATCAATGAACCAAATGCAGTTGTTAAGTCAGTAATGAATGTATTCTTTAGGGCTGTATCTTACTGTCACCGGCATTTAAACATTGGCAGTAGAGGTCCATGGCAAATCAGCAAACCCAACTGGTTTCTTTGTGTGGACTGGTGGTGGGCAGAGGGAGGAACATCCCCTTGAAGGCTCCTGGCTCTAGCATTTAAATAATCAAAAATTGTGCTTTTCCCAAACTTCTGAGCCTACTTACTCCCCATGCCCCATCACTGGAACATGCCGGCTTGGCTTATTGCAAAGCCCCGAAGATGCAGAAACTTCCTGATCCAATGTCACGCACTCTGTCCTGAGGTGCTGAACAGCTGCTGTTTACAATTTTCAGGAAACTTTTTTTTAGGTGCCACGTGTGGATTTGGAAGGAGAGTAGTTTTGCCCCCTGTCTACTAACAGTGCCCCAGACGGTTAGCTGGTGGGTTGGTAGGGTGTATGGAAGGAGAGCTCTGCGAGGAGGGGTGGTAAGGGGGAGGGGGTGGGGCTTGGTGTGCTACAGTGAATCCTGCACCTCATGTAATTCTGCCCAATGTATTGTCCTGAAATTGCACCACATGTGGTAAGGGCCACATTTTTATGAAGGTATAAATTTAGGTCTGACTTTTGAATGCTTATACGTTTGAATGCGATTCCTTACAGAGGTGTAATTTTAAAGCCCTGACACAAGAATATTTGCTGTACTTATAAATTGCGTCTTTATATTGTCCTGCATTTTGTTCTGACTTGCGTACAAATCAAATGCAAACTGTTGACCTGGCAATTGGCTGTACCATACTTCCTCCAAATCCCCACCATGCTGATGGAAGAATTGTTTGCAAAAAAAGTCCTTTTTTTTGTTTTTTTTTATCTATTTTTCAAACAATGAAACATTCTTGATCTAGGTCGTTTAAGTCTGTTTTAATAAAAGCCTGGTCTGGCTAGGTGCAGATGAATCTTCTATAAGCTTATAGCTTTCCCATTCTGCCTTGACACATTCACATTTGGATAAAACATAATAACCTGTTAATGACTGCAATGCAAACTGGGAATGGAGCATTCACAAATGACGATTACTCATATGTACATTCATAATCTTCACATACAGATTTAGATGTGAACCCAATGGTAATGTACCCATTCACACGGGTAAAAATATGGTATTTTAGCATTATCTATTACTGTCCCTAAAAGTATTAATATGTATATTTCTGGAACTGAAAAATTCTTGGGTCATCATCAATGGAGTCTTTGTGTCATGTCCGGAGAAATGGTTTAAAAAAGGAGAATCCATCAACACTTTGAATGAGGTGTGTAACAAGAATTGAAGTAAATATATATATATATTAGAAATGTATGTTTGTAATAAGATAGGTACACGTATCAATAAGTATTAATTGTGAGCTTCTTGAGTGACAAACAATAATGGGAACATTTAACTTTTCTGCAATTAGTAATCACAGTAGAATTGCTTTTCCTTTTTAATAGCCCTTTAAATCTACAAAATACTCCCTCTATCAGTAATAATTTTGAATATTAGAATATTAAATATTAGAATAATAACTATTAATGAAACTCACATGGCTAATGTTGAAGTAAGTGTTTTGATTATTCAGTGAAATTAAATTTGTACAATATTTCAAAGCAGTGATTTCTAAAGTAATTCATTTTCCACACCACATTGTATTACAAACTAAATGAAATTACAGGAATGAAAACAAATAAGACAAATTTTGTTATGTAAACATTGAAGCTTGTTTCGTTGTTGCCTCTCCAGTAACATGACCTGCTTGAGCTAGGCTGGAAAATCAGTCAAGGGCTTTAGCACTGACTTCTGTCATCCAATGGTAGATTGGAAAGTTTTTGACCAAAGTGCCATTGACAGTGTAATATGTGTGGGTGAAGTATAAAAAGATACAAACTACGGGATGGTGCAGACCAATATATTTTCAGTCATTTGTGACTTATCATTGCTGGGCAGAAGAAAAGCATTTGTTTTTAATTTGTTGCCAATTGTTGCTCCAGCAGTATTTTTAAACTGTGGATCACTTCACCGAAATCAAGTGACACGGAATATTCAACTATCTGGCTCAAAACAGCAATTTTAAAAATGCATTTATTTTTACTTTTTGGTCTGTACTGTCAATCACATCACATTTCAGCAATTTCCCTCTCCTCTACTTCAAAACAGGCCTCAGTTCCAACCTTCTATGTATATTACTTGTCCTGGGAAATGAGCCAGTATTAAGAAAAAGATTTTTAAAAATGTATCGTCTACTTCTGTAGAACTTCCCAAAACAATGTGGAAGCCAAATTGCAGACAGCAAATCCATAATTAGAAATATGATTATCTATTTCATTGACATAGGTAAAGAGCAAGTGTTCTGCCACCATTGCAGTCAAGAAGAAAATCTAAGTCAATAGAGCATGAAAATATACATTTACATGGAACAAATACATTTTTGTGGTTTTCCCTGGAAAGTGGTGCATAGAACAGCTATATAACTGTGACAAATGAAATATTCATCCATTGAAATAAAATAGTGTTATGTTTAGATAAAAGAAAAAGCTGTGATAAAATAATGAAGTTTATCCAAACTCTTTAGTTCAACCTAAGAATTAAATATTCAATACAAATACCAAACTCAGAGAAGCAGTGACATTGAAGGCATCAAACCTGGAACGATATGATGTGTTAAATACAATATATGAATTGGTCAAACAAGGATAGTGTAAAGTATCTCACTTGGTCGAAAAAGATAGGTAACATGTATACTTCATTAATAGTGTTACTTGATATGGACAGTCCATGTAGTTTCACAAATACCTCTGTTTAAGTTAGTTACCTCTACTGACTGCAACTGCACTGCAGTGGTCTCCTTTCAGGTACATAGTTAGTTTCTTTAAGTTTAGACAGCCTCACCCATGGCACCTGCACCACACCACAGCTATTGTTAGACAGTAAACTGATGTTCTACCCTGACAAAGAAATCAAGAAATTCCCAGAAATGGTGGGATGTAGTCAGGTGTCTGTTAAAACTCCATGGTGGTCTCTAACTAAGATCCTAGGCAGGAGATTCTGCATAGAATCATATAATTCAAAAATGAGGGCATAGATTGCAACTGTACAGTCATTTTAACATATAAAAGAAAGAACTACGGATGCTGGAAATCTGAATTGCAAACAGTAATTACTAGAGAAACTCAGCAAGTCTGGCTGCACTTGTGGAGAGAAAGCTCGACTCTTGACCCAAAATGTTGACTCTAAATATAGATGCTGCCGGAGTTTCTCCAGCAATTTCTGTATTTAAACAATTGCCAATTTACTTTTGTTTTACTTTGAATATATATATGGTTTTATTATCGGACAGATCATTTGAAATTAAAAGCTTTATTTGTTTCATAACTTTTCAGTGTCAACTTTAGTCTATTGTCTGCCATGCAGCATTGCAACATTGCAACATTACTTGTGATCTACAAATTGGATTATTATAAACAGCATCAGCTGCTCCAAGAAATTACCCAACTGACCTGTGGAACATTATTGAGACTCCAATAATAACTAAATAAACCATTTTTGCTCCTTTAATTTCCTAGTTATTTAACTTCCATAAACTGTATTTAAACTTCCTTCATGAATAAACACAATGACATGAAAGCTATTTTAGGCAGAAGACAATTTTCTTTTGCACCACATTTTTGTGTTGCAGATCATTTTATACTAATGTCGAAAATAACATGTCTGAATCTAGTTCCAAATATGCTTGTTGTGGACAAATGAACGATCAAAAGTGGATCAGACTAAGTGGTGGAGTACAGAATTAAACAAATGTAAGGATATGGAAGGGGATGTTAAAATAAGAAAGTCTGGGAGGGGCAGGAAGAGAAGCAAGCCAATGGTGAATAAAACAACAGCAAAACTGCAGGGAAGCAGGGAAGGGATTTGAAGTGGAGTAGGCAATTTGTGGGAGCAGCAAGGGAGCCACAGGAGGGTGCTGGGTATGTGGATCAGCAAAGGTAACAGACGAGGGGAGCGGCAGGGAGCAAGGTCAAGCAAACCAGTAGTGAAAGTAGCAGTGAAGGGCCATGGTGAATAGGGGCAGAGGCAGGAGGGGCTGCAGGAGCAGTGGGAGGAGCTTAAGTGCACATGGACTGGTTGTGAAGTGGTGGGAGGCCATGGCAGAGGTGGGTTGGAATGGAGTGGGTGCAACAATAAGTGAATATGGAAAAGTAGGAAGGAACAGAGAAATGTGACAAACGCTGAACAGAGTGGTAGGATGTTATGCGAGGAACAGGATGAGAGGAACCTCAAAGGCAGTTGCGGGAATCTACGATGTCGGTCTTTGGGTTTCTTTGCTACTTCAGTTCATAATAACGCAGGGAGATGACTGGGACACAACTGTCAGTGGTATTGTAGAGACTGACACCACATCTGCGTATCCACAGGGAATGCTCACCCTAGACTTGTGGCACAAATAAACAAAGCCTAAAAATGACTGGCTGCGAATGCTGGGCACACATCCACATTCATGACACATTGTCAAAATGCAAGCTCTGAGCTAGGAGTGTTAATCATGAAAAGTTGTCTGTGGTGTGAACATGTTTACCTTATCATCAGCTTTATTATGTATTCAGAGTTTCAAGTATTTATACAAAGTATTTTTTGAATTGCTAAATTGCCAGAAATTGAAATTATTTCCAGTAACATCTTACAACAGAAACCCACTGTATCTAGAATAAATCAAACTTTGATGCATTATGTCTCATGGATGATGAACGGGCTACAGGTCTAAGATTCTAGGAAGCAGAATGCTGATGGCACACACATTCAAAACAAAGTTATGTTTATTTAATGCTCCATCATATTACTGATGTTTTATTTGCCTAAAACTGGATAAATACATTAATCTAAACTGCTAATCCAATTGAAAGCTCAAGTATACAAACCTTCTATATTTCTCACAGGAGAAAACAAATGTTTGTAAATACTTTGTATGTAAATTTATAAGACCCTGAACAATGTGGCTAATGGCAAGAAATCTGGGAGAATTGCAGGAGAAATCCAACAAGACATTTCACGATGTTGGGAGGACAAGTCACATTTTGCAACAGAATTTTGGATGTTAAGACAAGGCTCTCACTTAGGATTGGCAAGATTCCTATTAACATGGATTATTGCCCATTATCACCCTCATTAACATCAAATATTGTCTCATTAATATTGTGGTTCCTATTCTACCATGCACTGGATAGAAATGACAGACATGTGCCAGCCTTTTGGCACCATCGCGGTACATCTCCGAGCCACTTACAATATCTTTCTGCATTGCCATGTTGCACTTTGGAGTGCGCTGGCAACTAGCATTGAAAGGCTGTTGCGAGGAGACTATGTGCAAGAACATGCCCCCAGCTCCCAGGCTGGACCAGGCTGTCTCACATTCCCATTATCTCTGCCTCACAAGGCTCTCACAAGGCTGCTCGCTTGCTCTCCAAGCGCCCACTCATTTAGCATCGACCTGGGTACCGATACCTTGCCTTGCTTCACCTTTGCCGTCTCAGCCGAGATTTAAAGGCTCACAGATCTGCTGCATTGCATTGCCCTTAGCACGCATACAAAGACAGGCAGCTTGTCATGTTTGACATCACACAGTTAGACATGGCTATTTGCTGCATCAATCTTACACATGCACCATGTGCCAGGATCTGATGTGGTAGACACACTGCATGTGCTTCAAGCAAGCAGCCAAGTTTCAAAGCCTAGGGAGAGTAGTTCATGCAGGTCTAAGGAGGCATCAGTCATTCAGAGAGCTTGGTGCAGTGAGTGAAAGTCAGCTTTCGACATTAGCACAGGGGTTTGGGGATGGTCCCCCCTTCAGTTGGGACAGTCACAAGGGTGTCCATACCTTTACAGTTTAGGGAGTCAAGGGATCCCAGTAGAGAATCTTATAAAGCCAGTCAGGGATCTGGTCACTCATCACTCAGGGATGTCCATCTAAGTCGCTTCAGGGGTTGGCCATGATCTGTGAAGGCCTCCAGCCACTATAAGTCAAGGGGGCACTAGTAGAAGCTATTGGTGCAAAAGGGAGCCTGGGAACTTAATTGTGCGAATTGGAGTCTGAACGCTAGGGTGCAGAGGTGCTTACTATTGCGAAGTCGCGTAAGCTATAAGGTGGGTAATGGTAAAGTTTGGGAAGGAAGGGGGCCATGTAAGAGGGCAGGTCAGCATTGTTGAGGAGCACCCTGGCTTCAAGGGGACAGGCAGTGCACTACCAGACTGGAGCATCAACTTGGGGCAGGGGGAAGTGGGCACTGCAGGCTCTTCTAGAGAGGTTGGGGGGTTGTGTTACCTACATCGTCAGGTGGAGCCTGACGAGCAGTTGCAGTTGCCTTCCCTCATCTTGTAAATCTCAAGCTTGCAATGGAATTGAAAATGACTGTATGCACTTGCAGTGGATGGGTTAAGTCTTCATCCCGCAAGGGAGGGTCTACAGGTCAGTGCAAAGTGAGGCCCGTCAGAGGGAAATGTTAACAGATGTATATCCATAAACAGTAGGTTAAACACATTTGCGAGCTTAGTATTCCTTGGCACCCTCAGGCAACTGCCTACTGTGTACAGTTCCAATCCTTGGTCCAGCCCTTCTGATGCAGTTGAATGGCTGAACCCGACCAGTGCCCACAATGCACTAACAACATCTGGCAGATGCACAGACAGAGTGTTGTTTGCCAAAGTAGCAGCCACATGTGATTGACTCACTGTCTGCTTACCTCACACCATGGTCCAAGGAACATCTTCTCAGGATAAGGATGGGAGTCCCAGTATCTGCAATGTTGTATTTGTGGTGAGACAGGCACATGCAGATACACGCATAATAGTGAGGACAGACATATATCTACAAAAGTGAGAACTTATTTGCGATGATGTTTCACCCTTGCTACCAATGTGCTCAATAAGGTATTCTTCTTCCTTTCTCTAATATTATGCTTCAGTATAAGCCCAGGTTCCAGAGGTCAGGCACAGGGGGTCTGCCCTACAGTGGAGCCCTATGGCCTTGGAGAACTGTTAATTTTGGTGACATCATGGTTTCTCTCCTTTCTGGGGCTTGTGCCTGGTCCGTGCCAGTGAGTTGGGGCATTTCTTCCTCAGGCAGCAAAGTCTCAGATCCACTCTTCATAGGAGTGAAAAATCCAAATTCTGGGAATCGCATGGCTCTTACAATTCTGTTAGGGACCATCTTCCCTTGGAATGGGAGTAACCAGAGTTGGGGGGGAAGTGCAGGTGGGGGTGGTGTTGAGATGAAAGCAGCTGGAACAGCTTTTACACCTGGTGTAGGAAGGAGAAGGTTGATGAGAGGTCTCTAGGGAGACAACAGGTAATGTAGATGGCATGCAGGGGTCGTGGTGTGGGTGGGCCTTTGGCGTGGGTAGGAGTGAGGGAGGGAGAGAGTGAATGCAGATGCTGCATGTAATGATGAGATTGATAGATCATGAGCCTTGGTGGGAGGTAGGTGCAGTAGCAGAAAGAGAGAACGAGGACTTTTTTTAAATACAGTCACGCAGGGCAACCCTGGAAAACCATCGCTTAATCAGGAGCATAGCAATATTCCATATACGATGCCAGTATCAGGGGCGCCAGTCCTTTTCAGGGCAGTGGCAAATACTTCTGGCTATGGTAAGTGGTACAATTAGGCTAGCATCAGAGGTGCGACTGCCGTCCTTAATCAGTACAATTATGCCACAGTAAACTCAAAACATGAACTCTGTTTCCCGCTCCACAGTTGCTGCCAGTCCTGCTGGGTTTTCTATTCTTTTTAACCACATGTCCAGCGGCTGCAGTACTTTGGTTTTATTACAATGTGGAGAAAGTCATTTCTCCATTCTTAGCAATCCTTGGTGACAGCTTGTTGATACCATTCAAAAGCCAAAGGGAGTTACAAAGAAAGAAATGGTTACAAGTAAAGGAGGTAATACAGCTGTAACAATGCACTTATCTATTCCAGGTCTACAGGAAACATGTACAATCCAAACATTTTATCTGTTGAATTCACAACCATTATTGCCTTGTTCTCATTCAAATTTCAGTAAAAGGCTTGTGTACCAAATTAATATGATGGAGCTTTATAAAATTTGCTAATTAAATTCTCGTATCAATAATGAAATAATGCAACTCCACTAAAAAAGTGGTTGTTACTCTGCCAGAAATTTTACAAGTTTCCATTTCTGAAAGGACTCAACAATTACTGTGAGCTAACCGTTAGTTTCCTGGCTGGCTGAACTTCAAAATTAGCAATAATGATAATGATTATAATTATTTGTACATGCTTAAGAATTATTTCAGCTAAATAATTACTAGATAAGGGTGCCTTTCCTACTTCTTTAAAGTAAAGATTGAAAGCATAATTTAATATTTGTTAGAAGTTAATTATGGTGCCTGTCCTGCTTTTCTGTATATTTATTATAACTAATTATTTGCCTTCAGCTACATTCTTAATCAAGTTGAAATATAAAGAATGAGCTTTTCACTTGTGTTACAAAAGTAGGTTAATCTAAACCTGCCATCACTGGAAATGTGATGCCGGTTTCAATAGGCATTGCCAGTTGACACATTGAAATACAGGCAGTACAGCTGTTTTGGTATTTAATTTGCTACAACCTTTGATGAGATTGCCAAATTATGTCACAATCTGGTTAGGAACCAGTATTTCTTTTTGTTTAAACTAGACAAAGTTTAAAATCTCACAGAAGAAGGGAATAAACTCACATGATTCCATTTTTTTGAATAAACTGATTAAACAAATTTAGAAAAGTGAAACTATCAACTATATGCCATTGATATCTAAAACTAAAACAAGGTAAGTATGGTTTAAGAACATAACAACAGGAGATGACCATTCAGCCCATTGAGCCTGCCTCGCTATTCAATATGATCATGGTCAATCAAATGCTTAAATTCTGTTTACTCATCCCATCCCCATAACCCTGTGGGCCATTAGTAATCAACGATCTACCAATCTCCATCTCAAACATATTTAAAGACAGAGCCTCCCCAGCCCTCTGTGGTTGAGAATTCCAAACATTCACTATCCTAAACAGGTTAACAGAAAAAACTACAATCAACTACTCAACAGAACACACCAAATAGCTCCACAAAGCGCAGGGATATGGACCCCACACTGTGACCAGCCCAAGCAATTGATTGACCACTTCCAAGCCCTTGGACTGATAGTGGGCACTGCCCTTGACTTACTATTCAGGACTCCTTGACTGTAGGGTGTCTGACTTGACTCAACTGAGGACTAGACCCTTAGACTTTGAAAGATGGCCATTCATTTGAGGCACATGCAGTGTGTTTACTGCATACACTGCCTGGATATGATATAGGTGCGGTACTGATGTAGCACAGTACTGTACAGCCACATGTTCACTCCTTTCTGCTGACAACCAGAATAATGTCAATGCCAAACAGCAAGACAATATGGAGTCTTTAAGTGCTGGCTGAGGGGGAATAGCATAAAAAGGCAAGGCTAAACAAGGCAGAGGTGTTGTGAGCATCCAGGAAGTCACAAAGAGAGTGAGCATTGAGAGAGCAAGCAATAAGTCTTGAGATGGGAGCCTCCTTGAACCTATGAGTCACTGAGAGAATGGATGCCAGGTGTCTCTTCTTAACCCTCTCTGTTGCATTCATCCAGAATATTCTCTGACCCTGATATGAACCAGACCAAACCCCCTCAAGATAATTTAAGAAAATAGTCTAGCCCTTAATGTTTTGTTATTTTAAAGGTAAGTGTAAGGCAATGCATTCCAGATGCAATACCATTGGTTAAACTACTCGACATTAAGCAAAAGACACTTTATTTTTACACTGCCATTAAAACACAGACAAAATAAAAATTAAGAAGAAAAGAATTGGCTTAACTGTAACTATCAAAATGCTTAACAAAATAGTAGACGTATTAATTACTACTAATTAACTGTTTCAACATAGTAACATCCCATAAACATACACTTGGCAAAGATAAATTCAGTAAAATAGATTTCCCCACATGCAACTTTAGCAGCAAAAAGAGAACTCCAGTTTTTAGCTGTAACAGAGAGAGGAACTAGGGCTTCCACATGGAGCTTCAAGACTCCAGCAACTAATAAATGCTAAAACTAAAAACCCTGGCTCTGTAGGAGTTTGACCTCACCTATTCAGGCTGCTTCTATTGTTCCAACCTTTAAAAATTCCTCAAGGCCTCACTGTTGTTGGCTTTGAGCAGATTGGTCAGTACCTCTGTCTCAATCTTTCTTCATAAAAAAAAGGACAAAATACCCCTCTTAAAGCTCCAGCATTGTTGCAGCCCTCAGCCAATCCATCCAGGTCAAGATCATGGTTTTCAAAGAGATTTCTTATGCCAGGGCTGCACTCGACATCCATCCTCCAATGTGTCAAAGGGATGTCTCTCTTTCCATACGTGGTCATGGCAGGAAACCAGGCCTCCGGCAAGTCTTCTTATTGTACTGCAATTCACAAACCAGTCTCATTTTCCAGGACCAGTATGACATTCTCCTTGCCTGCCTTTGTCTTATCTGGATGCATTGTTCTATCCTGAAAGTTCCAATCAGACCTGGCTACTCAAAGGTTGCCCATTTTGGTTTCAGGCAAGGGCTATTATTCATGGTATGTTTTTGGGCCATAATTCATGGCAGGTTTTTGGGCTAATTTCTTAGAACAGCATGTTATGACACCAACCAGATAGCAGACTATACTAGGCTTGGTCTTGACCAATGAGGTGGGATTAATTCGTGATCTCATAGTGAAAATGCCCCTGGGGTGAAGCAAACATAATTTTATTGAATTTGTCATACAATTTAAGGGAGAGAAACGTTGTCCAAGAATGCTTTAAATTTAAATAAAACCAATTATGAGGGCATAAAAACAGATTTACCAGAAGTGATCTTACATTTTGGGTTGAGGATAGGTCAATAGAGATGCAGTGGCAAACATGCAAGGGTATATTCCAGAAAGTGCAGAATAGATACATTCTGAACAAAACCTAAGGGATGGACACACCATTGATCTTTCCTTTCAATTATGCTGGAAACATCTTTAATTAACAGAGCCACATCTCCACGATGTGCAGGTGGCTGGTTTTAGTGTAGCACCACCGGATGGTTGGGGCATATTGCCATTAGTAGCCTCATGACTGGGATATTCTTCTGTTCACCACCAGGGTCTCACCCTGTAAGTCTATCAGGTTTAGTTTGTGTGAATTAGTATATGGGGACCAAGTCCAAGATCCTCTGAAACGAAGGTCTCAGAAAGAGCAAATTTGCACCTTAGGCTATGTAACAGATTTCTGAGAGTGACTCACACAAGTCTGTGAAGTTATTTGACAATACCAGAATAATCTCTCAAACAATGATTAAACAAAGGGCAAACAAACCCTACTGCTCCACCCATCTTCCTCTGTTCCTGTTCAGCTGAGCTGCCTGTGGTGCCATAAACATGGTTCTGACTGCACTTTCCCAAGGAATGATTACCCCCACCAGAATCCTCTATACAATACTAAACTATACTGGCACAGTAGCTCAGTGGCTAGCACTGCTACCTCACAGCACCAGGGATCCAGGTTCAATTCCACCCTTGGGTAACAATCTGTGTGGAGTTTGCACATTCTCCCCATGTCTGTGTGGGGTTTCCTCCGATTTTATTTCCAAATCTGATGTAGCTGCAACAGTCAGACCAGTTGCTAACCTGAAAGGAAGTGCCCAGTGTATCATTGATCAAACCCTGTCCTGATTGGTTAACCTCTCATTTGCTATCATCTTACGGCTTTCCTGTGATCTCAACTGATTTATTTTAATTGCAAAAATATACTTTATTCATTAAAAAATCTTTATGTACATTCAAATACAGTTTTGTATAGACTTTTCAGAGGAAGAAAACAAACACATTGGAATTGACAATCCTCAAAACTTCCCTGCAGCTGCAAACAAAGACAATTTCTATTTAGGGAAGGACACTATTTAGATTCATTTTGAGGCAATGAGAGGTAATTGATAACTGAACAGAGCCCCATTGTACTTCGGCAGAAGCACCTTAGATGTTGGTTTTTCCCCACAATGCCTTGTCAGCAGCTGTCCCAATCTATACTACATCCCTCAGCATGTGGTACTGCACCTTGGAATGTGCCAGTCAGCAAGACTTAGTCAAGGTCAAGTCTTTACACTGGAAGACCAGCAAGTTTTGAGTGTAGTCATTGTTGATCAGTTTCTGTCAAAATGCCTGTATCAGCATCCCTTGCTTGCCTCCACCTCTAGGTGCTTCTGGGTCCTCTGTCTACCCATTCCCCCTGACTGCCTGTCATGGGATATTGTTCTCACCCATTCCTCTCTGTGCTGATTGCCTGTCTTGGGATACTGTTCTCACCCATTCCTCTCGTGATGCTGACTGCCTGTCTTGGGGACCTCTTCATGTAAACCCCACAAAAAGTCAAAAGATGGTGGCAGGTTAGACATCTGCTTCACTCTTTCAGCTCTTTCTGTGGGAAATTGTACATATTCATTCAAAACCAATATTCTACAAAAAGGCTCTTCTTTCATTGAATATGAGCAAAAGCATTAGAGCTATGATGCTGAAGCAATATGTAACAGGACTGCAAGTAAGGTATATGACCTGTATACTGTAAAATAACAATGGCCATTCTATTTCTATATATAGGCAATAAACTATCCGAAACTATTTAATCAAAGTTCCACAATGTTACAGCTGTAAGAGAGTCAAAAACAGTGTTAGCCTATACTGTGAATATAATGTATTGTGCTTCATTCAGTACACTGTGGCATTTGACCTGGTCAGTTATAATATTCCCAATCATCTTCCATTTTTTATGCCCACCTTATAGTGCATGACTCTAACCTTTTGCCATCTATTTTTCCTCATTCATTTTTCCTTTTGCTTTCTCTCATTCCCACTTTATTCCCTTTACTCATTAATTTCAGGAGGTGAAGACGTAACTTTTATATATTTGATGATTACATCCATCACTCCCTCTCTGCTTCCACTCCTTATTTACAAAGTTTGTTTTTTTACAAAGATTGCCACTTTGAGGTCAAGATTGGCCAGAATTTCCTTCAGTTGAACACTGCAAAGACTAAATCCATTTTAGTTGCTTCCACTGCAGGTTTCAACCTTGTCTCCATCTGTTATCCCAGTTTGAGTGCAGAGGCTATAATTTTCTCTGAAGATTGGGAAGAGCAGTGATCTTATTCAAAACTTACCAAAAACTAACCCAGGATTGAGCTTTGGATTCTGTGTTCTAATCATCCTCATTACTTTGTACTTCCTCCATAATTCAGCAGGTCTGCTCTCCCACTCTATTACACAGATGCTGAGCCTGTTAACTATTTTTGTAACCACTAGACTTAACTTCCTCATTGCTTGCCTTGTTCGTCTTTCAATTGACATCAATACTAACTTGTCAAAAACTCTATTTCTGGCATCCTGCATAGACGAGTTATTGTTTATCCATCAACTCACATTCACCAATTCTAACTTTTCCATCTTGTTTCTTCTTAGGATGTGGCCACCATTGGTAAAGTCAACATTTATTGACTCTCCCCAGTTACCCTTGAGAACTATTTGAGACCCTGCAGTACAATTTGTCAA
Source organism: Stegostoma tigrinum (assembly GCF_030684315.1). Classification (NCBI taxonomy): domain Eukaryota; kingdom Metazoa; phylum Chordata; class Chondrichthyes; order Orectolobiformes; family Stegostomatidae; genus Stegostoma; species Stegostoma tigrinum. The sequence goes on along the minus strand of NC_081371.1, from coordinate 31,457,530 downwards.
ATTATTTCCACAGTATTATTACGGAGGGTGTTAAATCAGTAACAGTGAAGGAATGTATGTAAATTTCCAAGCATGGATAGTGTGAGGTGCACCTTGGAATGTGCCAGTCTTATAGATGGTGGTGCTCCCGTACATTTGTTCCTTTTTTGTCCTCTTTCCAGGTGGTCAAGATTAAAAGTCACGATCAGAGATGCAATGATGAATTCCTTCAGTGCAGTAAATGTTGTGCGTGCTGCCACGGTATTACGTTAGTGGATGAAATGGATGTGTAAGGAATTGAATAGAATGCGCTTTGCGTTGGCTAGTGTTGAGCTTCAGGTGTTATTAGAGCTGCATTCATCCAGGTAAATAAGGTATATTCCATTACACATCTGACTTGTACCTTAGATAGTGGGCAAATTTGGATAGTTAGGAGCTGAATTGCTTGTTGCTGAATTTCCAATTTCTGACTTGCTCCTGTAACCACAATACTCAGATAGGCAGACCAGTTAAGTTTCTGGCCAATTCTCATGATTTTGATGGTAGGGAAATTCGATGACAGTAAAAATGGGTAGATGCTTAGCTCTTGCCTTGCTGGATATGGCTTGGCACTTATTTTTGATGCATTTTATTTTTCCAATAGCAGCCCATGCCCGAATATCATCACCATATTTGTTGAGAGAGAGCACGGACAGCTTCACTATCTAAGGAATTGTGAATTGAATTGTATACTACAATCATCAATGATCACTCCCTCTTCTGATCTTTTGCTGGACGTCTAGTGACTGAAGCAGTCGAAGATGGCTTGGCATGGCACGGCACGCTACCTTGAGGAACTCCTGCAGCATTGCCCTGGAGCTGGGATGAATAATTACAACCATCTTGCTTTGTTCTAGTCATGATGCCAGATATCCTTTGTGAAACCTGTCTAACAAACATATTTTTGAACACATCTGCCACTACTGCTTACAAGCAGTTTCTCCTCCATGAATATCCACACGATGTTTTGCTATGTTCAGTAAATCTGTCAGTTACTGCAATCTCAAACCAGTGGTTGGGAAGGTAATCGTGCAAATGGATCTTCCTATGTCTGCATTCTTTAAGCAGGACTTAAATCTGCATCATCTCATGCCCAGTATTCTGGCAGAAATCATGATTTCTTCATTCTGCAGTATTCTACAATGCTTGCTGCAAATTTAAATAACCACAACAAATCAAAGGGTAGCAACTGGCTGACTAAATGTGCTGACAACATGATTGCTTTGTACAATTCACGTGGCAGCAACCATTCATAAATGGCACTGAAGTAACTGTAGTTTAAACTCAGTGGGGAAGGAGAGTGATAAATAGGGTGTGCAAATTGTTACATTTGGCTCATGTTGCACAATTATCACCTTGATTCAATGTGAAATCAGCAGCATGCCAACCTAATGGTGCCTGCTTAATGCTATGTAACCTGTAACTAGTGTTAACTGTAATGATGTATGGCAGCGTGTCTAACCAGAGGCCCAAAACTGCATGAGGTGAGTACGTTAAAGCTAACACTACTTAAAACCAGCCTGCACCTTCCTAAAGAGGAGACACGTCCTGGCTGCAGCAGGTGGTGGACATCCATGTACAAGCCACTTAACTTGCAGAAGACTAGAGTAATTACACAACATGGAGGGAGTAGACTGTAAAAATCTTAAATGTTTCATTGGAGGCCCAATGAAGGTGTAAAGAAAAGTGTTGTTTCCAAAGATGCCCATGCAGATGAATGCTCAGAAGGGCATTGGATTAGATAACTGTGGTGATCAATGGCAGGAGTCAAGGCCAAAAAACTACTTTCAATACTAAAAAAAAGTTCATTGTGACTTTGGTCACTTGCAAAAGGTCATAGTGCAGTTTTATAGTGTCATAGCACACCAATTGCAGCTCTAGCCTAACACACAATTCAATATAGCAAACCCCCTTACCAACAAATTATTTCAATCACACAGGAGTCTAACCTTGCTTTCAGAGCTGTGCCTCAAACATAGTACTGCTGCATGACTCACACCATTATTTCACAGCTTGCACACATTGTCAGATAGCACTATCATATTCAGCTACATTACTCAAGTGGTTTGCAGGACCCTTGGAAGGAAGTATGTTCCATCTTTCATTTCTTAATGCAACATTGGCAACATTTTTGTCAGAGTATCTCTTGACTTAACTGTTTATTTTAAAACAAAATCAATTTATCATCTGTTGAGCATGAAGTCATACTGACAATGAAGTTTGGTAGCAATATTTAAATTTGTAGGCACATGCTGCCCAATTTTAACTGTACAAGGAAAATTTAATATCTACTTCAAAATAATAAAATAGGCCTTTCACAAACTCACAAGCTTATCAATTTCATTTGACTGTTGGTTCAAGGTGCAGTGGTTACTGAAATTTTCCGTTTTGTATTTCAAGCATTTTTAAAAAAAATCAATATTTTTCCAAATCTGGATGAGACGTTAGGTACATTTCAGTTTGCTGCTTCAGTTGGGTAAATGAGTCTTTGAAAAGTCACAATCATTTAACTGCTAAACCAGCAACTGAAATGAATTACTGAGTTTTGTACAGAACCCTAAATGAACGAAATGCTTCAAAATGATTTTTAAAATGTAATTTTATTCATATATATCTTATTATAAAGAAATTTAAAAAGTTCTGTCATTTGTCATTTACTTTCAAAACAGTTACTTCATTTTGCTAACCTTTAGCAGCTAAAGTCAATCCTGTAATTCTGATCAAGAAAATAATGTGCAGTTCCAAAACTGGTAGATAATTGAACGACAAATCACTAAAAAAAAAGTGGCATATACACTCTCATTAAGGAAAACAATTGTATCCCATGTTACATTGAAAAATACTCATCCAGATTTTGCAATGTCATGAATGAACAGCATGCACAGTTGATCTTGAAGAAAGCCACTCACAAACAGAAAGCAAGACATGCGATTTTGACTTGCCCCATTATAGTAACATTTTCATTTTGTCACCAACTACAGGGACTTCTGGTGTCCAGAAACAGAGAAGTCGTCAAGCATACAGAATAGCCGACAAACTTGGAGGTTGAGGGCAGAGATCACACTTCACATTTCAATCATTTTACAAAGAACCAAATAAAGATTGAGGCATATATGAGTGATAAATAAATGTTTAAAGATTTAAAATTTAATAAAATAAAAATTAGGTTTTGCAATCTTAAAAAATCCATGAAGCTTTAATCAGGAAAGAATGACTTACTAGAATTCTATAACCAGTTTTTCAAGAGTAGAGAATTTTTAAAACCTCAATTACATCTCATTCAACAAGGCACAACATTTACAATTATTTTAGCACAATAATCATGTATGTAAAAATTTGACATCCATGACAAATTACTGGGTTCTGTGCTGATTGCAGTGGTGAAGACCGCAAATGTGTATCCTGCAGAATAGTAGGTCATCCCTGACAAAATTATGTTTAGATGTAAATGAATGCCAAAAACAGCTGTCAGTTTCATGGAGTAATGACAACAAATGTTGACAGTTTCACTGTCATTACAATTTCAAAATCTGGGCTTTCACTCTGCTTTGTTCAGCCATTGGAAAATGTTACATTTATTCTACTACTGCACTTCAATTCAGTTTTATGTCACTCCAGTTTACTTTGTGTGCGAATACATTTTCACTAAAAAAAGTGGCTGGGACCATTTCAATGCTTTGACTCTCACCAAATCCAGTGGGCTCAATCTCTCCAAACTAAACCTTTTTCTTTAACCTCCCCTCCCCCACCAAACAATATGAACTCTGAAATAAACTTTTTTATTCCGGTAAGAAGCTATCACTGTTAATAATATATTTTCATTATTTCAATCATATTTTGAAATTTGGAACCAAATCATGAAAAAGGCTCGAGGCTAATTTTTAAACAAACATATGGAAATGATTTGTAAGAAAAGCTCATTCATTTACAAGGAAACATTTATAGAAACACTAGGCTAACTCAGGGAAGCAAAAATTTGGGAAATTCCTCTCCAAAGCCTGATTGCAAACAGATGCTACATCATCCAGTCAGTGATCAATATTCTAGCAATTATTTTTAAAAGATATTTTTAAACAACCTCTTCAGATGTGCTATGACAAACCTTGGAGCAGGTGTGACTTGAACTCGGGCCTCCTCACACCGAGGTAGGAAGACCACCACTGCACCACAACAGCCTAGCAATCTCACAGTGATATCATCCACAGAAAATACTTATTCAGCTGCCTTCAGAATATATGTAATTAATCATTTTACTATTAAGCTAAAGTAAATGATAAAAACCTTGTTGTCTAACATGTTCTAGCTTTATGTAATTTACACTATAGTTTCTTGATTCTCATCAAACTATCTGATTTAAATTGTCTCTTCAGATAGAGGAATGCCCAAGCCTTTTATTAGAACTGAATTGATGTTTTTCCAGTTTGACATGACAGGCTTTCAGCTAGGTATCAATTTAGAGGCATCCTTTTAAAGACCTTTCCTGTCCAGCAGTTTGAGAATTAGAACAACTTGATCAGGCTGTTCTTCAACTTCACGTTTTTTGTCAACTTCCTGAATGACTTTCACCATAGCACTCCTATCAAATTGATCCTGTATGAGGTAGTTGTTCAAGTCAGAATTAATCTGCAGCAATTTCCAAAGGGCCTCTGTTTGATCATATCCCACTTATCAATTGAAAAAGTGGACAGAAAATAAATGACAAAGAGGGTTGAGAAGGTTTGCCTTATTTAGCTCACTTAAATCTGTTATGCAACTCTTCTGCTCCAAAACAAAACCCCCAACTACTTGTTGCATAAATAATTTTATAACATCCTATCATACACTAACTGAGTTAGCATTTACTGCACTAGGTGGCAGTCTATCCCATAAATGCATGACTGACAGGAATTTAATCTTCACAGTTAGTTCCCGTCTTATCCATTAAATCATAATTCTGCATATACATTTGTGAAATGAATGAGACATGTATTAAATCACATTCCCCTTAATGTTCTTAGAATATCTCCATTCAGTTCCAGTTCTTCATTTTCAGTTTTTGTGCTTTTGTGATAGTAAAGCATAGTTTTAGCAGTGCGCATTATTTTTCCGATAATTGTATGAAATATTGTATGTGAGTGGTATCACAGCCAATCATATTGCTAAATGAGCAATAAATAATGTTGAACAATTGTTCAGTTAAATTATTATTACTTAAATGTTTGGTTTTTATGCCAATTTTTTTTGTCCTTGACTTGAGGACATAATGAATAGCTTCACTCCAACCATTTTGTCTATACCCTTCATGGTTTTGAATATCCCCATCAAATATCTTCTCGAACCTTTGCTAAGGAACAATTTGTATTACCAATCATTGTAATTTGAAGTCCATTATCTGAAAAAGTATTCTTGTAAATTTTTTCTGCAACCTTTCTAAAGCCTTCCTAAAAAGTGCTGCCCAGAATTGTAGAAAAACCCCAGTTGAGATCAAAATGATGTTTTATAAAGGTTCTTGCAAACTTCCTTGCTTTGCTATTCTGTGCGTCCATTTATAAGAACAGCAGTAGTTCAAGAAAACAGCTCAATATTACCACCTCAAGGGCAATTAGGAATGATATAAAAGCAGCATTAGCTATGACACCATGAATGCATATATAAAGAACCATCTTTATGGTAAGCACTTACTAATCTGCTCTACAATGATTTGCGCACATAAACCCAAGATTTTTCACCCGAGTATAGCTGAAAAAATACGTATTGTGAAAGCTTTGTCTTGGATTCATCAGGATATGCACCACAATACCAATGTAAAGAGGAACAACATGTCCATACTCTATGAAAGGGGAATGCTGATTGCTTGGCTAGTGGAGTCTGATAGATAGTGGCCACCTAACCAGTGCCTGACAATGACTCGGAGATCTAACTGTCAAGTTTTAGCAGGCAGTTTGATTAGTCAAAGCATTGCTGAGGAATTAACCAAAAAAATGGCTGTTACCTATTTCATTCAGTTGAAACAGGAATAACATGCATGCATATTCAGTCTGCAAAAATAAAACTGTATTAATATTTGCAGTTTCCTGCAAGTGCACCAGTGTGAGCCTAACTGATGATCTTAAATTGGCTGTCAGTGTAATTAAGTTATTTAGAAAAAGTTGGTCAAATGTGGAATCACATTTGCCATCATAGAGTAATACAGCATGGAAACAGCCCTTCGGCCCAAACTGGTCCATGCTGACCTGGTGCCCACTCAGCTAGTTCCAATTTGGCCCATATCCTTTGAAATCCTTCAAATTCACGTACCTATCTAATTTTTTACAAAAATTTGCAATTTACCTACCTCAACCATTTTCTCTGGCAGACCATTCCATTTACGCATAACACTCTCTGCATGAAATAATTGCCCCTCAGGTCCTTCTTAAATCTATCCCCTCTCACCTTAAAACCTATACCCTCCAGTTTTCAATTCCCCATCCCTGGGAAAAGACTATATGCATTCATTCTATCTATGTCCCTCAGGATTTTATTCACCTCAATAAGGTCACCCCTCATTCTCCTACGTTCCAAGGAATAAAGTCCTAGTCTGGCACACGTCTCCATATAACTCAGGCCTACTAGTTCTGGCAACATCCTTATGAATCTTCTTTGCATACTTGCCAGTTTACCTGTCTTTCCTGTAACAAGGTGACCAAAACTGTTCACAATACTCCGAGTGCAGCCTCAACAAATACTTATCAACTGTAACATAACGGCCCAACTCCTATACTCAGTGCCTTGACCAATGAAGGCCAGCATGCTAAATGCCTTCTTCACCACCCTGTCTACCTGTGACGCCACTTTCAATGAACTTGGAACTTGCATTCCTAGGCCCCTCTGTTCCACAACACTCCTTCGTACCTTACCATTTGCTGTACAAGAAATACAAATCTGTACTGGCTTTCCTTTATTAAACAATACTTATTCAGGTAATGATCAAATTAGTTCCAGATTATTGTTTCTAAAACATTGGCCATGACTGATGTTAAATTGACCGGCTTCCATTTAATCAAGGTGTAAAGACATTCTGCCTATCACACAGCATGTACTGTGAGAGATGAACTGCAGTGCTGCATGCTGCTCGATATATATCCTGAACGAATGAGGATCGTATCAAACATATTCTTTTGGCTATTTGTAACATGCAAGGTTCTGACTGTACTCAACCAGCCCACACTTGCAACAATTCAAACAGCAGTGTTCAACACTACAGGTGATTAGCCAATCTCATATCCATTCTGCTACTGTTCCTATTATTCCATAAGCTTCAAATTTACTGGCTTGCTGAATATGACTTTATGAAATGTCTTTTAGAAGCAAAATACTCATTAACCACTTACCTCATCAACCTCATTACAAACTCAAAGATAGTAGGAAATGCAGATGCTGGAGAATCTGAGATAACACGGCATAGAGCTGGATGAACACAGCAGGCCAAGCAGCATCAGAGGAGCAGGAAGGCTGACGTTTTGGGACCATGTTATCTCATTAAAAACTCAATCCAGTTAAACACTTTTTGCCTTTAAAAAAATCTACACTGGCTTTCCTATTTAAACAGCCATCAGGTCCCTCCATCAGGTCAGAAAAGAGATGCCTGCACTATGCAGTATCATTTGCCATTCATCAGGTACTGAGGCAGTCCACGTTCATAAGTGGCAACAGCTAAGTAACCTTCAAGCTTTTGTTGTTGAGTGGCAAACAACACTGAAAGTTTACTCAGTGCAGGGCATTGACCATCTTTATAGAGTCAATCCAACTATCTCCCTTTGACATTCAACATCACTAACATCAATGAAAGACCACCATTAACATTTGGATATTTAATTAGACCAACTACATAAATGATGTGGTTACAAAAGTATGTCAGAGGCTGAGAATGCTTGTCAAGTAATTCAACTCCTGACTCCCCAAACCCTGTCCACTGTCCACAAAGCACACATTGGTGTGGCGCATAAGATTTTCACTTGTGTGGGTGACAGTCATTTGAACAACTCAGGAAAGTCAACAATATGCACAGTAAAACATACCAATGGAGAGTTATCTCATTTGCCACATACAACATAATCTATAGTCGGCTCTAGTATAACGAGTGTTTCTTCAATGCCAATTGGCTTTAACACGATTGAAGAATTTAGACTGCTATTTATTGAACTTTCCTTACCTGTATTGGCTATAATGATATTCCAGCCCCGACTAGGTTAAGCGGCACAGCGACGGAATGATTTTTTTATAACACGAGATCGCATGAGAACAGAACTATAACGTTATATCAGAACCGACTGTACTTGATCAGCACATTAAATATTTAGTCCCTCCACCACATGCGCACAGTGTGTTCCAGCTAAAAGAAGCAACTTGGAAGCTCACCAAGAATCTTTCCAAACCCATGACATCTACCATCAAGAAAGGAGAGAGTTGAAGGCCTATGAAAATGAAATCACCCCATCATACACTAGTCTGACTTGGCACTATCATGTCATTCTTTCACTAACACTGGATCAAAATCATGGAACTCCCTCTCCAACAGCAACATCCATATATCCACACCATATGAAATGGAGGGGTACAGGGTGGTGGTAAACCATCTCAAAGGCAATTAGGGATGGTCAATAGAAGTGTTGCCTTGCCAATGACACTTAAATCTGAGGGGGAAAGGTAGCCATTTAGACAAAGTACTTCTATCATTAAATTAAAAACAACAATTTACTATTGGGCTTCAAGGAAACATAATTGATGAAATGGATTGAGGACACTCAATTTATCGGACACTTGATTGTTTTAAATTAAATTAAGCTTGAGGGAACAAATGGAGCTGCAGCTTTTTCAATCCTTGAACAAAATTGCAGAACATCATCTTTCACTTCCATGTTTCTACTAGTGCTTCCTTTCATAATGATTTTAAAAATAATTATGCATAACTTTAGAAAACCCAGTTCCTGGTTTTGATACTTAAACACTGAAATGAAGTTCTAATACCATACTTGATACCATAGCCTGGTAACATGCTCATTGTGAACTTTTGTTTAATTATAAAAGTCATCATGGAAACAGTTCAAATTTTTTAAGTGCTGAGTTCGTTTTTAATCAAAGCAAAATTGAACAGCATACAATTCTATCAAATCAATACCACTGCCAATTTTCATATATTTAATAGCTGCAAATGAACTTTTCAGGAATGTGTACAGGCAGATTAAAATAAAAGTTGAGCTTTCTTTTAAAAGGTTCGAGATTAAACAAACCAATAAGATAGAAAACTTCTGACCACTTCGGAATTAGATTTTTGGAACAGTCATAAAAATAGTTCAACAAAAATTCAAAAGCTGCATTTGAACTTATTCCTTCTTGAACTAACTAAATGGGAATACATAATAAATAAGGTGACCTCACATTGGATAACTTATTTTTGTTTATCAATTCTTTCAAAGGGCAACTTGCATTTTGGGATAATGTGTCCATTAGTCATTTCCTGTGTTCATTTCCAGAATGCCACAGCACAGCTGCCAATGTTGTGATGCAACATTTTTCCATCCAGAATGCAAAATGACAGTAACAATTAATTACAATATGACTACTTTCCATATGTGACAAACTAATTTTTCTGAAATTTATTGTATTCATGATTGACTGGAATATTTTAAACATTATCTTAAGACATAACAATTTTGCTACTTATTAGGAATTTATGCAAATACGTTTACTGCTAAGCTAAAAACAGCTCACAAACCAAACTAAACTGAATGTGTTGCCATGCTTAAATGAAGTATTCAGATGCCAAAAGTCATTTATTAGCAGAGTCAATAAACTGTCAAACAACAACAAAACAATAAGCAATGGGGCCATAAAAATGCCAGAGCAACTTAAAGTTCTGGCAGCAGCTTGTGGTGAGAGAAACTGAATTTATGTTTCAAGTCTCACAAACCTTCTTCAGCAACTTCAAAAATAAATTGTTCATTTCAATTTTCAGCAGCTCAGAAACAAACTCTGAATGCTTTCTCTTGGGCTGGATCGGTCTTTCACATCAAATCTCAATTGCACATATGTAGGGTGAAGGGAAATGCAATTCACAAATCCAATGGGAAGATTAAAAGAACTGAGAAATTGCAACAAATCAAATTATTTCAAAAATATTTTGTTCCAGTCCAAACCAAGTAACTTAAGACCAGCAGAATGTTATGATTATATCCAAGTAAAACTTTGTTGCCTACGAATTATCCGATCAGCTCCAAGTGGTGATATCTTGGGGACAGTCCATATCACATTAGAGGTGGTGTTAGACACATTAGAATGAATGAAAGTGGATACATGTCCTAGTCCTAACCAGATATATCCAAGAACCCTGCGACAGGCTGGCATATTTGCATCATCGTTAGCCATGCGTGAGGTCCCGGAAAACTGGAGGGTAGTAAATGTTATGCACCCCTTTTTGAATAAAGGGCAAAGAAAAGCCTGGAAACTATAGGCCAGTAAGCTTTACTGCTGTGGTTGGTAAGTTACTGGAGAAAATTCTGAGGAATAAGATATGCATGCATTTGGGTTTGATCAGGAGTAGTCAGCATGGCTTTGTGCATGAGAGATCATGCCTCAGAAATTAGTTTAAGTTCTTTGATGATGTGACCAGGAAAGTTGATGAGGGCAGGGTGGCAGACATAGCCAATGTGGATTTCAGTAAGATCTTTGATGAAGTTTCATTTGGCAGGTTGCTCTGGAAGGTTTGATTACGTGGAATCCAGGGAGAGCTGGCAAATTGGATTCACAATTGGCTTGACAGTAGGAAAAGAGGGTAATAGTGGAAGGATGCTTGTCAGACTGGAGGCCTGTGACTCATGGTCTGTGTCAGGGGTCAGTGTCAGGCGTCGGTGCTGGGCCCATTGCTGTTCGTTATCTATTTCAATGATTTGTATAAGAATGTACAAGGCATGATTAGTAAGTTTGCAGATGGCACTAAAATAGTTGGTATCAAAGACAGTAAGGAGGGTTATCAAAAATTGCAACAGGATCTTGACCAGCTGAGGAAGTGGGCTGAGAAATCGCAAAAGGAATTTAATTTAGATAAAAGTATGAGGTGTTGCATTTCAGAAAGTCAAATCAAGGTAGGAGTTTCATGTGCATGGTTCTCTGAATGTGGAATCACCTTCAGAGGGCAGTGAAGGCGGCTTTTGGTACCCTGGCCTTCATCAGGCAGAGCATTAAGCATAGAAGTTGACAAGTTAAGTTGCAGTTATACAAGATGTTGGGGATGCTGCACTTGGAGTATTGTGACCAGTTTTTGTCACTTTGCTATAGGAAAAGAGTACACAAGAAGTTTAGCAAGGACAGGGTGAATGCACTCAGTCTTTTTTCCAGGGTTGGGGAATCAAGGCCTAGAGGGCCTCATCTAAAGGCAAGCTGAGAAAGATTAAAAAGAACCTCAGGGGCAACTTTTTTACACAGAGGGTGGTTCGCATCTGGAATGAGCTGCCAGTGGAAGTGGTTGAGGCAGGTACATTAACAACATTTAAAAGACATTTGGACAAATACACAGACAGGAAAGATTTAGAAGGATATGGGCCAAGTGCAGGCAAAAGGAGTTAGTGTGGATGGACATTTTGCTCGGCATGGACGAGTCTGGGCTGAAGGACCGGCATCCGTGTGCTGTGGGACACTATGACTCTACGCAGATGTTCATCAATAGCACCATGACAGTACCTCTGCTTTCCTGCACAGAAGAACTAAATTAGCTAATCACAGTCAAATTGTCTAAATACTTTGATGTTGGCTAGTTATATCAATAGAATATTAGAAGCTGCTACTGGTGGATTCACTAAATAGTGGTTCTCCTTGTTTACAGAAAGAATTCATGTTAGATCTTGGTATTTGGGTGGTGCAAACAATTTAGAATACTACTTTGTTTTAAAGTTTCCAAGTTTGAAATATCTTCTGCAATGATAGGAATGTCTGTTGCTTGGTTGTCAGCCATAGATTCATTCTCGCAATCAGATAGGGAGCAAAGTAGAGCATCATTTTCGTAAGTAGGAAAATAATACCTAAAAGCAGAAACAATAGCATCATTGCATGAATTGACATTTAAACAAGGTATGCAAAATTAATGATAATGGGAACTGCAGATGCTGGAGGATCCAAGATAATGAAGTGTGAAGCTGGATGAACACAGCAGGCCAAGCAGCATCTCAGAAGCACAAAAGCTGACGTAGGCCCGAAACGTCAGCTTTTGTGCTCCTGAGATGCTGCTTGGCCTGCTGTGTTCATCCAGCTTCACACTTTATTATCTATTTTGCAAAATTAACAACTGTGGACCACATATGGTTAACAAAGTAGTGTATTGAAGGTATTGTTTGTAAACCAATTTTGAAATTCCATGAAATAACATCTATGGCAGTGTATCACCACTGTAGCTATACCTCTTAATGCCTATCATTTGGAGGTAGCTCAGTACTTAACACATAAAATATACATATATCTGTAAAACATAACACATGAAATGTTCTTTCAACTTAATATGGCTAATTTGCCTTCATTGCTGTGCTTGTTTATTTATGGAATTAATGAATAACGAAAACATCACAGCAACCAGAAAATTAGTACCGAACTCTTGGATTATTTGAACACAATCAAGTCATTACAGTATTCTTCCAATCTACGCATTCTGTAAGAACAGAGCCCTTAATGGAAATTTGTTTCTTTCTTGTTTTATTTCACTGGATATGACTTGTGCAGGAGAACAAATAATGTCACTGTTCGGTGTCCTAAAAAAGTGCTTAAAAATCCTCTGCCTCTTGCATGAAATTGTCAAATGCTATCTTCAAATTTTCATTAGATATCAGACAGATATGTACATTCCTGTGAGGATTCTGGTACATTGGTTAGAATTGCCTTGGCTAGCTGTGTCATGTTCACCTTCTAATCCAAATCCTGGCCACTCAAATGATCATTAATTATTAACCTTAGTCACTAAAGTCCTTACAACTATTCCAAAATTTACAGGTCTAGCTGTAATTATAATTTTCACTGCTTCCATTTTCTAGAATTGTTCCCCCACATGTTTTCTATTAATTCTCCTTTATCATTATTTTTAGTTTTCAGTTTGTACCTCATCTCATTTCTGGGGTAAATTGTAATTTTAGAATACTCTAGAATGAGCTACAGTTGATGTGCAAGGAGAGGAGTATGACAGCAGACATCTAGTTTTGCCACTTTTTCTTCATGCTATTCTTGAATGGCTGGTTCAGAGGCTTCCAACAAAAGTCTGGAGGATACAGGTACAGCCTGTCTAGCCTTAAGGCAATCCACACAGAACACTAAGTGTGGGGAAGGCTTGAGGGGCTGAATGGCTTATTGAATGGCTCCTATTTCCTTTGTTTTTATTGTTTAACTTTGTTACTAAATTTAGCTAGGACCCACTGTGAAACTTCATTTTTTTTTGATCACAGTCCCAAAGTGTCTCCCTTCATGTGAAGTAGATACCATCCAGGACTGACATTAAAATCTGCAATGCCTAGTGTGCTTGTTTGTTTCAGGTTGAGGATTCAGGGATCTGAGAAACTGAGAGCTCATTCTGGAGATTTTCCTTGACATGTTTTGCAATTTTGAATTCCAACCACGGCCATGTTGGGCTTTGCTTATTTATTCTTAAGCGCCTGCCTAAATGGAGATTCTTGATTTTGCAACACCTTTCTCTGATACCTTGCACTGGCTATATGGTAATAATGGGGGAAATATATTCACAGTATTTGAAACTAATTAAACTACTTGAATTTAACACTTACTGTGGCTGATCCCAGGCAGATCTCTCTAGCAGTGACATCATGTGGTTTGTTTCAGTCATATGGTTTACAACATCTGCTTTTGAGCTAAACATTTCCCCACACTTGTTGCATCGGCACTGGTGAATTTCTCTTCTGATAAAATTTACTAATTTCACTTGCTGGTAGAAATTTAAACCTATAAAAAATGGAGGGGGAAAAACCTCTTTTTTCAGTGTATTCAGGATAAAATACATTCCACCTCTGAACTGTCAAGGAATATTATAATGCACCTCAAAGTAGCAGTAAACACATGAAAATCAATTGCATGAAAAGACCAAGTAACCCGTCAAGTTAGCTTCATTACATCCTTAGATTTAAGGTGTTATTTTGTAAAACTTTCCTCAGAACTTTGGAGATTAAGCTTATCACCTTTTAGAACGGTGCCACCGGGTGGGGCGTTCAGTGTTTCTGTTATTTAATGTTTAAACTGCCAATGAGCAATATTTTGCCACTACTGACTCTGGTTTGTTTTTACAGTAAGAGTCTTAGAATGAGAAATATTTCTGTGCAGTCCTTGAGGTTTTTATCTCTTTATAAAGGTCTTCAGTCTTGTCATGATCAAGTCAGGCAGCAATTTAAAAAAAAATGTCAACAAGATGTGAGATCCAGGTACTGAGACAGTAAAGAAACATGACTCTATGGTTTTCAACAAACAAGCACAGAACTTACTATGTAAATTTAGAAGAGAAATCAACAATATACAACTTACTCCAACCTTCAAAATTAACCAGATATAAATACATAAACGGCTAAACCATCCTCAAAACAAGAAACAAATGAGGTCAAGACGGATTCCACGGATTTATCAGCAATGAATCATGGACAAAACTCTACCTGAGATTTAATTTCTTCTCTTTTGGAGATAAAGCTTCAGAACTACCTCAAAGATCATTCTGTCACAAAATTCCTCAATGCCTGATCATATTGGCATTTCACCTTCTTTTCCTAGGATGGCATTCCACTAGATGCATGAAACTGCACTTGAGCATCAATGTGCTGGTAAAGCTCTACTTTGTTTTGCTGATGGCTAGCTTCACCAGGCAAATACAGTCTCTGAGTTTTTCCAAATTCTAAAATTTTCTCATCCCACTGTTAAGCCCCACTGAACTAAAAAGTATTCACAGGCTTCTGTGTGCCACCACCCAACACCTTACATACACTTCATTATTGTCTCTTTATCACAGATTGCTGGTTTATACAGTTCATACAGATTGCAAAGAAGTATTTCATCAGTAATACTTTAAATAAAATCTTTATCCTTTGCAATTTTTGTTTATTCCTCTATTTTTCAGCCAGAAAGGTTTTAGCCGATATAAAGATGATGTTCTGAGAACATCCACTCTAGGCTAATAGAAAAATTGCTGGAGCATTTTAGCTAGTTTGTCTCCTCCTTTCCTGTTGAGAATCCCTCCATATCTGCGAATACCTACACGCTTGATGTTTGGAATTCACAGTATGGGAAGACTGGGTGGAAATTTGTACCAAATGTCTGGAGAAATCACATCAACACGGCACTGTCAATCAAGCAACAGCAGAAAATATAACCAAATGATATCACGAACAATGTCTGTAAACACAATAGATTAAAAAAAAAATAATATATATACATACATACCCATTTCAGACTTCAATTTTGGAAAATCAAATTGATGAGCCACCTACAAAACAGGGCACACAGTTAAGGTCAAATATGACAGTAACAGGTAAGAGTAAAATTTCATCAATACCATGCTGGCATGACAAGGTGAAGGGGATGGGGGTGGGGGAAACGCTGCGGTGAATTGGCTGCCATCTTTTTAACTACCTTAATCAGCTTAAACAAATACTTTAAGTCCTTTTCAGCATGCAGACATATCACACTATAAAGCCCTCTGAGAATTAAAACTGAAACACGCAAAGGAGTGCCTCACCCTATAATCTCCAAAAGGAATATGAAAAATGGTGTAACCTGCCTTTCAGCAACTCCTAGCAGTTAAGTAACAGAAACACCGGTAGTCACCTCAAAATCAATCAGTACCAATTTATTTATCTAATTCTAACAGTGAACAAATTAACTGAATGATTAACAAACCGAATAAATCCCTTCTACTATTTCCAAATAAAGCAAGATTGTAATGGTGTGCTGTTCTAAAAAATAGAAGTCCCACTTACATAAAAAAAATTAGTCTCTTGAAATTACAGCCAGGTTATGTGCCTTCTGGAATGTTCTGTGCCTTCTCCATCAATTTTTCTGTCAGGAATATTAACTAGTTATGCCATGTGTACCTTTGTTATTTAGATGGTGCTTTCCCTAAGACATAGAGGAGATTGTGAGATGCAGTGATTCTCTCTTGACAGCTGAGGGATGTTAGCTCTGGTGGTTGGCTATTAGCTCTAGGGTTTTATCCAACTGCCCCTTCTTTATACCCTTGATGACATATCAATACTACTTCCAATAGGATTGGCCCTATGTTGTCAAAACTATCAAATTGAAATTTGATAAGTTTTTGGTATCTAAGTGCCTGGTTCAAATTGATTGGTTAAATTCAAAACTTGTTGTCTTGGTAAAACTGCTGCTTGGCCTGCTAATTGTACGACCTTTTGATACAATGTTTCCATTTGGGTGCCCTCTGAGTACTTGAAAACTTTCAAGCTGCTGCTCACAGATATTCATTTTAATCCTCAAAGCGTTGAAAAAGCATATAATCTTTGTAAGGGACCACACAAAGCTTTCCCCCATCAAGCATTCGACAAACAACAAATTCTAACTTTCTGCTTCCCAATGCACAAGTACTCTACTCAACTTCACAACACACACATCAATTAAAATACAGTTTGCTATGTCAAAATGAAGGAGCCAGCTACAAGGTTACTAACTAATCTGTGAGAAATAACAAAAATTGACATTTAGGACACACACAAACATACGTATAACATTTCAAAGAGCAAGAGGTTCTGGCACAAAATAAAATAGAAACACAGCGTCGGGTACCATGTGCAGAGTGAGAAACAGAGATAAGATGACCCAGGCTTCATTAGATATACCGAAATGTGGGGGCTGAAATGATACTCCTGATAACATTTAAAATTTTATGTCTGAGAGTTTTGTTGTCTATGAATACATAACTGCAATGCCCAAGGACACTGCTGAATGGGACTCTAAGATTTGTTAAGAATTTATGGGCAATTTTTATTATTTCTCACAGGTTAGTTAGTAACCTTGTAGCTGGCTCCTTCATTTTGAGATAGCAAACTGTATTTTAATTGAGATGTGTATTGTGATGTTGGGTAGAGTAATGCCCAAGGGCATTGTTGAATGGGACTCCAAGATTTGTTAAGAATTTATGGGCAGTTCTTTCATAGTGTTTGAAGCTGCAACAGAAACTAGGGTGAAACTGAACAAGCTCTATTTGCTACACTCTCATGTGATGAAAAACTTTCATCTCAATACATGGGTAGACTGAAAATCTTGAGAGTACTTAACTAGACAATTAATTAAGTCTTCTCCACCCCCTGCCAATCTGCCAACCAGTTTAATACCCTGGATGTTATTAATATTGATATTTTAGGTATGTAACTATTTCACAGAATGTTCTTATGAATTAAGTGACAGTGTTGTAATCAAATTCAAATTTCATAGTGGGGAACAGAATTTAATGTTAATACACACCTTAAATTATAAGCACTTTAACTGTATTTTATCCACTTTACATATTGCTTTTTTAGTTTTCTCATGTGCTGTCTACTTTTCTCCTATTGATAGGCCATCCAGCTTCATGACCATAAATGTACCATTTGATCCATTTTAGATTATGGGGAACCATAATCTGAACTAACCACATTCTTTGAATGACACCCAAATGAAAATATTACCAACCAGGTTCCACATTATGTCACTTTCTTACTAAAACGGAAGTAAATTAACATAAATTGATAGGCAACTAATACTACAAATAGAAGTATAAATGACATGAAATAGTATCTGCACACTCTCTATACATTAGGCTTGGGAATTCTTTCTGATAAGAGTTTTCATGTTCAAGTTGAATGGGGGTACTATTATCATCAGCACATTTCCACAAATCTTTGCCTCCTTGGGTCCCACAGTCTTGACGATGTAACCTTCCGAAGTTCCTTTTCAATTGATTAACCAAAACAAGTCCATTTTGACTACTTCTGGGGTTTCACCAGGCTCCTTAGTGCCTCAAAGTTAATCACAAAGTCCCCTTTAAGCTTTCCAAACCAAAAAAAAACCTCTTCTTGACTGTAATTCACTTCTCTCCTTGGAAGAATGCTGTGTTTTACTAGAGAGGCCAAATCCTGTCATTAAGTCACCCTTTATTTATATGTGCATCCTGTAGCTAACCAGTTCAGTGTCAGTCCCTGAAGTGAGGAAGTTTTAAATCCCTGTTTAGATTGGTCACTCACAGCTTCCTGACTGGCCCAGGTTAACAGCCCCAATCAAGGATCTCATTGCGAATAACATTCACTTACACTACACCCTCCTCTGTTAAGACTAGGGATGTAAGGCCTGGTCTTTCTCTAGTACCAGATGATCCACATGTTTGTTCAGGACTGCCTCACCAATCTGAGCTTTTTCTAGTCATAGAACCTGGCCTCCCATCAACCTTGCCTTATGTCCATGCAGGGCCATTTCTGTGGTTCCGGCACTAAACATTTCCCCCTGAAGTAAACTGTCTCTCTGGATGTGAGTTTGCTCGCTGAGCTGGAAGATTAGTTTTCAGACGTTCCGTCACCATTCTAGGGAACGTCATCAGTGAGCCTGCGAAGAAGCGCTGGTGTTATGTCCTGCTTTCTATTTATCTATTTAGGTTTCCTTGGGTTGGTGATGTCATTTCCTGTTCTTTTTCTCAGAGGATGGTAGATTGGCTCCAAATCAATGTGTTTGTTGATGGAGTTCCGGTTGGAATGCCATGCTTCTAGGAATTCTTGTGCATGTCTCTGTTTGGCTTGTCCTAGGATGGATGTGTTGTCTCATTCAAAGTGGTGTCCTTCCTCATCTGTATGTAAGGATACGAGTGATAGTGGGTCATGTCGTTTTGTGGCTAGTTGATGTTCATGTATCCTGGTGGCTAGCTTTCTGCCTGTTTGTCCAATGTAGTGTTTGTCATAGTTCTTGCAAGGTATTTGGTAGATGACATTTGTTTTGTTTGTTGTCTGTATAGGGTCTTTTAAGTTCATTAGCTGCTGTTTTAGTGTGTTGGTGGGTTTGTGGGCTACCCTGATGCCAAGAGGTCCGAGTAGTCTGGCAGTCATTTCGGAAATGTCTTTGATGTAGGGGATAATAAAATGTGAGGCTGGATGAACACAGCAGGCCCAGCAGCATCTCAGGAGCACAAAAGCTGACGTTTCGGGCTAGACCCTTCATCAGAGAGGGGGATGGGGTGAGGGTTCTGGAATAAATAGGGAGAGAGGGGGAGGCGGACCGAAGATGGAGAGAAAAGAAGATACGTGGAGAGCAGAGTATAGGTGGGAAGGTAGGGAGGGGATAGGTCAGTCCAGGGAAGACGGACGGGTCAAGGAGGTGGGATGAGGTTGGTAGGTAGGAGATGGAGGTGCGGCTTGGGGTGGGAGGAAGGGATGGGTGAGAGGAAGAACAGGTTAGGGAGGCAGAGACAGGTTGGACTGGTTTTGGGATGCAGTGGGTGGAGGGGAAGAGCTGGGCTGGTTGTGTGGTGCTGTGGGGGGAGGGGACGAACTGGGCTGGTTTTGGGATGCGGTGGGGGAAGGGCAGATTTTGAAGCTGGTGAAGTCCACATTGATACAATTGGGCTGCAGAGTTCCCAAGCGGAATATGAGTTGCTGTTCGTGCAGCCTTCGGGTGGCATCATTGTGGCACTGCCGGAGGCCCATGATGGACATGTCATCTAAAGAATGGGAGGGGGAGTGGAAATGGTTTGCGACTGGGAGGTGCAGTTGTTTATTGCGAACCGAGAGGAGGTGTTCTGCAAAGCGGTCCCCAAGCATCCGCTTGGTTTCACCAATGTAGAGGATGCCACACCGGGTACAGTGGATGCAGTATACCACATTGGCAGATGTGCAGGTGAACCTCTGCTTAATGTGGAAAGTCATCTTGGGGCCTGGGATAGGGGTGAGGGAGAAGGTGTGGGGGCAAGTGTAGCATTTCCTGCGGTTGCAGGGGAAGGTGCCGGGTGTGGTGGGGTTGGAGGGCAGTGTGACTCTCTCCGTGACTCCCTTGTTCGCTCCACACTGCCCTCCAACCCCACCACACCCGGCACCTTCCCCTGCAACCGCAGGAAATGCTACACTTGCCCCCACACCTCCTCCCTCACCCCTATCCCAGGCCCCAAGATGACTTTCCACATTAAGCAGAGGTTCACCTGCACATCTGCCAATGTGGTATACTGCATCCACTGTACCCGGTGTGGCTTCCTCTACATTGGGGAAACCAAGCGGAGGCTTGGGGACCGCTTTACAGAACACCTCCGCTCGGTTCGCAATAAACAACTGCACCTCCCAGTCGCAAACCATTTCCACTCCCCCTCCCATTCTTTAGATGATATGTCCATCATGGGCCTCCTGCAGTGCCACAATGATGCCACCCGAAGGCTGCAGGAACAGCAACTCATATTCCGCTTGGGAACCCTGCAGCCCAATGGTATCAATGTGGACTTCACCAGCTTCAAAATCTGCCCTTCCCCCACCGCATCCCAAAACCAGCCCAGTTCGTCCCCTCCACCCACTGCATCCCAAAAACCAGTCCAACCTGTCTCTGTCTCCCTAACCTGTTCTTCCTCTCACCCATCCCTTCCTCCCACTCAAGCCGCACCTCCATCTCCTACCTACTAACCTCATCCCACCTCCTTGACCTGTCCGTCTTCCCTGGACTGACCTATCCCCTCCCCACCTATACTCTCCTCTCCACCTATCTTCTTTTCTCTCCATCTTCGGTCCGCCTCCCCCTCTCTTCCTATTTATTCCAGAACCCTCACCCCATCCCCCTCTCTGATGAAGGGTCTAGGCCCCAAACGTCAGCTTTTGTGCTCCTGAGATGCTGCTGGGCCTGCTGTGTTCATCCAGCCTCACATTTTATTATCTTGGATTCTCCAGCATCTGCAGCTCCCATTATCATTGATGTAGGGGAGAGTGGTTATGGTTTCTGAGCCCATTTTGTCTGTTTGTTTGGGTTTGTTGCTGAGGAATCGGCGGACTGTGTTCATAGGGTACCCGTTCTTTTTGAATACGCTGTATTGGTGATTTTCCTCTGCTCTGCGTAGTTCCTTTGTGCTGCAGTGTGCGGTGGCTCGTTGGAATAATGTTCTAATGCAGCTTCATTTGTGGATGTTGGGATGGTTGCTCCTGTAGCTCAGTATTTGGTCCGTATGTGTTGTTTTCCTGTAGACGCTGGTTTGAAGTTCCCCATTGGCTGTTCGCTCTACTGTGGCATCTAGGAATGGCAGTTTGTTGTTGTTTTCCTCCTCTTTTGTGAATGTTATGCCAGTAAAGGGTATTATTGATGGTCTTGAAGGTTTCCTCTAATTTGTTTTGTTTAGTGATGACAAAGGTGTCATCCACATAGCAAACCCAATGTTTGGGTTGGATGATTGGCAGAGCTGTTTGTTCGAGTCTCTGCATTACTGCCTCTGCTAAGAACTCTGATATCGGAGATCCCGTAAACTGTGTCTCTTCCTCAGAGGAAACATATGAAAGGCATTGGTGTTCTTGTTGCTGTTTCACTCTCACCTTCCAGGTGCAAATTCTTCTCCCCATCAACAACTTTGCTGGAGCTACACCTGTTGTTGTATGAGGGGTGGACCGGTACAGTTTGGTATCAGGGACGAGGTAGGCGTTCAACCTGACTTCAACATCTGCACCACACTTTCCACCAGACCAGACCATTGGACGATGGACGGTATGGAGCTGTTCTTTTGTGCTGTCTGCCATCTAATTTTTGGAAATGCTCAAATTCCCTGCTGGTAAATGATGTCCCATTGTCCATGGCCAATTCTTCTGCAAGTCCATGTATTCCGTCACCAAGTCACCCTTTACTTACATGTGCACAGTACAGTGCCTGTTTCCAGCCAGCTCAGTCAGTCCCTGAAGTGACAGGATTCTGAATCCCCCGTTTATAGTGGTCACCTACGGTTTCTTGATTGGCCAAGGTTAACAAACTCGATCAAGGATCTCAGTCAATAAGACGTGTCTGGTTCCAATCACTCGAAATATCTGTTTATTTTCTCTTGGTTTCTGCATCTATGCACCGATTACCTTATGTTAACTGTTTGCCGAGCCACAGATGCTGCTGGACCTGCTGAATTTCTCTTGCATTTTCTGTTTTCATTGCCGATTTCCAGCATCTGTCATATTTTCCTTTTATTTGAGTAGTAGTCCAAAGACCTAGTACGGGTTTAATGGGCTGAATGGCATCTTTCTATGCTGTATTATTTTACCATCTTGTGTTGGCGTACTGCAAAGGTCACCAGTTTGCATGAACCAGTAGCTCTTATTATTCACAAAAGGTACCAATTGAATCTCTGTAGAATTCACGAAAACTCTTAAAACAAAGTCTTTTTCAAACATTGCAACTTTGTTTTTTAGCAATTTCCACAGAACTTTTAAACAACCAATTTTCCTTACTATATTTCCAGGTAGTCACAGGTGTGGTATGTGACAGATTATGTCTGGGCGTGCTGATTGTTCTTTGTGTTTCGTTTGCAGGGATGCAGTTGTTATTTTGATTGGTTGGGATTTGGGTTTGAGGGGAGCGTGGGGAAGCTCCATTGGCGTTAAGACTTCTACGCACTCCTCTGCATCCACTTGACCCTTTCTCATTTTCCTGGATTGGGTCATTTATTGAGTATATCGGGCTCCCAATAGGATTCTCACCATTAAGATGGAGTGTGCCTGTGCTTTGAGAAAACTTTGATGGTATCTACTGTTACAACACTAGAAAATCAAATAATGAATCGGAAATAGGAAGACACCAAAAATTAGAATTAAGACTGTCTGTAGGTTGGTGCTAACTGAGCCATTAATGGCTAGGTTTCAGGAGATGTGGGACTACAGGCCCTCTCCCTCTACTGGGAGAATGTGATGCTTATAGCGTAATCTCAGACGGCAGAGCAGTATTCAAGGAGCAAAGGCTTGATTTAAAAAAAAAGTCCACCTTTTGTGCTATAGTTTTCTTTAAATGAGGCATGGGCAGAAGTGAACTTTTCAGTGATTTTGGCCTTGGTTTCCTTGCATATGTTGGGAAGGGAAGGAATAGTTAATAGAAGTTCCCACAGTGAAGGAAATCCTGTTTGGTTCAGTCATTTGGTATGGGTGTCACTGCCTAAACTTTTGAATTATGAGTGCAATTTTGGAAAAAAAAATCCTTCTAAAGTGCCATTCCAATGTTACTTTCAGTGATATACATTGGATTACGTGGCTGAAGAGCAAGTTGCACGATGCCCTTTCCAGTCAGAAACAACATGCATCAGAGAAGCTAGGGATAAATAAAGACTATTGTTAGAAGCTACAGGCCCAATAAAAGTTGACAGTTAACAAGACAAGTTGCAAATTGCTTTACTGAAATCAACTAACTGAAAGGAATAACAATGAAAGCCAGAAGTGTTTTTGTTTTCAAAAAGTAAATACAAAAGCCTATTTTCATAACAATTATACATGTAATTAGATGAAACTACTATAGCACATTTTATAGAGTTTCTGCGCCAGAATGTTTACTTGATTTTAAAAAGACAGATATTAAGCTGTTGTTAGCTATTACATAATGTCATTAAGAGAATGTAATAAAATTCTTTGGAATACGTGGTGTTTTCAATTGAATAAGAACATTGAGGCATGTAACCTGTAAGCTATTTGGTTCATTGGATAAATTACATATTCCATGATATTATTTTACTGAATGTTACCTTCATGTGATGTTGCAGTTTTTCAGTCGTATCTTTTGCTTTCTCACAGAAGAGACAAACAACACAAACTGGATGATCTTGCCAATCTGACCAATCACTGCAAAAATCATGTAAAAATAAACCACCAGAAAAATTTATATGTTAAACATAATAGACGGTTCCTATTCTTATAAACTCCTCTTAAATACTACACAAATAGCCAAATGCTTCAAAACAGAAGTTGACACTTTCAGGTCCTGCACAAGTTAGAATACAATATAAAAGAATATAGCCTTCTCATAACTGACACAACCAAAACAAGCACAAGACTTGGTGGCAATATCATATCGGCATTTGCTCGACTATGTTTTGCTCGGGCAAGGAATGTACATTACGTTCATAGTGACTGCATAAACTCAAAGTCCACAATGAGCACCTGTGAAGATAATGGACAGAAGTACAAATTCCTGGAAAAGCTCAGCAGGTCTGGTACTTGCTGAAGAAAGAAATCAGAGTCAACGTGTCAGATCGAGTGACCCTTCCTTGCAACTTAATAGAACGGGAATCCTGTTGGAGAGAGCAGAACTTCCTCAAGGTAGGCATGCCTAGAACAGAAGTGGCAAGGAGATAAATACTAAATGAAAATGAAAGAACTGCAGCTGCTGTAAATCAGAGACAAAAACAGAAGTTGTTTCAAAAGCTCTGCAGGTCTGGCAGTCTGAATAGAATTCTGAAGAAGGGTCATTTCATCTGACAAGGGTACTTTGATTTTACTCCACAGATGCTGCCAGGCCTGCTGAGCTTTTCCAGCAATTTCTACTTTTGTTCTGATTTACACTGTCCGCACTCCAGCAATCATGGTGACTGGCCAACTGAAAATGACCAAGAGCTACATAAGAGCTAATCAAAACTTTCACTAACTGGAAACAGCACCACAATGACACAGTACTGTTGATTCCATTAGTGGGAATCAAACAAAGTCTGTCTCAGTGAAAACTGGGGTTAAATAAGCTGACATGCACCAACTCACTTTTCCACATTCTTCATCGCAATTCTGTATCTCACCTCTAGCAAATTACCCAAGCAAATGATTTACAAATTGAGTAGGTACAAATTATGAACGGTGGAGTTTGATATTACTCTATGTTTGCCATTGGCAGCATGCTAATACAATGAAGATTTCTTCTTGCAGAAATACGAAATGGCTTTCCAAGGTGTAAACATGAAGAATAAAAGAAATCTACAAAAGAAATCCAACTTATCACTGTGTCAGTAATATTGAGCATTTATGGCAGTTAAGAAACACAATAAATTTTATGGTCAAGGGTTGTCAACAGTCCATCAGTTTTCCAAGTGCAAGAACCTAGGTGTATTCTGCCCCATGGCATAGTATGCTATAAAGGGAGGGTAGAAAACAAGCTTACATCAATAATTATTTTTTTCCTCCATTAATTGATGCAAGAGAGGTATGACTTCAGAGCTACAAACTAATCTCTACTTCACATTTCTTTCTGCTCAAGAATAGATTTGAACATCAATTCATTTTGAGGCTGACTGAATTTTTAAAAAATCTTAATAACATAGAAAATAAATGGGTTGAGTAAGACTGCAAATAGAAATTATAAAATGCTATATCTTCTGTCTTGTGGTGTCTGATGAATTTTAATAACAAAACTGCTAGTTCTTCATTTTTGTGATGTATGGCTGCAGCAGTGCATTGTAACTTCCACCAGGTTTCTTTGATTCATTTCCAAAAATAAAGACAACTTTCTTACAGAAAGCAGAAAATGATAACGGTAGAAGTTTGAAACCTTTAAACCACTTACTCATCTTGCTCTTCTGTCATTTCTCTGTCATCTTCAGCCTGAACTTCCTCCCAGTTCTTCCCAAGTTCCTGCAAGTCAAATTTAACATTAGTTTTTACAGCTGTGAGGAAAAACTAAAAGTATTCTTGTCCATTTGGTTAAATGCAAAATGTAGTTAGTTGCTTGATTTTTAAAGTCACAAAGCTACACTGCATTAACAGTTACTCAATGAGTTACCCAACATTTCAACTTCTTATTGAAACCTTATGCTAAATAGCCTTCCTTCAGATCAATTTATATAATAAATGGAAATGTATTCTACAGCACAGGAAATTATTTTGTTATGAAATGTCAGCAACAGATGCAAGCATCTAAGTTTTTTCCTTTGAAGCC
The DNA here is from genome assembly GCF_030684315.1 of Stegostoma tigrinum. Classification (NCBI taxonomy): domain Eukaryota; kingdom Metazoa; phylum Chordata; class Chondrichthyes; order Orectolobiformes; family Stegostomatidae; genus Stegostoma; species Stegostoma tigrinum. Next base: position 31,431,649 of record NC_081371.1, on the reverse strand, counting down.
TCAAAAAATCCCATCAAAAACAGGGTGAAGTGTATAAATAGTGTGGAGCTGGAGAAGCACAACAGGCCAGGCAGCATCAGAGGAGCAGGAAAGTTGACATTTCGGGTCGGGACCCTTCTTCAGCTGATGCTGATTCCTAATGTAAGTATAGTATGTCTTGGCAGAGAATGAGATTCAACCTATAAATAAAAATCAAAAGAGCTGTGGATGCTGTAAATCAGGAACAAAAAAAAAGTTGCTGGAAAAGCTCAGCAAGTCTGACAGCACCTCTGTAGAAACAGAGTTAAAGTTTTGGGTCCGGTGACCCTTCCGCAGAACTGATGGTAGCTGGGAGAACGTCGGTTTATATGCAGAAAATATGGAGGGGGCTGGCGTAGGGAGTAAATGATAGGATAGAGCCTGAGGAAAGGTCACTGGACCCAAGACATTAACTCTGATGATTTCTTCACATATGCTGCCAAATCTGCTGAGCTTTTTCAGAAACTTCTGTTTTTGTTCAACCTAAGTATATGCAATACATAATTGTGGGAGTCAAAAGTGGGGTCCGTCACAGATGCTGGATGAACTTTTGTTGTGATTTGTCGTGCACCAACCTGAAGAGTTTCTTTCTTCTAAAAATCATAAAGGAGTTAAGAAAAAACAAAGTTAACTTCTAAGCTTTATAAGCTTAAATCGACATTTTGATGAGAATGGAATTCATCAGTAGTGTTGACTGATGACAAAAAAAAATAAAAAAAAAAATTTATCACCAGCACATTAATGGAAGCAAAAACAAAAGGCTGTTGAAATGATTGAACAAATTACACCTGAAAGATCGTCAATTTGTAACCTACTTTGGAAGTAGAACAAGACGGTTTGCTGTAAGAGAAGGATAGTCAGTCTGACGTGAAGAATGCTATTTCTTCAGAGGTCTTCATGTTGTAATAATAGTAATTTATAGCTTTTCTTTGTAAGGGGCTAATGATTCTTATATTGCAATATTTCAAAATAGCTCCAAGGGCATAAAAATGCTAAAGCAATAATCAGTGAACTTCTGACTCCAGGAGGGGTTAATGTGAGTAATCACTGTTTAAATGAGAGAAAATGCTCAGAAACTTCCATGGCTTGCTTATTTCTAGGGTTTCAGCAAAGTTTCAATATTATGCTACAAGGACAACAGTTAGTTTTACTCAAAGAAAAAAAATTGGGTAAATCATTATCTTTCTGAATTAGAGTTTAAAATAAAACTGGTACTGAATGACACAATTAAAACCTGACTTATAATTCATGGCTTAACTTTGCAATACAGCAATTATGTGTGGTGAGAGAAATTTTTGACAACGAGGAATTATAGTGAACTTGTTAGTCCAATGAAAACAAATGTGTTAGCTGAGTTGTGATCAACTGGATCCAAGAAGCTACACTAATGCTAATGTAATGAAGAATTTTCAGATCATAGGAGTAGGGAAAAAATATAAAATATCAAATTGCATCAATGAATTAGACTCATGTAATTCTATCAACTTGAATATTGCTGTCAGAATGGCAAATGTTTGAGTTCCCAACTATTAGGTGTGGTTGTGAACACTGGACTTAAGTGTATACTTAAATTTATTAAGTAGATGGAAACAAACTTCTGAAATGTTTGATCGCTATTGATTTTGAACATTTAATCATAACTAAAAACCATTTCTAAAACACAAAACACTTGAAGTGACAGTCTGCAAACCATTAATCATGAACATCATGAAGTAGCTCTCAACACTACTGCAGACTTACCAAACAAATTTAATCAGTTTTAAATGCTTCATGACAACATTTTTATAATCAACACCCTCAGAGTAATATTGAATCAAATTGTTTCCTTTGGTCACCAAAGAAAAGTTTCAAAATTCTTTGTGATACGCGCTTGAAATATTCTATTATTGCGATAAAGATGTTAAAATAAACAGGATAATGTCAGGAATGAAGTGAATAGCAGAATTTCATTGAACTCAGTGCACCAATTTCACCAACAACAATTTTGATCTTTATATTGTTTTAAATTATTGGACTCTAAAACTGCACACAAATCTTACCAGATAGTTGATGGTGTAAAATTTGTCATATTCATGATTTTTGGAATTGATTCTGCGATGCTGTTTTTTCCTCATATGATCTTTGAGAGTCGTCTTGTCACGGAACGTTTTCTCACAGTATAAACACTGTAAACTGCAGAAACAGACATTTGCTAATAACACAATTTTGAAGTACAGAACCCTACTTAAATCTTCATTGATCACATAAATGTAATAAACCACAAAATCATTTGAAAGATCTAAAATGTTGAAATCTTATCACTGGTAATGAGCAATTATTTGTTTTTGCACGAATGAATTGAGGGAAAGATAAAACTAACCACACATAAAGCAGACATCACTCTTTAATGTTTCATTTATCTGCATTCAATATCACATTCAAGCGTGATTTGAATATTCCTACAGCACCGTCAGACAATAATTCAGCATACTGGTTAAATTTGTCACCAAAGAAACAGAGACTCTACGAACAGAATACATTCCAACAAAAAAAAAATTTTGTGCAAGTTTTTAGTTTTGCATTCCTCAGAATAATTCAAGAAATACCAAGGGAAAAGGAAAACAATGATTCTGAATAAGAATGCTGATTGGTTGGCCAATGGATTCAAATTTGTTCAGGTATTGACATGGGCAATGCATTAATTAAACATGATATCAAAGACATATTTCACATGGAACCTAATAAAGATATTTGCAAGAGCTATGTGTAGTGGAGATCCTGTAGTAAAGCCATCTATCTGGACGCACATTATGTCATTAAAACTGAACTTCACTGTGTGTATGGCTGAGATCATAAATTTAAGGAGTACTAATTCAAACAATGATTGTGGGTTTAGATCACGTGATATCGTGCTGAAATGCAAATGTCTAACGCTTTTGTGAGTCCTACGTTGGTGAATAGAAGAACCCTGATGAGTTCATTTCTTCCTGTACATTGTGCAAACCCATTTACAGGCCTGAGACGATCATATTTGGTCCTGAAAAATGTCCAGTCAGTTTCAGATCTCCCTGGCAGGGCAAGGAATTACAAAAAGTTTGAGCAACACATGAAATTAACTGTTTCACTTGCTACTATGCAGGCACAACATGAGCGGCATCCGCAACTAACAAGATGCAGCCATCAAACCAGAAAGATGTTCTGCCAATCACACAAATGATTAACATAAGAAAAACAAAATTAGTGCCAGTGTGAAACTAGGTACGTAGGCGGAGCATATCAAACAATATTACCTTTTGGCTGTTTGCAATAAGCAAAGTGCTGACATATCTGGCCAGACTGTGCAAAGCTCACTACACTGTCTGACATTATATGTAATTCAGCGAAGGGTTACATAATTTGAAATGTTAGATTAAGTTTTCTCTTGGCAAATGCTGGCAGACCTGCTGAGTTTCTACAACAATTTCTGATTTGATTTGCTAAGTAATCTTGAAATGTGTGTCAAATTACACTGATGTCATTTTCGGATTGCCCGGTGGGCTCTCAGAATATGTGTTCAGAAAAGTACATATACCAATACACAAGACGTTGTGTTTTGTAGATTAAAGAATATGGACACAGTGAGTTCTGAAGAATAATCATACGGGACTCTAAACTTTAACTCCGTTTCTCTCTCCATGGATACTATCAGATTTGCTAAGTTTCTTCAGCACTTTGTTTTTCTTTCAGATTTCCTGCATCTGCTTATTTTGCTTTTATGTACACAGACTGCGCTTGCTTCAACTCAACAATCAGAATCCATCTGCCTGATATCAAATTTAAACAAAGCCTGGCACCTAACTGTTAGTCATCACTAACTGGTGCATTCTCCATGGCAAAGATGCCATCAATCAGAGTCCATTTGCCAACGAATCTCCTCTCATAGAATATAATGTTGTTTCCCCTCCTCATTGGTATCTCTTTTATGTTGTCTGGACAAGGGAAGGACAAGTGCAAGACAAACACTTCAATAAACCAGAGATAATGGGAACTGCAGATGCTGGAGAATTCCAAGATAATAAAATGTGAGGCTGGATGAACACAGCAGGCCAAACAGCATCTCAGGAGCACAAAAGCTGACGTTTCGGGCCTAGGCCCTTCATCAGAGAGGCCATGCTGTTTTTTCAGCAATAATCAAGTTGTATACTTCTAAACAAGTTGATTCCAACAAGTTGTCATAACCTACTTCTGGAATATACTGTATAAACGGTAGGTGAAAATAGATGCAATGGTAGCTTTCAAAACAGAACTGAATAAAATACTAGAAGGGAGATCATTTGCTGGTATGTTGGGGGAACTGGGGCTACTTGGATTGCTCTTAAAAAGAACTGATATGATAGGCACAATAGCCTCCTTCTGCAGCATTTGTTCATCCTTTGCATTACATGGTTTATCATTGGCTGAGACACGAGGGTTCGGAATAAAGCTGAGAAAAGTTAAGACACAGGAGAGTCATTTTTCAGTCAGATGGAAAAGTTGGATTCAACAGTGGAAAGTGGTGGCTCGAAGGAAATCAGTTGCTGAATACAGAGCTGCAAATGCAGATTTACTGGATACTGCTTAAAGATAAAGATGCTGAATAAGTAGCATATGCATATGAAAATGCTAAGAGGCATTTGCAGATCAGAGACAGACAGCAGACATCACTGAACAAAAGACCTCTGCAGCTTCCCTCTCCACAAAGAGGAGTGAAACCAATCAGCATATTTAATGGGATGCTTTGAGATTACTTGTGGGAACATGCACAAAGAATGATAGCAGACAGCTTGTAAAATATCTGCAGTCTTCAAAGTCTAACTGACATCATCTTCGGATGATCATTGGACTGCACATAAAAGGCATGACCTAAATTCTGTTCTCATCAGACTAATCTTTCTCTTGATACTTGCTCAGAATCGTGGCAAGCCATAGGATCAGACTGTTCAATCCTTTGCAGTGACCAGCAGGCCTAGGGAAAAGACTATGGGAGGTTTAGAGCACAACCTCATTCTCAAAATACGAAATGTGGAAGACTGTAGTATAGCCAAGTGCCAATAACATTACATGATTAGATCAGGCTGAAAACAACAGAACAGACAGGCATGAATGCAGGAACAGTGGCAAAAAAATAAGTACTGTTGTAAACATATACCTACAGTAAAGCCATTTTGAAATGTATGAAATTGGATGCTCTGAAGTAAATGTATTCTTCATATCTTTTGAGTTTGAGAGGATGTTTGGAGGCCAGTTTGTAGGATAAGACATTTTTACATCTATGTCTTAAGCAGGCCTTGTCCAATGGACAATATCAAGGGACCAGTGTCGTGTGTAGATCCTGCCAGACATCTAACTCTAGTTTAAATTTTCTTCTATTTTGCAGCTTATGTGTGCACCTCTGCCATTTCCTCTTCTTATTGCTCTTGCTCTGTCTCTATTTAAAACTACTATGACCCCTATGGAAAGGGTTTCCTGAGAAAAGGCTGGGAAGAGAAGAGTTCCTTTCTAAAAATGGTGATAGGCAGCAAGAGATATTTCTAACTGTTTTACTCAAAGTTCAGATTTCAAAAGGTTTGTGGATGTACTTCCTGATGTGAGAAATGATATGAGTCAGTTCATCAGTTCCAGGCCTAAATTTAATCTGGTGTAATTCTGGAATAAACATGGTCATTTTAGAAAATGCAGTTCTACTGTAATTTGCATTCAAGTCCAGCACTTTATGCTGGCCAGATTCTCTACTGAGAACCATTTTGCTAGAATTTAGCATGTATTCTCTGGAATTACCTATGCTGCATCTAGCATTCACCTCAAAGTCACCAATTTTGAGCCCAAAGCACATTGGAATTTTATGTGCCCCCTTGATGGGTTTATTTTCTCGAGTGAAAATTAAGCATCATATAAGATAATCACTGCAAAAATTACAGAAATGGGAATTTGTAAAGAAATGCATAAATGAGCAAAACAGTTTTCATTTTATTGTTTTGCAGAATATTGGCAAGGGGAGCATTTATTGCCCATCTCTCATTGCCATCAAGAAAAGTTTCTTGAACTACTGCAGTTGGTTTGTAGTTATAATAAAACAAAGAGAATTATTATTGAGTCAATGTTCACTCTATTTACCAGCTGTTAGATATGCTTGCAACAATACTGGCATCACCTACATCAAGACTTGTTTATTTTTGGATTGATAAAATGCCCTGGAAGTTAACACACATAAGATCCTGAGGGATCTTGACAGGGTGTGCGTGAATAGGATGTTACCTCTTACAGAAGATTCTACAACTAGAGTTGTCATAGAGTCGACAGAGATGACAAGTAATACTTTCCCACTGAGGTTGTGGGTTCTTGGGATTTCCTTCCATGCAACAAGCTGAAACAGAGTTTTTGAATCTTTTTAAGGCAGAGGGGGAGAGGTTCTTTCTAAGCATGGGGGTGAAAAGTTATTGGAAGAAGACAGAAATGTATAGTAAACAGCTTAATCATGATCTTATTGAAAGGCAGAACAATTTTCACGGCTGAGTAACTACTGCTGCTCCTAATTCATATGTTCACATATACAACGCAAACCACTGTCAGCACATCTGTTGATGGATTCAATGAATTTGGGGGCGGCACGGTGGCTCACTGGTAGCACTGCAGCCTCACAGCGCCAGGGACCCGGGTTCAATTTCAGCCTCGGGTAACTGTCTGTGCAGAGTGTGCACATTCTCCCCGTGTCTGTGTGGGTTTCCTCTGGGTGCTCCGGTGTACTCCCACAGTCCAAAGAGGTGCAGGCTAGGTGGATCGGCCATGCTAAATTGCCCGTAGTGTTCAGGGGTGTGTGGGTTATAGGGGGATGGGTCTGGGTGGGATGCTCCAAGGGTCGGTGTGGACTTGTTAGGCCAAAGGGCCTGTTTCCACACTGTAGGGAATCTAATCTAAAATTCAGACAGGAGAGTTTACATGTTATCTCCTTTTATGCCTTCTCAAGTGAGAGGCTCATTAATTCTACGTTCTGCTAATTTGCAATCAAATGTAATCTTGGTTCAGTAGGATATTGTTCAGTTTTTATTAATACTGTCAGATTTTTCAAGAGCCTGCTCAAAGTGAGATGAGGCTACATTGTTGCAAAGAAGTGTGAAAGGTGCATACTTCTGCTGAAATGTTTTGAATACAAGTTCGTTCAAGTGTGCACAAAGACAACTGAAATAACAGTCTGTTGATCGTTGATGGAAAATTAAGCTTTTCACCTGTCACAGATAAAGAAAGAAATTTGCTCTGCTCACAAACTACAGTTAACCCACATATTGAAAATTTATGTAAGTAACATGAACAAAATGACTGTTTTAGCTGAACAGCAGCATAGAAGCATGCACCTAACACGGTTTTGAGCAAGGTGAAATCTTATCTACTTGCATAGAGCTAAAGATGGGCTCACATTGTTTACAAAGTGTGCAGGACCGTGTTTTCAATGAGTTAAAGTTTCTAAGCAGTTGCAAAAATAAGATGACCAACGGACACTAGATACCTAAATTGGCCCTATAATTTGGGAATAATGAAAAAAATCCTTGCATTTCTTAGAAAGGCAAGACAGAAAGTGGAGGTAATCTGGTCATTGACAGTATATATGACTGCTTGAACAAATATGAATTCTAAACCAAAATGAACATTTGTGCAGCTATACGAACACGTGTATTGCTTTCCAATCACAACTTAGAAAAGAAGTACAAAAGGTCTGGTTTGATTCTGATGCATGTTCATCATCGATCTGTGAGGGGCTTAAAGGATTAAGCCCACATAAAATTGGTTTGTAGCCTGACTATCAAAGGATGCTAGAAATATTTTTGCAGTGATTTTCGTTGGAATTGCTGTCTTGAATCGCTTGAAATGAAATGAAGGCAAACAAGAGCAGTTGAAAAAGGGAAGCAACATTATTTTCTGATCCTTGCAATGGACATATGATCAAGAATTCAGCACTATGGCTAAAGTTCTATTTTTGTATCCTCACAATGTTTAATGAAGCACCACTGCTGCTTTTATATATATATATATATATATATATATTCAAAAAATTTAAACCACGCATACTTATCCATTTTTTTCTGCACCAAATCCAGGAATTCATTGCAGTACACAATATTGTCTGGTAAGCCCACATTGAAAGAGTGATCTTTAGCCATGTGGTTAAACAGAACAGCCCTGAATAAATGAATATAAAAAAAACAAAAATAATATTTTTCATTCAGATCCTTACTTAAATTTTAACTTTTATAACATCAATCTGTATCAACATAGGCTCAGTTTCCCCCCATACATTTCTTTGCTTTTTTTACAAAAACAGAAATTGCTGGAAAACCTCAGCAGGCCTGGCAGCATCTGTGCAGAGAAATCAGAGTTAATATTTCGGGTCCAGTGACACTCCCTCAGAATGGGTCCGAGTTCTGTGGAAGGGTCACTGAACCCGAAATGTTAAGTCTGATTTGTCGTCACAGATGTTGTCAGGCCTGCTGAGGTTTTCCAGCAATTTCTGATTTTGTTTCCAAATTCCAGCATCTACAGTTCTTTTGTTTTACTTAGTAGTGTTAGTCAATGGTTATTTGCTCCTGTGATCAAGTCTCAAGAACAAGGTGAGGAATCGGGACTTTCAGTTGTAGTGGGAAATGAATGTGCCCTCTTGGTTGGCACTATTCTAAATCACATGATAGCCAACCAGCACCTCCCCCACCCAAGTGTAATACATGAATAAAATAGTTTTGTGCTTTGAAATTCTTGGTAATTAGTGAAATATGGTATAAACACTGCACAACAATTGAAATGAATCACAAATGGCAAACACTTTAATGTTTCTGATATCAGCCTTAGCGAGAGGAGTTTGGTCTACAAAGGGTTACTAGATTACTAGTTACAAATGGTTAAAAAACACTGGACAACTTCATTAAAATTACTTCAATATTCGCAGAGGTAAAAAAAGCACAGCTGCTTCAGAAATTACGGACCTGTTTCCTGCAAATTCTTCATTACAAAACATACAGATACGAGCAAAGTTGCTGTCATTCCTTTCCTGTTGTTGCTGTTCCAAAACCTCTTCCTGTACGAAAGGAAATAAGTCAGAAAAACTGATACTGACTATGTTATATTTATCATAGAGGACAATGAGGGAATAAACAGGCAAGGTTAAGCAATCTGTAAAGCTACTGCTGTTTGGATGATCTGCATATTTGGTTGTAATCAAAAAAATGCTGGAGAAACTCAGCAGGTATGGCAGCATTTGTAGAGACAGAAATAGTGTTAAAAGTTTCAAGTCCAATCATCCTTCATCATAACTCATTGTTGCTGAGAAAGGGTAGCATTTATGCTGATAACGGGATGGGGTGGGGTGGAGAATGTTGGGTTGAAGGGAATTATAACAATACACAGAAATGGTCTCCAAAGTGAGGGAGGGAGGGTAGGAGAGAGAGAGATTGCTTAAACAGTTAGATGCTGGGAAGGGTGCTAACGAGAAGTATAAATGTATCAGCTGTGTGCTGGGAGCGACTCATAGGAAACTGGATCGAAGGGTGTGGGGTAGGATAATAAACACAGATGATGGCTTTCACATTCTAAAATTGTTCAACTCCAGGTTATGCATTGAAGGCTAAGGTACTTCAACAGAAGATGAGGTGTTGTTTCTCCAACTTGAAGTCTTGCTGGGGCACTGCAGCAGGCTCCACGTGAAGCAGTGACTTACTTGCACTACACAATCTAGTCTACTCTATTTGCAGTTTGCAATGTGGTCTCCTGTACACTTGGGAAATTAAATGCAGTCTGTGTCACAGCTTTAACAAATATCTATGCTCTGTCCATAAAAGTAACCCTGAGCTTCGAGGTGCCTGTCACTTAAACACTCCACTGTGTTCCTATGGCAGTATTTCTGCCTCAGATCTGCTAGCGCGCTCCAACGAGGTTCAATGCAAGCTGTAGGAACAGCGCCCCTTTGCTTGCACCCAAAGTCTAAACATCTCGAGCAATTAAATCCACAGGTCAGGATAGCTATAGCATCATGATGCACATTTTCTGTTATACATCTAATCTTCAACAATCTGGACAGTGAAGATTTGTGCTAATGTCACCAAGTGTCAGCTCGTTTCAATTTAGAAAGCAAAGACTGAAGTCAGAACGTGGTGATTTCAGCCTCATTGTTCTTGACCAGATATTTTACACTGATGATCAGAGCAGTCCTGACAGAGTACTGGCATATCTATGTATTATTCAATGAGACATAATATGAAGCCTTTTCTGCTTCCTGAATGATCATGAAAGAATCCCAGGTACTACTTGGGAAATAGGGAAATTGTGTGCGTCTTGGTCAACATTTGTCCCACTAAAAATAAATGCTGTGGTCAGTTATTTGCTGGTTGCTTAACATTTTGCTTTTTTTCCTGAATTCTTGTGTTTACCTGTCTGACAATAGTTACAAGTAAGGTGCTGTTTGTGCAGTGCTTTGAGGTAACCTGAAGTTGTGACAAGGTTTGACGTGGATGAAAGATCTTTCTTTAATTTTCCATTATATTTGAAAGGCCCCAGGAATATAATACGAAAATCAAAAATTGACATACTTTTTATGTCTCCTTTTTTTAAGCTTTGATATGAGCAAACAGAAATTAGTTCATAGGCTTCAGTCCAAAAACTACTGGATAACAGGAAATTCCTGTTATTTTAAGCTAGACAAAAACAACTTTTTTTCTGATAAATTTGACATTTGAACATCTGTAATATATTTTCACAGGAATGCAAGTTATTAATTGTTTTCTTTTAAAAGATGGCATAAATATGCTGCTTATATGTAAATGTTGTCTTCACTTTCCTAATTATATTTTAAACTGTAATCATATACATCTGTGCTACTTATTGAAATAGAAATGTTATTGTGAAATAAGAATACACCATTACATTTTTGCATCTGGCACACATTTCTAAACACAGCTTTAAGATCTGAGTCATGTCCAATTTACAAAATTTGTACAGAACAACAGAAGGCCATTAGGCCTATTGTTTTGGCACCTGCTCTTTGAAAGCAATTCACCTCATGACATTCTCCCACTTCTCCCATTAATGCTGCACATTCTTGCTTTGTAGTCAACCGTCTAATTCTCTCTTAAAGTCTCAACTGAACTAGACTCTTATCTGACTCTCAAGCAGTACATCACAAATCCAAGCCAATTGTTGTGCAAAAGCTTTTTCTCACATTACTTATGCATCGTAAACTTAAAATGTGTGCCATCTTAACAGTTAATGTTTTCACGATAATTTCTCCCATCTATTCTGTCCAGTCATGATTTTAATGCCTGAGGCGAATTCTGTGGATAAGCACATGCTCTGTTTTGTCCATCAAGCAGTTTTACTTATGAAGAAAGAAAAGCTAAGTAATGTGCAGTGGAACTGAACAGAGAACAATCAAAAGAACAGCTACTTGCATCGCATCTTTCAAATTCCTAAGCATTCCAAAAGCACTAACCAGTCAATCGTTTACTTTTGAAGTCTAATTTTATTACGTTACAGGCTAATTTGTGCATAGGAGAGGAGCACGAACAAAGAGATAAATTCAATGAAACTACTAAGTTCTTCCTGGAATAATATGCAGCAGGTCCTTGATTAATGAAAATATGAACATTTGCAAGTCAGATAATGAACGCAATCCCATATAAGGGTGTAATGTTAAAGACCTAACAAACAAACATTTCCAGTACTTCTGAAGAGCTGCTTCACAATACCCTGCGCTGTGTTCTGACTTGCATATGGACTCCAGAATGGAACCTGTTCGCAAAACAGGGATTGCCTCTATTATTCATTTGAACAGGCTAATAATATCTCACATCAATGCCCTGATTACTTAACCTGGATTAGTGTTCAAATACAGTAAGTAGGGCTTGAACCCAGGGCTGCCTGATTCATCAGAGTTCAGAATGACAACAGAGCTGCTGTTTAAATTGGGTTTTATAATTTAATAGCACCCAAAGTCAATTTGGCCCACTGCTACTTTGTGGCCTTTCTAAAATACCTTCTCAGTTGATCAACTCTTTAAGAAATAACCTTACATATGAACAGGCAGGGAATACAGAGAGATATGGTTCTTGGTATGGGCAGATGGGATTAGTTAAGAATGGCATAAAGGCTGGCATAGACATAGTGGGCTGTAGGGCTTGTTCCTGTGCTGTACTGTTCTATGTTCCACATGATAAAAGGAAATTCGGTAGTTAATTTGTGCATAACACCTATCCCAAACAGCAATGTGATAATGTCTAGAACCATTTTTTAAAAAATGCTGATTCAAGGATAGAGACTCTAGTTTTAAACAAAAAAGTTCAGTGGCACAACATTTTTTTATGTCCACCTCGGAAAACAGATAGCATCTTGGTTTAAGCCACATCCCAAAAATATAGCAAAAAGAGATAAATGCAGTACCACAGGAGTGCTGCATTAGAGTGTCAACCTAGAGTTTTTTTATTTGAGTCTTTGGCATTAGTGTTGAACTTACAATCTCATCAATATTAACAATGCTCCTTCCACAGTTGAGTACAGTTCTAAAACATTTGCTTCTTCAATGCAAATGTGGTCTACATGCATGAATGTTATGAACTGGGAGATCAATCAACCACAGTGTGTATTTACATGAGACTGGTGACTTGCCCACTGAGCTGGCTTGTTTTCGGTCAGACGATTCAGCACCATGCTAGGTGAGGCCTCATCAGTGCGGCCTCTGATGAAGCGATGTTGTTCTACTCCGCTTGGAATTTATACAGGCTGGCCGGTTATGGTGAGTAGGGTCATTTCCAGTTTTGATCTGTATGGTTTTGGAAATAGGGTCCAATTCTACATGTACAAAATGCAGAGGAATGGAATTGTGGGAGATATAGCAGTTTGGATCGGAAATTGGCTTACTGAAAGAAGACAGAGGGTGGTGGTTGATGGGAAATGTTCATCCTGGAGACCAGTTACTAGTGGTGTACCGCAAGGGTCAGTGTTGGGTCCACTGCTGTTTGTCATTTTTATCAATGACCTGGATGAGGGCGTAGAAGGATGGGTTAGTAAATTTGCAGACGACACTAAGGTCGGTGGAGTTGTGGATAGTGACGAAGGATGCTGTAGGTTGCAAAGAGACATAGATAAGCTGCAGAGCTGGGCTGAGAGGTGGCAAATGGAGTTTAATGCAGACAAGTGTGAGGTGATGCACTTTGGTAGGAGTAACCAGAAGGCAAAGTACAGGGCTAATGGTAAGATCCTTAGAAGTGTAGAGGAGCAGAGAGATTTCGGTGTCCTTGTACACAGATCCTTGAAAGTTGCCACCCTGGTTGACAGGGCTGTTAAGAAGGCATACAGTGTTTTAGCTTTTATTAATAGAGGGATCGAGTTCCGGAACCAAGAGGTTATGGTGAAGCTGTACAAAAAAACTCTGGTATGGCCGCACTTGGAGTATTGTGTACAGTTCTGGTCACCACATTATAAGAAGGATGTGGAAGCTTTGGAAAGGGTGCAGAGGAGATTTACTCGGATGTTGCCTGGTATGGAGGGAAGGTTTTACGAGGAAAGGCTGAGGGACTTGAGGCTGTTTTCATTAGAGAGAAGAAGGTTGAGAGGTGACTTAATTGAAAAATATAAAATAATCAGAGGGTTAGATAGGGTGGATGAGGAGAGCCTTTTTCCTAGGATGGTGACAGTGAGCACGAGGGGGCATAGCTTTAAATTGAGGGTTGAAAGATATAGCATAGATGTCAGAGAGTAGTAAGGGAATGGAACACTTTGCCTGCAATGGTAGTAGATGCGCCAACTTTAGGTACATTTAAGTCGTCATTGGACAAGCATATGGACGTACATGGAATAGTGTAGGTTAGTTGGGCTTGAGATCTGTATGGCAGGTCGGCACAACATCGAGGGCCGAAGGGTCTGTACTGTGCTGTAACGTTCTATGTTGTTGATTGCACTATGGGTTGAGAACCACACCTCTAGGAATTCACGTGCGCATCTACGTTTAGCTTGGGCTACTATAGTTACCTTGTCCCAGTTAAACTGATAGCCTTCATTGTTGGAGTGTACTGATATTAAGGAGAGTCTGTCATGCTGTTTTGCTGCTAGTTTATGTTCTTATGGCTAGTCTTCTTCCTGTCTGTCCAATGTAATGTTTGTGGCTGTCATTGTATGGTATTTTGTAAGCCATACTGGTTCTGCATTTTGCAGGAATAAGGTTTTTAATCCTTGAGTGTTTGTTGTAGCATGGCTGTGGACTTGTGTGCTACTGTGATTCCTAGTGATCTTAGGAGTCTCATTGTCAGTTCTGGTATGTTCTTGATATAGGCCAGTGTGTTAGGGCATACTATGGCCTCTTGTTGTTGTCTATTTAGTAGGCACCTGCAGATGAAATTGCAAGGTTATTCATTCATAGCGAAGATTTTGTATTGGTGCTCTTCCTCTTTCCTGCTTACTTCTGGAGTGTGCCATTGTTTTTTTTACATTTATCCATTAAAGACGAAGTGTGTGGTGAGGCACAGGTCTAGTAGTTTGAGTAAATTGTCATCACTAATGGATGTACTGGTCTGTGTTTCTGCTTCCTCCAGTAATGTGGCCAGTGTTTCTTTGACTGGTGGGATGTCGACTGATGTGAATAAAGCTGTGACATCAAAGCTGTGATACCATAATCTTGTCATCGCTGATTTTTACGCTCGAGAGTATTGAGGAATTCTCGGGTTAAGTGGATAAAATGGGGTAATCCATCAAGTGCATGTTTCAATCTCTGTTGTAGGTCCTTGGCCAGTTTGTATGAAGGTGTGCCTGGTAGGAAGACAATGGGTCTGACAGGGATGTCTTGTTTGTGTACTTTAGGAAGTCCATAGAAGCAGGTGGTGTTTGTGCCTTCTGGTTTCATTCTCACGTAGTCCATCTTGGCTATCTGTCCTGCATCTTTAGTCTCTTCAGTATTTGGGTGATCCTATTACCTAGCTGCGATGTTGGGTGTATTGCCACCTGTTGGTAAGTGTTTGCATCTGCAAGCAATGCCTGCGCTTTCTTAACATAGTCCGATTAGATTATAGGTAGGATTATAAAATGTGCTTGCCTTTCTTGAATTTATCTAGTGGTTTTCTCTCCTAGGTGTTCAGAGTGTACCATGTGTTCCTTCAGGGTTGCTTGGGGATTACAGTTCGTCGGATGGCTTGTTGATTTTTGCCCATGAGTCTGTCGTCTTTTAATGTACTTTCCAGGGCAGTCATGAAGTCTGTTTTGTTTGCATCTTTGTGGCTTTAGTTCAGTCCGCACAATAGGACAGCTTTCTCAATTTCTGAGTTGCCTGCTGGATAGGTTGCTTATCCATGTGTCCAGTTTGTTTTTATGGTTGTCTTTGTGGTGGATCAGCTTGGTAAGTTTCTCCTGTAGCTTGCATCGCTTCTTAGTTTTGGTCCTGTGTTGATTGATTGTGATGGACTGTTCTGGGGTTGTAGTCCACAGCTGGTAGGGTTTAGGGATTGTGATTTTTGGCGTGAAATTTCCCATTCGTACTGGTAGAGTCGGTTATGGGCATCATTAATCATTACCCGTAGCATTCTGTGTTCAACTATTTTCTGTCCCTGCGAATTGTTGAATGGAGGTTGTACTTCACGCTGAGGGGCAGTGCCTGGTTCCTGAGGCATTCGTAGAGAAAGAGAAGTTGTTTGCAGGTAGAGGTCAGGCAGTTGCCGCAGGTTTCCCGTTGTCGGGCAATCTTTAACATGTCGTGCCCATAGGTGTTTAAAGTTTTTGGCAAAGATTTGTATCTCGGGTTGTGGGTGAGGTTGCTGACTTACTCGCCAAGCTGGCTTGTTTTCGTTCAGACGTTTCATCACCATGCTAGATAACATCATCAGTGAGGTTTCTGATGAAGCAATGTTGTTCTACTCCGCTTGGAGTTTATACTGTCTGGTCCATTAATTGTGAGTAGTGTAATTTCTAGTTTTGATCTGTACGGGTTTGTATATGGGATCCAATTCTATATGTTTGCTGATTGCATTATGGGTTGAGAACCATGCCTTCAGGAATTCCTGTACATGTCTATGTTTGGCTTGGGCTACTATAGTTATGTTGTCCCCATTAAAATTATTTCAGCGTGGGGAATTTGTACAGATCCTAAAGAAACACAGTTTATTTTGGTCATTGTTGATATATTTTGGAACTTCTTCGCTCAGCTGCAGCCATTTACTAGGTTTTTCTCTGTGCATTTATTCTTAGGCCTCTGTCTGAGCAATGAAGACAGCTTCCTCCACTTCTAATTTCTCTAAGTGTGTACTTATAGTTGACACCCATCTAATCCAGAAATGCACTTTCCTTCAGTGGTGTTGGGATAACCATCAGTAACAAGAGAAGCAAGCTGTAGCACCCGGGAGTGTAGCTGAGAACAACATAAATCATGAATCAAACAAACAGATTGTCCTTCTTTCTCAAGTAGTTTCAGAAAAGAACACTATTTATGTGGACATATATGAATCTCAACTGTAGGCAAGCAAAATAATCACAGTAGCAGCTTTAGTTGGAGTCAAAAAATCATTGAATGAACTATGGTACATCAACATTATATTTAGATTAGATTAGATTAGATTCCCTACAGTGTGGAAACAGGCCCTTTGGCCCAACAAGTCCACACTGCCCCTTGAAGCATTCCACCCAGACCCATCCCCCTATAACCCACACACCCCTGAACGCTACGGGCAATTTAGCATGGCTGATCCACCTAGCCTGCACATCTTTAGACTGCGGTAGGAAACTGGAGCAGCCGGAGGAAACCCACGTAGACACAGGGAGAATGTGCAAATTCCACACAGACAGTTGCCCGAGGCTGGAACTCGGGTCCCTGGCACTCTGAGGCTGCAGTGCTAACCACTGAGCCACCGTGCAGGAAATTTAATTAGGTCTTTCAACAAAAGCATTTCTGAGGACAAAGAAAAATTAAATACGCCCAACAGTACGTTTGCTGTTGAATTAAGTTCATTACAGCCTCATGACTACAGAATAATATAATTACACTTTAGATTATAATCATTAGTATTTCGTTACACAAAGAAAAACAGTATCTTCTGTAACTCAACATCTGCCTGTCATTGCACAACTCTTGTATTCATGCTTCAGTAGATTCTCTTAATCCTAAAAGCACACCTTCATTAAAAGGCCGAGTTCATTATGCTTTCTGAAGTACTTGTAATTATATTGACTGCAACACTGTTTTGCTCACTACCTTTTCTAAATGTTTGGATTTCCAAGAATCTATTATTCAGAAGGTCTTATGGTGCTGCATTAGAAGCCCTATATCTGGGCCAGAAGGTATGCGCTCAAGTCTCATGTGTTCTGGAGATGTGTTATAAAAGTATTTCATAATAGTCAGATAATGTCGAAAATTTTAGTGCATTTATGCTGGTGTAGTTTTTGGTTTCAACACAAGGCATTCAAAAGAATGCTGGATGGATTTTTGTGTCTTGTGTTTAAAACCTAAAACCTTCTCATACCCTGAGTATAAACAGTTTTTAAGTCTGATTAAGAGCTATGACACCCTGTATATTGTGGGGATTGACTTTTACATACTCATTTTTAGAGAGGTTAAAATTTGGCATTGCCTTGCTATTGCAACTGCCACATCACAGTTTGTCCCTGCCAACTCTGCTTCCAAAAGGATTCTATTTTAATTTATAAGTAAATACTAACTTACATGGAGATAGACATTAGTTTCTGTAAACTAAAGTCATTAAAGTAGCAAATTCAACACTAACAAAAGCCATGTACACAAATTTATACAATTTCATGCAGTATTTTTCATTGTACAAAAATGTACTATTCAGCACACAGCATAAACTAAATTTGAATCAAAATTCACGAAAATCACCCTCCTTGTCTTCAACATGGAAAAATATGCCTTAATCTGGTTCTTAAATGGCAACATATCAATCAAAACCATCAATGCCTTTATCAGCTTTGGTGTTATCATCATGTATATTATTCCAGAAATTATCTTATGTGCCATCAATTGCATTGCCTATCCCACACGACATAAGCCCTGATGTGAACATGTCCGAAATGAGAAAAAAAACTTGTGATCCTCCAGGCTGGAAACTCTAAACTTTCTTCAGAGATATTTTCAAGCCACCTTCATATATCCAACTATCTTTATCAGGAATTGGCTGATAACTATTTTTGTGAATTGTTATTTTGGGATTTCTTTTCCTCTGAATATCATGTTTGGCCTCGGCTTTGTATCATTGGACACAGACAACAACACATAAATGAATCTGTTCTTTTTGCAGCCAGCTGTCTTCACTAACACTACTTTCTCTTCTGTATTGATCACCATTTGACTGGCTAACGTCAAAATTCATGAGTATCTAATCCATGTTCCGATACTGGCCAATCTGTGTCCATTCTTTTGTCAATGTTTGATTTTAAACTGTTTGAAGTGCAATATGTCTATCAAGTTCTGCTGGGAGGTGGTGAAATCTTAGTCTTCTGTTGCAGAACAAAACTGTCTCTCTTCATAAACTTAGACTGGTTTTAAAATCTGCAATGCCTAACTTTCTTGCTTGTTTTAGCCTGAGGATTTAGTTAGATCCTCAAGAAACGGAGTTTGTTTTGGTAATTTTTATTGATGTATTTTGCAACTTCTTTTCTCAGCTGCAGCCATTTACTTGGTTTTTCTCTGTGCATTTATTCGCGGGTCTCTGTCTGAGCTATGAAGACAGCTTCCTCCATTTCTAATATTCTGCTCCAATATCTTAAATTATCTAGTTGCAGCAGAATTATTTTTCTGCTTTGCAGGCAATCTCAACAACTAAGTTTGAACTGGGTTGTGTATCCACCATTCCTTCTTGATACCTTGTTGTTATATTAGAAGGCAGGACTAGTGGGAATGCGATACATGCCACTCAGTTGTTTGCTGTGACATTATACTGGACAAATCTGTTGGAATTCTATGAAAATGTAACCAGTAGACTTGACAAGAGGGAGCCATTCGAAGTAGTATATTTGGCCTTTCAGGAAGCGTTTGACAAAGTCCCACATAAAAGATTGATGTGTAAGATTAAAGCACATGGGATTGGGGGAAGTGTAGTGAGATGGATAGGAAACCAGTTGGCAGAAAGGAAACAAAGATTTAGAGGTCCTTTTCAAATTATCAGGCAGCAACTAGTGGGGAGCCACAGGGATTGGCACTGGGACCCCAGCTATTCACAAAATGTATTAATGATTTGGATGAGAGAACAAAATGTAACATCTCCAAGTTTGCAGATGATACTAACTTGGGTGGGAGGGTGGCGTATGAGACGAGGATGCAGAGATCCTTCAGCGTAATCTCGACAGCTTCAGTGAGTTGGCAAATCAATGGCAGATGCAATATAATTTGGATAAATGTGAGCTTATTCACTTGGGAAGCAAAAACAAGAAAGCAGACTACTACATGAATGGCTGTAAATCGGGAGAGGGGAGTATGCAACAGGACCTGGGTGTCATTGTGCACCAGTCGCCTAAGGTAAGCAGGTACAGCAGGCAGTAAAGAAGGCAAATGGTATGTTGGCCTTCATTGCAAGACGTTTAAAGTACAGGAGCAGGGATGTGTTGCTGCAGTTGTACAGGGCCTTGGTGAGACCACACCTGGAATACTGTGTGCAATTTTGGTCTTCTTTTCTGAGGAAGGACGCTCTTGCTCTCAAGGGAGTCCAGTGAAAGTTTGCCAGGCTGATTCCAGGCACGGCAGGGCTGATGTATGATGAGAGATTGACTAGATTGGGATTGTTTATGCTAGAGTTTCGATGAATGAAGGGGGATCTAACAGAGGCTTATAAAATTTTGACAGGACTGGACCGGTAGGGTGTTACCAATGGTGAGTGTGTCTGGAACCAGGGGTCACAGCAAGAGGACTCGGGCTAGATGATTTAGGATGAAGATGAAGAGATATTTCTTCACCCAAAGGGTGCCGAGCGTGTGGAATTCATTACCACAGGAAGTAGGTGATGTCAAAACACTGAATGTATTCAAGAGGCAACTAGATAGAGCATTTGGGGTGAATGGGATCAAGGTTATGGGGAGAAAGCAGGGATTAGGCTATTGAATTGGAAGATCAACCAGGATCGTGAGGAATGGCAGAGCAGGCTCGAATGGCCTCCTCCTGCTCCTATCTCCTATGTTTCTATCACATCATGTCTACTGATGTCAAGACATGAGAAATAGAACAGCCAGATCCAACAGTGGCCAAATGTATCAAGCAGGTTTGCATAGGACAAGTTCGAGTTCAACAACAAGCGAATGATATGGAAAAATATTTTGAAATTTTTGGGTAAAAGTCATGTGATTTTTGTGTGACAACAACTTTTATTGAAATAGGCTCCATAGAAGATTTTATATAGACTGCCATCACCAGAAGATAGTCAAACTATACATCTTAAATCCAGAATTAATGGTTGGTTTAAAGCAAGATCTATTAATTTGTGCTCCTAAGATGCTGCTTGGCCTGCTGTGTTCATCCAGCCCCACACTCTTATCTCGGATTCTCCAGCATCTGCAGCATCCATTATCTCTATTAATTTCTTTGTCAACCTATGCCAGAGTAGGTCAATTAGACCTTATGCTCATTTATCTTTTTTCATTCTGACTGATGAATTATCACAATTACTTACTAGTTTTTTTTGCTGAAGCTGCTCTCTAAGCACTCTGTCCTCAGGTAAAACATCACAGAGAAGGTAATATTCGACTTGGTTCTCTATCAAAATAACAATACTTTCAGTTGTCAGTATTTTAAGATTTCATCACACCATGCCTTTTTAATTGCTCTATTGTATAATGAATTTCCAATTTTAAACTTGCAATCTATTTTTAAGTGTGTGAAAATGTATTCAAAAATCACAAACTTGCAATAAAGCATTAATTAGAAAGCATTAATAAGCAAGAATAGTTCTTTTATATTTTTTATATCTGACATTGTTACCTTCAGGACCTTGGGCATTAGTTCTTATTACTGTACAAAAATCTGTTATTGGTTGCTCAATAAACCTTTTCTTCCAATACAAAATGTACCTAAAACAAACCAAAAATAAAAAAAAGTCACTCTTTCATTGAATACTTATTTTTGTCCTTCCAGAAATCTTAAAAACTAATTTGGAAACGAGAAAATCCTGTGCAGTGCAGCAGACTAATAAGTTAAAAGCTGATCAGACTCAAGGTATGAGAGCCTTTTTGATCATTCTGAAAAACTGCCAATAACTCAACTTAACTAAACTTTGAAGGCTACTATCTCAACTGATTTTGGTTATGTGGTGGTATACTGAACAAAAAATAATTTTATATTTCAAGTCCTGCTTGAATCTGTCTGCATTTAGTTTTAGTTTCATTTTCCATTTGAATATTATTTTCAGATTTAAATGTTTTTGTTCACGTTAAATTCATTAGACATGCTTACTTATTACTGGTTGTACAGTAGTTGTTTTAAGTAAAGTGTACTTCTGGTCACAATTCAAGATAGTCAGATAACGTGGGATAGAACTGGAGCTTAGCCCTTTTGACGTGAAAGCTTTTATTTGCAAAAGATATTGATTAGAGAATGTGTTGACTGGATTGGACTTGCACAGTTTCAGTCTGCTTATATTAGGTAAAAGTGATTATCATATTTTAAGGTGTATATAATAATGAAGAAAGCCAAAGAACAATCTTGAATAGAACTTCTAAATTGGAAAAAGGCTAACTTCAGTAGGATGGGATTGGAAAGGGTGGGGGGTTGGAAATCTAGTCAGGGTAAAATAAAACCAAAGACTGGCAGGAAAAGAACTAATGCGACAATGTGTGATCCTCAAGGAGGAAATGTTTCATATCTAGGCTGGCTATATTCCATCAAGGGTGAAAGAGAGGAGCCAGGGAAATAGAGAATATAATGAAATGTTTTTTAAAAAAAACAGAGGCCAAATACAGTAATTTGAGAAGGGAGGTGAAGTGAAAATTAAAACTGTCAAACAGAAAAATTGAGACTAGAACGTCAGTGAACAGAAGTTTTGTACTGACAAGCAAGCAGTAAACAGCTGGAAAAGGCAGGTGGAGGACTACTGGGGACAAAAGTGGTGATATATACTTTAAGGAAGAAGGTAAAACTACAGTATGTCATACCTAATGAACACCATTATGATTCTGGATATGACAATTTATGGATACACCAATAACAATCCTTTTTCTTTAAGAAAAATTTTGAAATCCAAGCACTTACTAATAGACTTACAAGAGTTGACAGTTTTGAACAAACTACCATTACAATTCCACACGAGAAATCTTGACAGGCAAACTGTGGAGCACATCAAACTGCAGATGCATTAAAGGCAGATCCCATGATTTCTCAGCAGCCCACCCAGACATTAGACTATCAAATCTTTTCAAAACTTCAACTCCCTTAGAAGAAATTAAAATTCTTCACTTTTGAAGATCTAAGCTTGACATTCCCGCAAAGCTGGGCTCAATGACTGTTTAAATCCTGGTCATTAAGCATTTTCTTGAGACTGCATTCCATCAAATTTCTAAGACTCTTTTGCAAATAGCCTGACTAAATTGCATGATGTATGGATTTGTCCAAACTTCAATATTCTCACATGTCAAGCAAATCTTGGTTTCCTTCTTTTCCACTCTAACCTCACACACAGTGCCTGGAAATTGAATGAACTCTCAGCTCCTTGAAGCAAGATACAGGGTGTTAGTTTTGGCTGCTCCTTTCTCCCCAGCATAGAGCCAGCACCGTCCTCCATCTTTCCTGTATTTCAGGACTTCTTCCAATATCTGACTGCCTGGAGACTGCTAACTGTGGACATTTTTGGTATTAGCCTGTGTTGTGTTCCTCTTTTTCCCCCCAAAAGGAAAAAGTGGATTAATGTAAGTGTGAGTGGTGATGACTGCTTGCTTTGTTGCAGATCCCTGTTTGCTGTTTCAACAATGCCTTGTTTGGAGAGCTAAACTAAAAAAAACAAACATGCTGGCATATCAGAAATAAAAACAGAACTGCTGGAAAAACTCAGCAGGTCTGGCAGTATCTGTGGAGAGAAAGCAGAATTAACATTTTGGGCCTAGTGTCTGTTCCCCTGAGCAATTCTGAAGAAAGGTCATTAAGCTCCAAATGTTAATTCTGCTTTCTCTCCACAGATACTGCCAGAACTGCTGAATTTTTACAGCATTTCTATTTTTGTTTGATTTGGTGAGATTCTGTTTTATCTTGCTCAGTTGGAAGAAAATGTGCTATGAATGAACTGCACAGCTGATCTGTCTCATCCTAAAAGAGAAAATCCTCTTGCTGGATTCAGGGAGAAATCCTTTGATTATTTTGAAGAATAAACTGGTAAAAAAAAATCTCAAGTTTGTGGTCCTTGAGCAATCAGTGCATGTAAGATTCAAACATATCCATGCATGAATACTGACTTGTCCACATACACAAGAATGTTCAAGAAATACAGACTTCGGAACATTCTACACTGTCCTTTTGCTTTCATGAATAGCCACTGGTCAAAGTGTGTGTTTTTATTCCGAAAGCTAATCTAGGCAAGGATTTTTTTTCCTCTTTTCTTGAAGAGGCCATGCTTGGATGTGTATTTTGGAGATATTCAGAAGGATAAGCATTTATGGTTGCATAATACTGACCATACATTCACAGAACAACTTCTTTTTGATATTAAAACAATCATCGTCTGCATTAAGAAACCTGGTTGATGGATCTTGCTTTAATGCCCGATGTTGATGTGGTATTTAATTGGTCTTCTTTGTAACCAGTAAAACTTTTTATTTCATGTTGTAACCTATAGAGTAGTGGCACAATGACAACAGTGCAACTCCTCCAACTTCAGTTGGAAAAGTGTAAGGACATTTTTGGCAATTCCTGTCAGCCTAACATCATTTTTGGTTAATATTTTAGGTATAATAGGGACAACATCACAGGATCCTGGAGAAGTGAGAGTTAATTCAGACCCTGCATGGATTTGTATAAGGTAGATTATGCTTAATTAACTTAAATTGATTTCTTTTTGATGAAGGAACAGCAAAGGTCGATGCAAGCCCAGTACGAGGACCACTGCTTTGTAGATATGACTAGGATATTGGAGTAGAGAGTGTAATTTCAAAATATGCGATTAGGATAATACCAATAGACAGAAACAGGGCATCGAGGAAGGACGGTGTATAAATATGTAGCAGACAGTTTCATACAGAAGTGTGATGTGCGCCATTTTGGAAGAGGAGACAACAGGCAATGAGACTTAATGGCACAATTATAAAGAACATATGGGGTAGAAGAACTAGTTTCAAGTGATCAAGGCAATCTTTCAAATAAAAAGAAATCTAATGCTAAAATCAATGTAATCCGATCAAACTGAAGGCTTAGGACAATGCTGAAAAACTAGAAGTATTGTAAATACTTTCCAGGTCAGTGATCAAGGACAGGATTTTCCATTTAAAATATTCAAGGTCAACAGCTTCCAATTTCAAGATGCAGTAAATCAGACAGCAGTTTCAGGTGTGTACACACATTTATGCGTTTATGGAATGAGCTGCCAGAGGAAGTGGTACAATTACAACATTTAAAAGACATTTGGACACATACATGAAGAGGAAAGGTTTAAAGGATACGGATTAGTTAAATTTGGTAAACCTGGTTGAAATGGACAAGTTGGACCAAAGGATTTGTTTCTGTGCTGTATGACTCTTCAACTCTATGTAGTTGAATGTAGACATCTGGAAGTTGTGGTCCAAATTGTACTGCTCCTCCACAAGCTAGGTTAATTGAACCCCAATGACGTACTCAGTATCAAAATCAAAATCAAAAAACAAAAAAAAAGTGTAAAATAGAATGGCACTTACTAAATACAACATAAGAGGGTTAGAATTGATGCATTCGGTTATGTGAATTTTTAATATTGTGATCAATAACATTTAGTGTCAAATAAGTTCCATGGCACTTACGGAATGTGATTGCTCAAGAGTTTAATTAGTTTAACATTGAAATGAATATCTTTTTTCCAATATTTATTCCTACTTTTCCATCCCAATATGTTTAAATTGTTTCTTATACATAATTACAATCTAGTTTACAATTACAACTTGTGGTTCATATGTTTAGATTTAAGCTCTGCACATTAAGTGATGATTGTTCAGTCTGATTCGTTGCCAAGATCTCTTTTGCGCAGCTCACAAGAGATATAGATACTCCGTAGGAGAATATTGCATCGAATAAAACGCATGATTATACAAAGTCTTAGCTCAAAATCTGGACAAACTCTGTGGGTAGCTATCATCATACTGAGTCATTTCTTCAATGCTGACTACAAAATTGGGTTCCACAAGCAGTTTCTGGCAATATGTTCTTTATGAGATAATTAATTCCGGAAGCATGTCAATCTGAGTTTCCAGAATAAACTTAGTTCAAATAATTAGCTGACAATCATGCTGGATGAGTCAGATGTAGAGTCAAAATGAATGGGTAAAATGTATGCTATAGGTTTAATACGTTATACTTAAAAAAAACACACTAAATGGTGAATTGAATTTCAGAATATAGCAAGTTTTGATTGTAATTGTTTTCCCCTTCCTGTTCAATCTAAGTGAGCCATCCAGTGATGGACTAGAAAGACAAACACATTAAGAGTATGATAAATGCTCACGATGAGTTGTGCGCCCAGATGCAAAGTTTTGTATGTGTGCAGTAAAAAGACCACTACTGAGAGACATATGAAGGGAAGCAAGTGTTATCATATTTGTAAACCCAGATCATACTATTATTTCCAGATATAGCTCCTTTTATTGCAAATTTTAAGTCCCGTCTCTACCCAACCTGTTCAGATTATCAGAATTATTTCACTACAAAGGTGTTTGTACATGTTACTGTCAGTTAAATCAATTTGTACAAGTGTGAATGCTATAAACTCATATTATATATAAAAAAAGTTGCCTTTACAAAGGTGGTAAACAGTTTTGCATCAGGCACATAAAAAGGCTTGATGTAACTGGCAATTCTTCGCTGCAAATCAGAAATCAGTAGATACTATAGATCAATAATTTTAGACAACTTTGTACATGTTATGGAAATGTGACGATTGAACATTCCTGTGTGGTGGATCAAATTTTACACATTATGGCTGAAACCTAAGTGCATTTTCTCTAAGATTCAAGTTACCTCAGCCTAAAAGGTACGATCATGGGATATTCCTCAAAACAATAAAACTTTATTGAGGACCAGCATTTAACCTTTTTGTGTCCATTATTGTCACATATTTAACGATCTGCATGCCAAGGGCTAAGAAAATAAGTTCCAAATCCGTCTTGAAAGTAACTCCTCTTGCAATTATTTTGTCTTGTATATTTTTAAGCTATTATACGAAATGTGCTAACCAGCCAATAAGATGTTCATTCGAAAGAAACACCACTGTTCAAATGAACACCAGTACACTGAAACAGAGTAGAACATTTTCATTTGGATTAAAGTAGTGTTTTAGCCTAGCAGGAAGTCACAGTGCAATAATCTTGACTTCTTGACATAAGCACAGTGTTGTGTACGATTACACTGTTTTAACAAATCCAAAAATATGGAACAGTTTTGAGTTATTGAGGCTGTTGTTTGCAAGTACATTGCACAACACCATGACTTAAACTCTCAAATATGTGCCTAAAAGACAACATCGTATTTGGTTTTAAGAAAAAAGCTTTAAAAAACTAAATTATTTCCAGCATATAGTAACTCACCAATATAAGATTAGTACCTTCTCAATGTTTCTAACCCTCAGCACATACTTAAAATATTATTACATGTATCCACTCCTATTTTCTACATATTGAAGTTAAATAGCACATATCAACATTCTGCACCACCTTGTGGTGAAACTGTTTAGAAACATTCTCAGCTTAATCATTTTTATTTATGAAACATTCACAGAATTACTGTCCCATTGCGAATAGGTTAGGTCTTAACTTTTGTTTATTCAAAAGGAATGTAGATGATTATTAAACTTCTATAGCACAGTTTCCAACTTAAAAGCAAACAAAAAAAGTCTGAAATGAAAAGAAGTAATTAAAAATTAATCACTGCAATGAGTAGAGCTGATTATTTAAATTTCAGAAAAATCATAAACACGTTGAAATAGTAAGAAATTGGCTCAGATATTTTACAACTTTCTTGAAATATTGGACATGGGTAACCTGGGAACCAAGAACAGAAAAATGCTATCCCAGAACTTTGAGTGGATACTTATTCACAGATGTAACTGCTTTAACCAGGGATTCGATATGTAACCCTACTGTCTCCCAGTCACAATGCTGCAACTTCTACAACAGTAGTAGCTAAAGATACTTCTCCCTTTCAGGTCATGCAAACTGATTGGCCCATTTATTACTCAGAGTATCCTTGAAAGCAAAGGTAACATCTAGATTTTAAAAACAAAACTTCCATCAACTGTGACCTTTCCTTCCCTTCAACAAATGCAAGGAACTCAATCAATCTTTCATCATTAGGACTGAGACCACTAGAAAAGCTTCCCTTGCTTCTTCTCCTTTCCCACTGCATCCATCCCACCTAAATTCTTTCCTTGCATCAATCTCTAGTTTTATTTCCACCTATTTTCATATTCCCACTTTGCTCATGAAATGTACATCCATTCAATCACATTCTGCTAAAGTGCTGGCAATCAAACTTCCCTTATTACCTAACCTAAATCTAGCCCTCCTCCTCTGCCCTGCTTCTCCCTCACCATTCTAGCTAACATTGTAAATTGTTCCTTTTTCTCAGAATCTGTCCTCTAATCTTTAAAATCATTGTCATCACCTTGTTTTTCCAGACAATATCTTCTTTGGCTTTGCTCTTCTTTCCCACAAGTTCAGATATCTCCTCAGTCAAGGTTCCTCCTTTTTCATCTTACTGAAATGCCCGAGAATCATGTCACAACTGACATGGTTTGTGAAGTTGGTGCACTATCCATGTGAACCCCTCTTGATACTTTGGCATAGCTGAGTATACGCCACCAACTGCCATCCTTTAATTATCAGCACAGGCATTCCTCACTTGGTTCCAACAGTAATGGGTTTTCTGCCTATACCCACTTACCTAGCTTTGAAGTTCTCATGAATAATCTTTGGCTTCATTTACATGTTGGCCATTGACATTTCCAAAGGTATGATTCCAAGTGCATTTGAAAACATCCAGCTCTATCACTCCAGTATCTTTTTCAATACGTACTCTGCTTCGCCTGTCAAAGTACAAGTTTGACATCCAATATCGAAAGAACTGCAAATTCTTCCACTCAAATACGGGGCAAGTATGAAGCCACCACTGGCCTCTTCACAAACTCGATATCTATATCACCAATTCTATCCACTTCTCTGGTTATAACCTCAGGATGGAACAGATTGTTTGTAATTTCAGTATTCCAAGATCCTGACTCTGTCCTACATTATTTTCACCCTCAGGTTTTTATCACATATCACCTCTGTGCTTGCTGATCTACATTTGAGGCACAGGGAGTGGCAGCTAATGTAAAATTCTCAACCAAATGTTAAAATTCCTCCATGGCCAAGATCCCTCTCTACCAATGTAAACTTCTCCAGCCTGATAATCAAGGCCACCCCACTTCAGACCTCTACATTTCTCTAACTCTGGTCTCTTGTGCATCCACAAAATAGGGATCTAAACTATCATACAGCACAATACATGATGGATAGAGGTACTGGAGACAGGGAGGACAAAATCTGACAAATGAACTGTCTCCCCATTTTGTTTTCCGTAGTAGGTTAGTGATTGTGACATAAAGATTATGCAAGAGTTTAAAATATTTGACGGGATTTGAACTGCTTTGCCTATCCTGCTACATAATAGATCCAAGAAGGCGGATACTAAAATGCGTTAACTTACAATTTATTTTACAAGTGTTTTCCTTTCCTGTCAATTAAACTATCAGAAGGGGAAAAAGTGAGCATGCAGTACATTTCCCTTGTTGTACCAACTTCTGGATAGAACAAATATATAACTGATTTGTCTACATGTACCATTGCACTGTTCCTCCACAAACGTAGTTAGGGGTTTTGAAAATTGTTTTTCCATATACATAAATCTTTATGCATATCACGTAAATTAAAAGCAAACAGGCCAGCTCAATACAGGTCCTTATGTCAGCAGAGAGCAACTTTACTGGCATAGAGACATTTTGAGGACATTTTAATGAACCTTGATTCCGTTTACTTCTTTTGGTTCAATTCCTTACTCTAAATGCAGTTTGGGATCCTTGTGGTCTTCAGTGATCTATACAAAGGTTGATACTTGTACAAAGAACCTTACAGATTGTTAATGCACACTTTTTCTTCTATGTTTCGGCAGCAAGTGAACGCTACAGTTTTGTAATTTGCAACATGTTTTTGATAAAGTTTTAAATATCAAACTCTATTAAATACGCAACAATGGCATTGACTCAGCATCATACAAAAAGAGATTGAGGCCAAGAATAAATTGTAAATCATCAAACCTCTTGAAATCAACAATGAGCTTCACATCAGCTATCACCAGGTTATGTTCAACAATCATATGTCTGAGCAGGTTTTCTTGATCTTCTGCAGGATAACCAACTTCACAAAATATGCAAGGTAATGTCAGGGAAATGAATCCATCGGAATTGCAACATGGAGACTCTGGCAGGGAGAGGGGCTCCAATATCCAGTCTTTTTTTCCTGAATAACAATATGAAATCCACTACATTAGTTAAACAAGTAACACTTTCAATCAGTAGCCTTTCAATACTTTACAATGCTTTCTACCAGAAAGAAAATTTGCAACATTTCGGATCATGTGGGCTCAGTCCCACCACTGGAGCTGTGAAATGCACGTGTGCATCAAGACCTAGGGTGAATACTGACTCCTGCTTCAAGCGACAAGAACTGCTTTAAGTCAGTGCCACCGTATATAGAATAGAATAGAATAGAACATTACAGCACAGTACAGGCCCTTCGGCCCTCAATGTTGTGCCAACCTGTCATACCGATCTGAAGCCCATCTAACCTACACTATTCCATGTATGTCCATATGCTTGTCCAATGACGACTTAAATGTACCTAAAGTTGGCGAATCTACTACCGTTGCAGGCAAAGCATTCCATTCCCTTACTATTCTCCGAGTAAAGAAACCACCTCTGACATCTGTCCGATATCTTTCACCCCTCAATTTAAAGCTATGCCCCCTCATGCTTGCCCAGGAAAAAGGCTCTCTCTATCCACCCGATCTAACCTTCTGATTATTTTATATGTCTCAATTAAGTCACCTCTCAACCTTCTTCTCTCTAATGAAAACAACCTCAAGTCCCTCAGCCTTTCCTTGTAAGACCTTCCCTCCATACCAGGCAACATCCTAGTAAATCTCCTCTGCACCCTTTCCCAAGCTTCCACATCCTTCTTATAATGCGGTGACCACAACTGTACGCAATACTCCAAGTGCGGCCGCACCAGAGTTTTGTACAACTGCAGCATAACCTCTTGGTTCTGGAACTCGATCCCTCTATTAATAAAAGCTAAAACACTGTATGCCTTCTTAACAGCCCTGTTGAACCTGGGTGGCAACTTTCAAGGATCTGTGTACATGGACACTGAGATCTCTCTGCTCATCTACACTACCAAGAATCTTACCATTAGCCCAGTACTTTGCCTTCCAGTTACTCCTACCAAAGTGCATCACCTCACACTTGTCTGCATTAAACTCCATTTGCCACCTCTCAGCCCAGCTCTGCAGCTTATCTATGTCTCTCTGCAACCTACAGCATCCTTCGTCACTATCCACAACTCCACTGACCTTAGTGTCGTCTGCAAATTTACTAACCCATCCTTCTACGCCCTCATCCAGGTCATTTATAAAAATGACAAACAGCAGTGGACCCAACACCGACTCTTGCAGTACACCACAAGTAACTGGTCTCCAGGATGAACATTTCCCATCAACTACCACCCTCTGTCTTGTTTCAGCAAGCCAATTTCCAATCCAAACTGCTATATCTCCCACAATCCCATTCCTTCGCATTTTGTACAATAGCCTACTGTGGGGAACCTTATCGAGCGCCTTGCTGAAATCCATATACACCACATCAACCGGTTTACTCTCATCTACCTGTCTGGTCACCTTCCCAAAGAACTCAATAAGGTTTGTGAGGCACGACCTTCCCTTCACAAAACCGTGCTGACTATCCCTAATCAATTTATTCTTTTCTAGATGATTATAAATCGTATCCCTTATAACCTTTTCCAACACTTTACCAACAACTGAGGTAAGGCTCACTGGTCTATAATTACCAGGGTTGTCTCTACTCCCCTTCTTGAACAGGGGAACCACATTTGATATCCTCCAGTCATCTGGCACTATTCCTGTAGACAATGACAAGTTAAAGATCAATGCCAAAGGCTCGGCAATCTCCTACCTGGGTTCCCAGAGGATCCTAGGATAAATCCCATCCGGCCCAGGGGACTTATCTATCTTCACCCTCTGTAGGATTTCTAATACCTCTTACTTGTGAACCTCAATCCCACCTAGTCTAGTAGCCTGTATCTCCGTATTCTCCTCAACAACATTGTCGTTTTCTAGAGTGAATACTGTTGAAAAATATTCATTTAGTGCTTCTAAAGCTTATACGCTTTAGGTCGGTTCTTTTTTATTTATAAGCCACAATATGGACTGCCTCTTGAACATGGCAAATTTGAAGTTCTCTTCGCCACTCTGATGAGGAACATTTTGTACACTGAGGTTGTTGACTGGCTCACTGATCTGGCTTGTTCTTGTTGAGACATTTCATCACAATGCTAGGTGACATAATCAGTGAAGCCTCCAATGAAGCGATGTCATTCTACACCGCTTGGAATTTATACTACCTGGTCCATTCCAGTGAGTAGCATCATTTCTGGTTTTGATCTATATGGGTTTGTATATGGGGTCCAATTCTATGTTTGTTGATTGCATTACGGGTGGAGAACCATGCCCTTTGGAATTCCCAAATATGCCTATGTTTGGCTTGGGCTACGATGGTTACCTTGTCCCAGTTAAACCGATGGCCTTCATTGTCTCAGCATACCGATATTAAGGAGGGTTCATTGTGCCGTTTTGCTGCTAGTCGATGTTCATGTATTCTGATGGCTAGGTTCCTACTGGTCTGTCCAATGTAATGTTTGTGGCAGTCATTGCATGGTATTTTGTGAACCACGTTGGTTCCGCATGTTGTGGGAATAGGGTCTTCAATCCTTGTGAGTGTTTGTTGTGGCTTGGCTTTGGGTTTGTGGGCTACCATGATTCCAAGTGGTCTGAGGAGTCTCAGTGTCAGGTCCGACTTGTTCTTGATGGAGGGCAGTGTGGCCAGTCTGTTAGGACGTACTGTGTCCTTTTGTTGTCTACTTAGTAGGCATTTGCAGATGGAGTTGAGGATGTCCGTTTATAGCGAAGATTTTGTATTGGTGCTCTTCCTCTTTCCTGCATATTGGAATTTTGCAGTGTGTCCTGGCCCATTTAAATCGTGTATGAATGCAGCTTTGTTTGTGGACGTTGGAGTGGTTGCTGTGGAAGTTGAGGATTTGGTCAATGTGGGTTGCTCTTCTGTATACTGAGTTTTGGAATTCCCCGTTGGTCATATGCTCAACTTTAACATCCAGAAAGTGAAGTTAATTTTTGGTTCTTCTTCCCATGTGAATTTAATCCCTGCAAATATGCTGGTGATGAGGTGGTGGGTCTCTTCTAATTTGTTTGTGTTGTTATAGCAAAACTGCATGACAAACTCTCCTTAATATCAATACACGTAGACAATGAAGAACATCTGTTTAACTGGGATAAGGTAACCACAGTAGTCCAAGCCAAACATTGACATGTATGGGAATTCCTATAGGCATGGTTCTCCACCTGTAATGCAATCAACAAACATATAGCATTGCACCCCATTTACAAACTCATACAGATCAAAACTGGAAATGGCAACTCACTATCATGGACCAGACAGTATAAATTCCAAGTGGAATAGAATAACATTGCTTCATCAGAGGCTCTATTGAAGATGTCACCTAGCATGATGACAAAACATCTGAACGATAACAAGTCAGCTCGGCGAGGAAGTCAACAACCTCCCCACAACCCGAGCTACAGATCTCTGCCAAAATTTTTAATTTTCCATACTCGAAGAATGAATAAATTTCTCATGAAGAGACATTTTGGTATTTGGATTATTAGTTTTAAGTTATATCAGATAAGAGAGTCAATGTAAATTGTGTGTGCAAATGTTATTTTCTATCACCTCTTTCTTCTTTTTCTGACACAATCGACTTAAACAACAATCAAGATAAACCAACAAAACTACCAAATGGAAAATAGGTCTAATCATTCACTAAAATACTAGCAATCGGATAAGGACAAGAGGAGGTTTTTGTCTTTGAAAAACGTATAGCAGAAAAAGGCAGGTAATTGGAATTTGAGGAAGTAGCTCTAGTTAAGAGCTATCATTAGAAGATGACAGAATAAATTACTAAAAATGCTGATTTTTATAACTAAAAGGTTCTGGATAACTTTGTATGCTCCTTCCTCTTCTGAAGAGGTGACCTTATAGAGGTTTATAAAATCACGAGGGTACTAGAAAATGTGAATAGCAAATGTCTTTTCTCTAGGGTAGGGGAGTTCAAAACGAGAAGGCATAGTTAAGGTGAGAGGAGAAAGATTTAAAAGGGACCTGAGGGGCAGCATTTTCACACAGTGTGGTTTGAATGTGGATCGAGCTGCCAGAGGAAGTGGTCGATGTAAATACAGTTTTAACATTTAAAAGATACTTAGACAGGTACATGAATAGGAAAGATTTAGAGAGATATGGGTTTAGAGCAGGTGGAACTTGAACTTGGGCCTGCTGGCTAAGAGTTAGGGACATAATCCCCATTCCATGGAAGACAAACCCTGACTTCATGTTACAATTAGATTTCCAGTGCATGTCATGTGATTACAATCAAAGCAGTAGGCCTGTCTATCACCTAACATTCATAAACCAAGAGACTCAAGACAACCAGTGCAACGTACAGCTGGATGATCAAATTTAGCACAGATCAGGGAACAGGATTGCATTACATCCGTCTTGATCTGTATGACACACATCCCCACTGAATGGTCAGACATGCTAACAGTCACAAAATAAACGTACTTGTACAGAACAGAACTTAAACATCAATAGAAAACAAAAATAAGGACTTTCTCAAATCCATTGACACGAACCGTGCTACATGAATATAGAATTAGTATTAGGATTTTATTGACACATGTACTCAAGTATAGGAATGCATGAGTACAGGCAAAAGTGGTGATCATTTTGATATCCAGTCATTTATTCTCTTTGTCAGTGCTAATTCCAATTTTTTGGGAATAAATTACTCTCGAATGTTACAGAAGGGTCATTCAGTCAAACCTATGCTAGTTATCTCAAATAAGTGCTGCATGTTTAAATTCAAAGTCGCATATTGAAAAAATCACTAATCAGAAAATCCATTCTTCGCACAAGCATAAAAAAAAACTTTAGATTTTTCACCCTGAGGGCGATGATTCTGATCAATTTCAACCTAGTTGACTTCTAATTTAGAGATAATGGGAACTGCAGATGCTGGAGATTCCAAGATAATAAAATGTGAGGCTGGATGAACACAGCAGGCCAAGCAGCATCTCAGGAGCACAAAAGCTGACGTTTTGGGCCTAGACCCTTCATCAGAGAGGGGGATGGGGGGAGGGAACTGGAATAAATAGGGAGAGAGGGGGAGGCGGACCGAAGATGGAGAGTAAAGAAGATAGGTGGAGAGGGTGTAGGTGGGGAGGTAGGGAGGGGATAGGTCAGTCCAGGGAAGACGGACAGGTCAAGGAGGTGGGATGAGGTTAGTAGGTAGCTGGGGGTGCGGCTTGGGGTGGGAGGAAGGGATGGGTGAGAGGAAGAACCGGTTAGGGAGGCAGAGACAGGTTGGACTGGTTTTGGGATGCAGTGGGGGGGGGGGAATAGCTGGGCTGGTTGTGTGGTGCAGTGGGGGGAGGGGATGCACTGGGCTGGTTTGGGGATGCAGTAGGGGAAGGGGAGATTTTGAAACTGGTGAAGTCCACATTGATACCATATGGCTGCAGGGTTCCCAGGCGGAATATGAGTTGCTGTTCCTGCAACCTTCGGGTGGCATCATTGTGGCAGTGCAGGAGGCCCATGATGGACATGTCATCAAGAGAATGGGAGGGGGAGTGGAAATGGTTTGCGACTGGGAGGTGCAGTTGTTTGTTGCGAACTGAGCGGAGGTGTTCTGCAAAGCGGTCCCCAAGCCTCCGCTTGGTTTCCCCAATGTAGAGGAAGCCGCACCGGGTACAGTGGATGCAGTATACCACATTGGCAGATGTGCAGGTGAACCTCTGCTTAATGTGGAATGTCATCTTTGGGCCTGGGATGGGGGTGAGGGAGGAGGTGTGGGGACAAGTGTAGCATTTCCTGCGGTTGCAGGGGAAGGTGCCGGGTGTGGTGGGGTTGGAGGGCAGTGTGGAGCGAACAAGGGAGTCACGGAGAGAGTGGTCTCTCCGGAAAGCAGACAGGGGAGGGGATGGAAAAATGTCTTGGGTGGTGGGGTCGGATTGTAAATGGCGGAAGTGTCGGAGGATTTCTAATTTAATTTGTGGAACAATCTGGAATTCAAGAATATCCCTCTTCCTTCCTCTCTTTGCAATGAGCTCTACACAAACCTATCCTTTGTAGCCAACATTTACTTCTTTTCAGAGACTCTCATCATGGCTGCGAGACTGACCGTGCATGCCAAGTGCACTGAGAGATTCAAAAGTGCTCTAATTGCACAATGGTCATTCTCCTCCCTCTGAACCAGGAGACCTGCCTACTCCAGAGATATTTAATAACATCTCTGAACAGGTGGTGATTAGAAAAAAACATATCAGGAGTTCCAATTCCCAATTACACTATTTCACATTTCATTCTTTCAATTCTGACTGTGCTATCATCATTGATGGGATCGATCACTAATACACAAACTGACTGTGAACAAATTGGGAAAAGTTCTACATGACAATGGACAATGGACAAATTGAGTGCAGTTTAAAATTACTCTGACACAAAATCAAATGACAAGCTGTGACAACACCAGATGGGCAATAGGTACCAAATAATGAAACATATACAAAACGTATATTTTGAAATGCAGTCAATATTCAAAATCAGACAAACTGACAGATACTATTTTATGTCAGGCACACAGGAAATGCTTCAGAGATAGTAGGAAATGCAGATGCTGGAGAATCTGAGATAACAAGGTGTTGAGCTGAATGAACACAGCAGGCCAAACAGCATCAGAGGAGCAGGAAAGCTAGTGTTTTGGACCTAGACCCTTCTTCAGAAAATGCTGTAACTTTTAGAATTAGTAGTTCTAGAAAAGTGTGGATGTTCATTTCTTGAATATAATCAACTGAGGCGTTAATAAATATTCAGATTCAAAGAAAATTGTGTGATATGGGAATAGTGCAACAAAATGAGTCACATCAATCAAATTGCAATCAATTTCAAAACAGGCCCTAAAAACCAAAAAAGTCTACTCCTGCCTCTATTCCTAATACTCTCTATGACACGGAAATATTCACTGAATACCAAATGATCCTGACAAGCCCTGAACTGGAGGACATGCATCTGTAGCCATCCTCAGTTGGGCTATGACGCTCCACACATTCACCTATATTTACAGTGCAGTCCTCTGTACTTTGGGAAAATCGGTCACCTTGGTCTGCCACAGGCGAGTCCACCACGTTTGCGTGGAGTGAACCTCGTTTCATTTTAAACGTGTAACTTCTGCTGGTTTAGGAAGACTCACAGTTTCCGGCGTGACCTTTTCCCCCAGTACCGAATGTCGCCATAATGGCGTTGATTAATACACAGTAAACGCACCCAGAACGAGGAACCACTGAAAATATTTATGACTGAAGCGCCCACCTTCGCCAGCTGCTATCCCCATCACCGCCATCGAATCCGCACCACCCAAAGATCTTCATGGACAGAGGCGGGGGCGGGGCCTCCGACCAGAAACCATAACAACTGCATCGCAACCAATCGCCGCACGAAGGGTAGTGACGTTTGGGGTAGCCTCGGCAGGTGCTCTGGGAGTGTTCGTAGTCTCGGGCTTCGCCTCCAGTCAGGGCCCGGTGACAGTTGAGGACTCCAACTCCCATAAGACACTGCGCAGCAGTGGTGGTTGGGGTGAACATGTCCTCGAAACTACATTTCCCATAACACCACGCGGCAGTGATCTGCAGCCCAGACTACAACCCCCAGCAACCTTCGCGGTCACCCGGGCTCCTACCCGTCCAGAGGCTGAACAATGGTCCCGCGGAAAAACTGCTCAATAACTAGGGCGCGCTAGGAGACAAGTTTTATTGTTGGGTAAAACATACACTTATCGTATATCAGTGTCGACAATGTGGATACCGACAGACAATGAAAAATACGGTGTGGGTGAGTGCTTTCTGTGCATTTTTGTCTTGCCCCTTTCTTTTTATTCAATGAGTTGGTCTGGTGCCAGTGTCGCTGCAGAGAGCAAAGGGAGATGTTTAAGAAAAATCTGTGGAGAACTGATCCGGCCACCATAATAATGTTACCGCTTTCATAACGGTGCGAGCTGTTATCCCCGCTGGCAGATAGCAGCAGGTCTCGCTGCAAAATAGCCTTTCTTTTCACTTTCCCTTTGCTTGTTCGCTTCGGAAATGCCCTTATTGATAAAGAGAGAGAGAGAACGTAGGATGTCCTTCTTGCTTTGTGGTCTCGTTACCTTTCCCGTTTAGCATTCCCCACACCTTTCTGAAACATTCACACCATGATTTGTCTTTCTCTGCCTTTGTGTTGCTTTGCTTCATTGCTTTTGCCTGTACGACATTTGCACCTGATAATCGCTATTTATGTGTTTCCTTGATTAAAAACCAGTAAGCCTGTTTCTTAATAGGGTAGACAAAGGTTGGGAGTGTGCCTAGCTACATAGCTATAGAATAACGCCCTGAAGTGACATAATTCATCCGTTTATCAATTTGTTCTTTGTGATTTGGTTTTATGATCAGAGTTGTGTAAAGTTTAGCAAGCGATAAATGATACTGCGCTGATCGATAAACGAATGGGATAAGCTGACCTGAAACATTCCTTCCATTTAATTATTAAATATAGAACAAACGCGCTTCCAAAAGGACGGGGAACTATTTGATTTTTAATTTGGTGTAACAACAAAGCAGTGTAATCTGGATGTTACCTCCGCCGCTCAGCGGGACAACGGTTCAATGTAAGACTGATACGAAAACCGCTTCATTTTTACACAGCGGGTGACGGGCTTCAAGAAAACAAAAACATGAGATATGAGACGGCATTTAACCCCTTCTGACAATTTCAATAACCCTCCTTGTATTACTGCTGTTGCAAGCATTATTGAAGTCAGCCCCCCAGGCAAGTGTTGTTGGGGAAGGTGAAATGTTTGTGTCAGCACATTTATTCTTGATTCTTTGTGAATGGAGCTCCACAATGAGTCAGAGAGTTGCTTCATACCCAGATTGCACAGATGTCCTTCACTTTGCCTAAATATGTGTTTTTTTTAAAAAAAAAATCCGCTGACTAAATGTTGACCTCGTCCGCCTTTAGAAGAAATGATCTTGCCGGGACACATCTGGATTTCTCCCTCCGATCAATGGATATTGAAATTTCCGCTTCCCACTGCAATTTAGCCAAAGCTGTGCTGTGCTGTGCTGCAAGTCTCTGGGATTTAAACAGCACGGACTGCAGCTTTTCATCTGCTCACGCTCCGAGTAGATCCGCTGGATTTGGAGCGTGGCTTAGCTTTTAATGTCAACTCTGCGGGATCGTTAAATCTCTGCAGCAGTGAGCGAAGCCAGGATCTCAATCCATGTTTTAGTCAGTCGAGAGGACGTGGACTCGCAAGTTCCTTGTCCTACTGCGGTTAGTTGGTCACATGAAATATTGTTTTAGAAACATCATACTCTTGAACTATTTGCAGAATTTTTAGCACAGAGTCAATATATTTGGCTGGCAATAGGTACCAGTCTATCTCGCCTGGTAACAAGTTGACTTTATGAGAGAGTCTGTGTGCATTGTGTAACTAATTGCGATTTGCAATAGAGGGTAGCTTTTCAGTTTTCAAGTGGTGTCCAGGAGCCAGAAAATTGATCATGTTTTGTCATCTCCAGACCGAGGTAGCTGCAACAATTCGAATTCTGTTTTAATCAACTGGTTTGGACATGGTATGATACACCTCCGGGACATGCGAGGGGCACTAGTGAACAATGCTTTTCTTCCCCTCGTGCTATTTCTCCCTCAACCCGCTACAATCGGTGGACAGTAATGACTGCAATCTATAATGTTAGTGAAGCAAAGCTGATCATTTGGAAAAGGTGCTGGTGACAAGACGAGCAGACAACTTCAATGAGTGCAGTTTGACACGAAAGTTGTCAACTCTCATTGCCAATGCTTTAACTCTGTAGAAACAAGTTTGCAACGTTAAGCTTTTGGGGGAAAATGAGGAGGACTTTAACCTTTTTTTGCAATCAACATGTTCAGAAATGTTATGACCTACCTCTAGACCAGGTAGGACTTGACACACGGCCCTCCCAGACCAGTGCGCCGCGAGAGATAAATTTAACCTGTAGGGGATTTCTTCGTTATTCGGACATCACCTTCAGGATTGAGGGTCTAGGCTCGAAACGCCAGCTTTTGTGCTGCTAAGATGCTGCTTGGCCTGCTGTGTTCATCCAGCCCCACACTTTGTTATCTTCAGGATTGATGCTGCTTTGGAGTTGTATTGGACGGTGCAATTTTGTTGCAAGGATAATCTGATGATGGCCCGGGATGTTGCCCTTTTGGAGGGGAGGGGGGGGGATCTCTTTCCAATTCGTAGAAAGGTGATAAGACAGATTCTCTCGCAGCACAAATAAATCAATACGCTCTACCGGATACTTCTCATACTCAAACAGCAATTCTAAGGCCTTTATTGTGCTCTCAGTACATTTTTTTCGAGATGCTCAGAAGCAAACAAAAAACTGCAATATGCTGGGAATCCGAAACTAGCTGCAAGATGCAGAAAACACCAGGCTACTCAGCAGCTGTGGGGCGCACAGATACAAATCCCTTTAAGGCTTTAGACCCTTCATTGAAACTGCTGTATGAAAAGGTCGATTCTTATCTAGTTTCCTGGCGGTTGATATCTGACAACGCTGTTTCTCCAGCGTTTTCTGTTTTCTGTTTTACTTTTAAAAAAAACTGGCCAGACACAGCTCTTTTTTCCATATGCCCAACCGCACCGCATGTCCTGTAACCCCTGCAGCAAAATGTGGATGTTATTGGCAATGAATAGATTCTTGCAGCTCTCGTTCTTTGTAACTACAGCTCCAGAAACTTAAAAAGCAAATAATAACACTAAACACTGGACGGCGGGGTGACCGGGGAAAAGAGCAAAACGATCCTGTTGACGGCCGCTCGAAACTGTGGACTAAGTCAGGAATTTTTCTTATGGGCTCCCCTTGGCTGAAATTGACTTCGGAAATAAAAAGTTGGAGGTTCTGTCGGACAGAAGAACGAAAGTCTTAGGTGACTCGACCTGAAATTACAACTACACAAATATTTGGTTAAAATTTCTTGTGAAAAATGGCTCGAGTTGAGGTTGCCAAGGGCAGGCATGAATTTTGAATTTGGTGGGGAATCTCATTTGTAACTGGATGAAGACGGACGCGAAGTATTTCCAGAATAGATGAACCGCCATTCACCCAGAAAAGCTTTCAAGTTTGCAGTGAGGAAGATTTTGTTTTTGCATCCAGAAGTTAAGCACTAAGAATACCAACAACATAGGCATTCTTTTGCTGAGGTATATTGGGCTCGGAAAGCTTTTGTCTGCACATTACTTCTCTACATTTTAGAACAAAACCAACCGCTGATTGCCAGAGTTGTTTTGTGCTATTTTGTGGTTTGCTATTTCGCAGCGGAGTTTAAACAATAGTACATCTCGCCGAACGTTCGGTGGTTGAGCGTGTAGCATTATTTACGCAGATATATTTAACACATAGGTACCTTTATGAAAGCCCGGTGCAATGTACCGAATCCTTCCATCCTACATCTGCACCGAAGGAACAGACTATTGATCATGATGTAGGTTGTATCTCTTCGCCAGGGGAAAATATTTCTGCCCTGTTGCTTAGATATTTGTAACCTGTCTCACTCCTCAATGACGCTTGCTTTTCAGTAGCTGATACTATTAGCAACAGTGGCATCATATATTCAAGCTCAAAACAACTTCATGTCACGTGATATGCAACTTGTCACACTCATGAAAAATATTAGCAACGATAACTTTTTTTTCTGAAACACAGAACTGAAATGTGAGGTTTTTATTCAAAGCGATTGCATACTTTGTTCAGAGGAAATGAAAAGTATACTCATGGTTGGTCAGACAATTACTTGAAGGCTCTAAGACCATTTACTTATTCCATCAATTCAAAAGAAATTCAGTGGAGTTCCTTGTGGTGTTTTTAAACAATACTATCACATAATGCAAGCATCCTTGTAGATATTTTCGCCTGTTGTTTACCAATTAATAACTGAAATTGTATGTTTTTAGTTGCCTTTGTTCAATCATTTCTATTTAAATTTTCACCTTGCAAATTTAGTTTTTTCCTCTTAACCATTGTATTGAAATTAGTATGGTCTTGGTAATGGTCATGAAACTTTCTTTCTAAAGTGATAATGCAAGTAATTCTGTATTAATGAATGTAATATTATTGGTAGCCTGGAATATTGCATTAAGCTGGCAAAAAATCATAAAATGTTTTTTCTAATGTTAAGACTGTGTTGACTTTTTGTACCTGCAACAGTAGATGGCAAATATGCTGCTGATATATTGTACCACATGATTGTTACAGCTCCAAAGCAAGACCTTTTTCAGGTTTCTCTTGACTCTATGCAAGATCAACTCAGCTCGTTCCATTCCCCTGCCGTATCCCTGAAGCTCTGTAATTTGTTTAATAAATAGCCCATCTGGTTTCATTTCGGGAGCCATGATAGACTCTGCCTCTGCCACAAATACTGACTCTGAGAAGCCAGCTTGGCTGTCTAGTCCTCCTTCCTATCCCCTTTCTCCTGAATTATAAAAGTAAATTCCAAAAGAAGAAAAGGTTTGACCACTAGCCATTAGCTCCCGGGTTGTGATGCTCTGCTGTAAAGAGAATTTTTGAATTCTTTTTCCTTTGCAACTGGCAGAAGTACTGGTGTTATATTGGTGTTTACTTCTCCTGTTGCTCCCAATCTGCTGTGCAGATCCTCCAATCACACGTTCCTTTGCTCCTCCAATCATTAGTTTCTACTTGTGGAGAAGGAGGGAATCTGTGACTGTGGAAGCTGGTGTAACATGTAGAGTGACTGAAAGAACAGCTCTTCACAGATGCCATCTCACCCATGCGCACTGATCCTCCACTCAAATTCTGCTTGACTTCTAGCAAAATGCTTGAGCTTGCAATTGTTGAGCCCCAAACTGCAGTGGAACCAAAATATAACTTAATCTTGTATGGGGTAATCGTTCTTGAATTTTCCACTCATTTTCTCAGGCTGCTTATAATTTCTTGGGGACAAATTCATTCTCCAACCCGTGTACTACATCCTAAACATGTTGTGCAAAAGCAGTTCAGTTCCTTCATATTTGTCT
Organism: Stegostoma tigrinum; assembly: GCF_030684315.1. NCBI lineage: Eukaryota > Metazoa > Chordata > Chondrichthyes > Orectolobiformes > Stegostomatidae > Stegostoma > Stegostoma tigrinum. The sequence goes on along the minus strand of NC_081371.1, from coordinate 31,388,947 downwards.
GTCTGGGCCCCTCATGACTTAGAAACCTCAGCAAATTTCCTGCCACCCTGTTCTATAAAGAGAAAAGTCCCTGTTTACCCAAGTGATCCATATAATTGAACACTGTTATCTTTGGAATCAGTGTCGTAAGTTTTTTTTCAGTACCCTCCAGTATCCTTCCTTCCTAAAATATGACATTTAGAACTGATCATGGTGCTCTAGTTGAGGTCAATGTGATGTTTTATAAAGGCTTAGTGTAACTTCCTTTTCTGTACTTTATGCATCAGTTTATGCAGTTTGTAGCCCAAGATCCCATATGTCTTTCTAACCACATTTGACTCGCCTGACCATATTAAAAATCTCACTTCTGCATCTCCTTGATAATTTTTTCCTTTGCTTCATATTGCCCCTCCTTGTTCTTCCTGTTAAAATGTATCATTTTCACTTTCTGCATTGTTTCATCTGACTGTTGGATGTCTTTCCACCAGCCTTCTGATATTCTCTTGAAGTCGATCACAAAACTCAGTTCTCAATACTTAAATGTCTTGAGTCATCAATAAATTTTCAGGCTGTGATCTACACATTATAGTCTAGATGATTGTTCTCTCTTTTTGACTTTTAGTAATCATTGTACTGGTGCCTGGGAAATCCTACTGTCTATCTTCCTGCAGTATGAAAAACAACTGTTCACTTGTGCTGTTTCCTGTCACCGAGACAACGCCAGAACTATTCTGCCACTTTTTTTGTTTATTCCGTGGGCTTCAACTTTGGCAAACCTGATATTTGGCATTTTGCCAATATAATTCCGGGGGGTGCACTCACCGCCCATACATTCTCTGTGCCTGTGATGTCACTGCCAGTAAAGTTCACTGCAAGACTTTGATTTATTTATTCAAGATGGTATTGCTAAATGCTAGACGATGCTATCTTTGCCAAAATAGTTGCTATTGCAAGAAGCTACCTTCAATAAAAGATTTACTTTCCAGGGTTTAATTGGCAAATTTATTTGCAGTTGTAATATTTTGGTGTATATTAGCTTGAAACAAAGCATATTATCCATATTATGTAAATACAAGAACTAATTGCAACAATTAATCTGCGCAACAATAGGCACACTGTTAAGTCAGCTGCACCAAGCTTCTTAAGACTCTCCATAAAACATATCAACTTCACCAATTCTTTGGCAATCATCATGTGTGTTTTGTAATAGTTTGTTTTAAGGTTCTCATAAATACCTTGGAATGTTTCACAATGTTAAAGATGTTACATAAATGCACACTGCTTTTTCAACCTATTTCTGGAACTTTGTAAAGTGCTTATACATTTCAGCTTCCTTATATTAGCCTGCATTAATTTGAGAGAATTAATTTTAAGAAATCTTTTAATTTTAAACTGTTCCTAGTTCGGATTACATAAGCATTGTGTCTGTGTTGAAATGGTCTTCAATTGCTTGTTCCGTTTATGGCATTTGGTAGAACATGGTCCTCGATTAAATAAATCTCCAGGCAATTGTTAAGTATTGCCTCGAGTATTTGAACTGACTTCAAATGAATGCAAAAACACTGTTGCAATTTGCAGTAACAAGACTTGAAATTAAGTCTTCATCACCAGAAATCATCATCATAAGAGCAAAGATGTAGTGAAATCTTGGATATGTGTCAGAATAATCGGGTTATGATAGCAGATTTTTAACTTTCCAAACATAGACTGGGACTGCTATAGTAGTAAAGGCTTGGATAAGGAGGAGGAATTTTTAAAATGTGCTATGAAAATTTTCTTTGTCAATTTCAGATTTACCTACTAAGGACAGAACAAAATGTGACCATCTCTTGGGAAAGAAAGCAGGGCAAATGATTTGAAATGTTTGTGTCGGAGGACTTTGGGATCAGTGATCATAATTCTTAGTTTTAAAATAGTTATGGAAACTATAGGCCTTGTATAAAAGTGCAAGTTCTTAGTTGGAGTAAGGCAAGTTTTGACAGTATGAGACAGCAACTTTGAAAAGTTGATTGGAGTAGACTGTTCGCAGGGAAAGTGATGACTGGCAGGGGAGGGCTTTCAAAAGTGAGATGATGAGCTCAAAGGCATTATGCTCCTGTTAGAGTAAAGACTAAGGCTGGTAAGAGATGGGAACAGTGGATGAATAAAGGTAATTGAGGCTCTGGTCTGGAATAAGAAGGAGGCATATATTAGATATAGACAACTGGGATCAAGTGAATCTCTTGAATATAAGGGGTGTAAGGGCATTCTTAAAAGGGAAATCAGGAGGGCAAAAATGGGATATGAGAGCCTTGGCAGATGAAGGTAAGGATAATCCAAAGAGATTCTACCAGTATATTAAGAACAAAAAAGCATCAGGGGAAAGAATAGAGCCCCTGAAAGATCAACAAGATCATCTATGTGTACAGCCACAGGAGATGCGAGAGATTCTAAACAAATATTTTGTCTGTTTTTACTACAGAGAAAGAATGGAGACAGGGGAATTTAGGGAAATAAATATTGATATCTTGAAAGCAGTTCACATTACAGAAGAGGAGGTTCTAGAGGTCTTAAAAAATCATAAAGGTGGATAAATCTCTAAGACCTGATTAAGTGTATCCCAGGACATTGTGGGAAGTTAGGGAAGAAATTGTGGAGCCCCTAGCTGAGATACTTGTATCATCTACAGCTATGGATGAGGTACCAGAGACTGAAGGGTGGCTGGTGTTATGTCTTTAATTAACAAATGTAGTAATAAGCCTGGGAACATAGACTGGCTCATCTGACATCAGTGGTGGGTAAGTTGTTAGGGGGTTTCTGAGATATGATTTATATGCATTTGGAGAGGTAAGGACTGAATATAGATAGTCAACGTAGCTTTATGCCTGGGAAATTGTGTTTCACAAAATTGGTGAATATTTTGAGGATTTGATAAAGATGATTGCGGGCAGTGCGGTAGATGTTGACTATATGGATTTCTGTAAAGTCTTTGACATGGTTCCGTGTGGTTAAATAATTAGGAAAGTTAGACCATATGGGGAATCGGGGAGTCTTGCCAACTAAATACAAAATTTAGCTTTATGGTAGGAGACAGAGTGATGATGCAGTGTGTTTCTTTTTGACTGGAGACATATGACTAGTGGTGTTCTGCAGGGGTTGGTGCTGGGTCTACTTTTGTTTGTCACTGATTTGAATGATTTGGATGAGAATTTAGGAGGTATAGTTAGCAAGTTTGCAGATGACACCAATTTTGGTGCCAGAGTTGACAGTGAAGAAGTTTATCTAAGATTACAATGAGATTTTGATTAATTGGGCCAATGGGCTCAGGAATGGCAGATGGAGTTTACTTTGAATAAATGTGAGGTTTTGCAATTTGCGAAGACAAACAAGGGCAGAGTCACAGGTAGAATATTTTAAAGACATTCGGATAGATACGTGAGTAGAAAAGGTTTAGAGAGAGAGATGGGCCAAATACAAGCAAATGGGATTAGTTTAGTTTGGGAAACTTGGTCAGCACAGATGAGTTGGACTGAAGGGTCTGTTTCCATGCTGTACGACCCTATGATTCTATGGAGTGAAGTTTTCACCTTGTTCAGAGTAACATTAATTTAACTCATCTTTGTTTTCTTTTGCTTCTGTAACAGGATGTGGATTTTGTTGTTTAGGCTGGCGTTTCACCATGCTTAATTGCCCTCAAAGGTGGTGATGAGCTGGTTGACTCATTGTGATCCATATGGTGATGTTTCATCAAAATGCTGACAGAAAAGGATTTTCAGGACTTTAACCCACTGACAGTGAAAGATGGCAATTTGGTTCAAAGTCCAAGATAGTGTATGGCTTGGAGGGTACTTGCAGGTGTGGTTTCCCATGTATTACCTGCACTTGTCCTTCTGGTGCAGAGGCACTGTTTTGGAACATGTTGATGGAGTCTTGGTGAGTTGCTTTGGTGCATCTTGCAGACGGTACAAGGTGCTGCCATTACCAATCTCTGGTGAAGGGACTGATATTGAGGGTATTGGAGAATGTTCCATCATATTTGTGACTTGTAATGGTGGATGGTTGGCAGGCATTGAGGAGTCAGGAACTTGGTTCTTTGTCACAGAATTCCTAGTCTCTGACCTGCAGTTGTTGCCACTGTATTGTTGATTCAGCTGAGGTTTTGGTCAGTGTTAACCTCCAAGGATAGGGAATTCATCTATGGTAATGCCAAAGATTGCCAAGGGGGATGATTAGATTTTCTGGTGGTGATAGCCACTCTCTGGCACTTGGGCAGTGTGAATGTTATTGCCACTTATTAACCCAAACCTGGAGATGTACATAGGCACGTGTTGTCAATTCAGATCAGTATACAGACTTAAAACAGTTTTCAAAAATAACATTTCAAACTCGAGTGCACTGCTTTGGAGGGTTTTGTGACTCAGGATGTTTAGATAGTTGATGGTTGAGCAAGATGTTTACACTTATCTTCCTGCTGATAATTTGTGCTGGGGATGATAATCCCTATTGTGTTGTCACTTTTTATTCAACCAAAATGTCATGATCACTGGGATCTATGCTGAAAATCACCCCCACTATTACGAGTTGTCACAAATGTGAAAACTTGGTTCAAACACTGAATTGACCAATTTCATGTGACTGCCTAATTCAGCTTAAAAACCTCATTACAATAAAACATAGTTTTCTTTGCAATCAGTTTGATTTTGATTAATAGTGAGAAAGAAGCATGAATTGCTCGCAAATCTTTAACTTAAGCTCTAACCTTATTAAAAATTCCTTATATCAGTAGAAAAGGACTCAAGCAAGATATATATTACAGGTGGGTAAGGGAAGAAAATTCAAAAAAGCAATAACGATGACTTGTTTACCTTCAACTCCTTCTGATTCTTTGCTAAGAACATAAAGCTGTGGCTATCCTGATTCTTTGTCTTTAATTCACTGGCTGTGGATGTGCTCTTTCAGTTCCTCTGAAGGTTTTTTTTCCTGTTTCCCTTTCAACAAAAGAATTTGCAGAGAAGGCAGTTTACAGGTAAATGGAGCTCACTGTGTCAGTTACATTCATTGGGTTGCTAAGTCATCAAGTAATGTGAAATTAGAGAAGAAATCCATCACAATGATTTTAATCCTCTCACATGCACTGTGCAAAAGTCCAATGCTACATTTACCCAAGTGGATGCAATGCCATCTGGATGCAGAGGCTCCCTCCGTGACTGGAATTGAATTAGAATTTTTTCTGGATTAGAATTAGAATACCTACAGTGTGGAAACAGATCCTTCAGCCCAATGAGTCTGCTCTGACCCTTGGAGCATCCCACCCAGATCCATCGTCTTATGACCCACCTAAGCTACACGTCCCTGAACACTATGGGCAATTTAGCATGGCCAATCCACCTAACTTGCACATCTTTGGACTGTGGGAGGAAACTGGAGCACTCAGGGGAAACCCACGCAGGCATGGGCAGAATGTGCAAACTCCACACAGACAGTCGCCCAAGGGTGGAATTGAACCCGGGTCCTTGGCACTGTGAGGCAACAGTGCTAACCACTGAGCCACGGTGCTGCCCATATGTTGACTTTTTAAAAAATTCACTAATAGGTTGTGGGCATTGCTGCCTGGGCCAGCATTTATTGCCCGCCCCTAATTGTCCTTGGGAAGATAGCGATAAACTGCTGCAGACCAGTGGTAGATCCAGAGTTCCAGAATTCCAGAGGATTTACCAAGAACACTGAAAGAACAGTGATATATTTCCTAATTAGAACAGTGAGTGGCTTGGAGGGGAACTTTCAGCTGATGGTGTTCCCATATAACTGCTATCCTTGTCCTGCTAAATGGAAGTGATTATGGGTTTGGAATTGTTGCCTCATAAGCCTTGGTGAATTTCTGCACTGCTTGCTGTAGGTGATACACAGTGGTGCTCCCAAATAGTGGTAGTGGAGGGAGTGTGTGTTTTGTGGATGTGGTGCGAATCGAGCATGCTGCTTTTGTCCTAGATAGTGTGAGCTCTTTGAGTGTTGTTGAAGATGCACCCATCCAGGCAAGAGGAAAATATTCTAACATCATTCCTATCTTTTGCCTTGAGATGATGGAGAGGCTTGGGGAGTAAGGGATCTGTTTAACATGTGTCACATATGTTAGGGTCATAGAGTCATACAGCATGGTCCAACTGCTCCACGCCAACCATGTTCCCAAACTAAACTAGCCTACTTACCTATGTTTGGTTCACCTCCCTCCAAACTTTTCGTATTCATGTACTTTTACAAAGTTTAAAAGACATTTGGATCTGTACCTGCATCCAACCTTCCTCTGGCAGTTTCTTCCACACATGAATCACTCTGAGTACAAAAAAAAGTTGCATCTCAGTCGTTTTTGAATCTTTCTGCTCTCATTTTAAAAATATGCTCCCTTATTTTGAAATCTCCACCTTAAAGAAGAGGCCTTTTTGCTTTTCACCTTAGCTTTGCCCCTCAAGATTTTGCAAACTGCTATAAGATCACCCCTTAACATCCTACATTCCAGTGAAAAACGTCCCAGCCTATCCAGCCTATTTTTCTAACTCAAACTCTCCATTCACAACAACGTTCTGGTAAATCTTTTCTGAACCTCTACAGTAATAACCTTCCTTTGAAGAGGGTGACCAGAACTGCATGCAATAGTCCAGAAGAGGCCTCACCAATGCCTTCTGACCTTTACATGATGTCCCAACTACTATAGTCAAAAGCCTTAACCACCTGATCTGCCTGTGACATAAATTTCAGAGAATTATGTCCCTGAACCTTGCAGGCTCTACGGTCCACTAAACCACCCCAGGGCCCTACCACTAAATGTATAAGTCCTGCGTTTGTTTGCTTACCAAAAAGCAATACCTCTCATTTATTCACATTACATTTCGTCCGCCACTCCCATTGACCCAACTGATGAAGATCTCTTTAACATCTTAGGTAACCTTCTTCATTGTCTACTATAGCACCAATTTTGGTCTCATCTACAAACTTAGTAACAATGCTTCCGTATTCTCATCCAAATCATTTTTGTGAATAACAAACAAAAGTGGACTGAGTACGTTCTTGAGTCATGCAATACACTGACTCATCCTTGGCCAGTACACAGGTTCACATGCTAGCTGCCTTGTGAGTTCAATGCCCGTATGTGCCCGGTGTAACATCTTGCTGCAATGTTTTGGTATGAAGACTTGTTGGGTCTTGAAAATGACTTGTATTGATAAACCACATTTTGCTGTATATTGCCAAAGTGATCAGATTTGCTGAGGTACTCCTTTAATATCAAGTTATCCCCAGACTATGATCTTTTTGAATTCTTGTAGTTGTTCGTATTTGGCACTTTCTGATTACAGCTGTTCACAGTGGATCTGGCTGGAGTGTAACAGATGAACTTTGAGAACATCTTCAACTTTTTACTTTTAGGTTTTAACATGTGGAGGAATGCCTTGGCCATGTGTAGATTGGGTAATCTGTTCCGTGTTTCAGATGAGATCATCCAGGTACCTCGCTTATATTTCACTTTTAAAGTAGGATCCTTGCAGATTGATGACTGATTTGACAGCATCATGTCTGGTTTGTCCCAGCGCAGTAGGTGTGTGGTTTGACTGTCAAAAAGTATGATTTATACAGATGAATCTGCCACTGCTACAGCACTGGTATTTACCAAGGAGGTGATTTTTGGGAAAATCAGGTGAGCTGCTCTGTTGAGACTGCTGTGATTCTGCCAGTACATAGAACTGGAGATCCATTATTTGCTGTCAGACAGTCTCTTATAGGCTGCACTATGGAGGACCACTTGCTGAAGTACATGTTTTTCAGGACGCATAGTAGAAACATATTAATACTAGCTCCTGTGTTGATATTAGCTTTTAGTGTGTCATTCTGACATTTCAGGATACTAATGTTGCAAAGGATTCTGATTTCCTTTGTACTGTTGAAGTGGTATGTAGGTTAACAGTATTGAAAGTGTGGCCATCTTGTGACATTTTCTTTTTGCTTGGTTGACTGTGAATCTCAATAAGTTTGCTTTTGTGCTCCCTCATGAGTCTTTCTCTTGCTGGAAATGTTGTAATGTTATACCACCTTATTGGTCAACTGTGTTTTTGTTCTGGGCATATGTGCAGGAAATGTCACTTACGTGCTGCATGTCAGGAGAAGCTAGATAACCTTTAGGTAAATGTGACAAACAACATTTGTTAAGATAGATTTTGGTTTTGTGCACAGTGCTGACCATAACAACAGTACTGGGTTCACCTAAAGCAACAACGACGTATGGTGCACTCCTGAAGTAATGTCAGTGGCATAGCTCTTTTTTGAAAGCTCCTTCCTAAAAGCTTTAGTTGTGAAGGCAATGACTAATTTGAAGACTAACTGACAGTTCTTGTTTAGAGAAGTCACACTTGTGCCCTTTTTTAGAATTTTCTGCCAAACTGGCCAATAGACTCTTGGAGTGTGACATGATGAGATTTTGAGTCCGATGGAATCTGTTAATCTTGCAGTTACTAGTTGGCTTGAGCTCATCTTACAACTTCCCAGATGTTTGATCTTCTGAATATCTGTAGACAGACATAATGTGTTAATTCATCAAAGCTCCTCCTTTCCAGTAAAAAGACATTTTGCTTACTGTTTTAAAACTGTAGTTTTTCTTTATAGGACAGTTTTTGGAGCTGTTCTTTTAGGGAATTTTAACTACTTTGAGTTTGATCAAATCAGTAGCCTCTTGTGTCACATTTTTAAAGAGAGAGATGGAGCGTTTGCTGTGCTTCTGTGCAGGTCTTTTACCTTCAAATTTCATTATCTTTGTAAGTTCGGTCTTTTTTTTGTATTAAGTAAACCTTTAACAATTCTTTTGATTTAATCTGTCATCTTGGTAGTTTAAAACCATACATAAAGATGTGTGGCATCTGTACACTCAGAAACCTGCTTGGTTGAAGTGTGAGAATCTGACCCTTGGCTCATTTCTCTGACATCCATAATGCTTGTCCAGTTGGTTGTCTTTTAGTTTTCCAAACACCAACCACAAAGGTAATAGTAGCTATTTATTAGGTGGCCACTGTTTTTAGTCATGACGTAGTTATGGCTTTCAAATAAGTGTCACATCATGTAAAACAATGGTTTTATCTCCTGTAACATATTTATGTCATGGTATTGAAGAATCCTACAGACACTTATTACAGCTGACTATTGAATACAAGAGTAACTTTCACAGGCACCGAAGTATCTGGGCTGTAATGAAGCATTTTAATTCCACTTTATGTCTAATGTACTAATAATAGTTTAGGTTTTTTTCATTCACTGTTTATCTTTTAATTACCAATGTTAATAATTCATTGCACTCATTGCTCCTATGACATTGGTCTTTGTGAGCCAGAAAATGTGCTTTTTCTGCAAAAGGTATAAAATGCCTTACATGCTGTATTGTGGTATGGTTATCTCTCAGTCTTTGTCTTTTGAACTATTGACTGAGTGATTAACTTGTAATTTTTTTTTGATGACTGTCCATTTTAAGTTCACTTCAAGTAATATTTTTATGGAACTAACTAGGAAGTAGCCATTGAACTGGATTGTAGGGAACTAGCTGAATGTTAGATAGAATTTTCAGTTTCTGAAACTTTTCAGATTACTACTAATTTCTGCTGTAAAATGGTAATGCTGTTTATCAATGGCTTTAACTCCCAGAGGTTAGCTTTTTTGCATCATTGGTAAATTGTTTGTTTTTATGGCTCAAGTAAAGGTAAAGCTGCTACAGTCCCAGAGGATTGTTGGGTTTCTCTGACATTTTGAGAGAGATGACTCATGGGTCACCAGACCTCAGGCAAGGGGAGAGATTGAGAAAAAGTTCTTTCTGGTAACCTCCACTGGTGGGGGATTTGCAAACCAGTCTCTAGCCGTCTGAGCTCACAAACTCCCTTTTGCTCCTAAGATGCTGCTTGGCCTGCTGTGTTCATTCAGCCCCACACTTTATTATCTTGGATTCTCCAGCATCTGCAGTTCCCATTATCTCTTTCATTTTGATTATGTTGCTCTCGTTTTTGAAAGTATTGTTTAAACAATATTGATCACTTGCCAAACTTCCCTGGGACATGATATGCCTTCCTCTGCACACGGTCTAACCAAGTCCTACACAGTTGAAATATGAATTCACTGCTCCTGTATTTAAATCCACTTGTGATAAAGACTTCCCTAACAGCTCGCTTGCACCCGCATGTTAGCCCTCATTGACTTGACTTTTGGACAATGACACCTGACCCCTTTGTACATCTACACTTTCTTGCCGCTTGCCATGTTGCATTTGAGGTAATGCAGTTGTCCTGCAGGGTATCCAAACAACATGCATTAACTATATATAAGAAGGCAAATTAACTTGTTCTTTCTGAAATAAGATTTGATCTTTGTGGATTGATGACATTGCTTGATGATTAATTCAAATTAATTGAAAGGATTTGAAATGCCAGTTTGGCTTTTAAGTCAGCTGCACATTCCACAGTACTTTTATCTTGTAAAAGCTGAGTCATTTGATCATAATATCAAATTCTTAGTTCATTAGGAAAGATCAACAGGTTCTTTTGACATGAAAGGCAAATGATTTATTAAGAAGCGTTTTAAATATCACTGAAAAGAGACATACTGTCAAAGGTTGTGCCTTGCTTTCATCAGAACAGATGATTTGAAAGCGTACCAAATTTTGAAGGGCACAAGAATTTTTGCTGCATGAGGAACAAGATGTTGGTTGATTGCCAGGTGGTTGAGGCATTCCAATTGAGGATGCACCATGGAACCGTTACCAAAAGCTATTGTTTAAATGCAGAAACGAGGCAAATCAACAATAAAGAATTTTTTGAAGTGTAGACACCAATAATGAGTAATGTTTGGAATATTGGATAGTATTGCAAATTTATTAGAAAACTGTTGAATTGAAGTAAACTTTTCCATTTGAAATGCAATTCAATTAAAATAGTAACGATTCAAGCAGCGAAAGTCTTGAGTATGCAATTATTCATGTTGCATCATGCTTCATGAGTTAATTTCTATGATGGGTGACATATGAAGCTGGAACTAAGAGTGCGTTCATAAAACACATTTTTTTTTAAGTCATGAAGTAGTTAATTTCATTCACAAAAGATCTGAATAAAGTAAAGGTTATATCAAATATAGATGTAGACAGCATAATCCTGAGTAATTTTAACTTGAAGTATTGGCAACATTCCAGCAATAATGCTGAAGACTTGTGCTCCAGGACTTGCCACATCCAAAGCCAAGCTATTCTAGTGTTGTTGAAACATTGGGATCTACTGACAAGTTGAAAGATTGCCTGTAAGTGTTTGGTACTACTCAAAGCAGGACAAGTCCAACCTAACCAATTACGGCTTTGTCAGCAAAGTGATGGAAGGGATCCTTGACAGTGTGATTGAGCAGTGCCTGCAAAGTAATAACTGCTTGCTGATGCCCAGTTTTTTTTGTTTTGTTCTGACTATGGCCCCTCAGCTCTTGGCTTCATTATAGCTTTGATCCAAACATGGACAAAAAGCAAAACTCTAGAAGTGAGGTGAGAATGTCTGCCCGTAACAACATGTCACATTTGCCCAAGAATGACGTGAAGGACCCAGTTGAACAGTTGTGAGGTCAACTAAATTGCAGAATCTCCGAAGCGATAATCTCAGGATTACCACCTGACCCATGGGCAAATTGGCATGGGGTAAACCAAGTATAGAAATTAAATGCATGACTCAAAAAAAGTAGGTGTTAGAGGAATGGGGTTTCAGTTCATGGGGCACTAGCACCAGCACTGAGGTAGAAGGGAGCTGGTATGGTCAGATAATCTTCATTTAACCATGATGGGACCAGTGCACTGGTAAATCAAATAATTAGCATTGTAGACACATCTTTGAACCACTTGTGGAGGAGTTTAGGGAGGGTTTGGGAGGAAAGAAACGTAGGTTTGAAAATCAAAAAAATAAGGTAGAATTGGAGGGCAAGGATTTTGACAATGATACCCAGAGAGAGGGAGAGTACAGAAGCATAAAAAGGAGTGGCAAAAAGAGACAACACGGAAACAAAAGATGAAGCAAAATTAGTGGTGCTTTACTTGACTACATATAGTATTTGAAATAATATAAACGAAGGGCCAAAAAATTGACAGTTTTTTTGGCTTTGTGGAGATTTGGTTGCTAGGAGATCAAAGCTGGGAACTGAACTTCAGGTGTGGATGAGCGTTCAAAAGTACAGGTAGGAAACAAAAGCTAGTAAGGTGGCTTTTTCAGTACAAGATGGAATTTGTATGTTTGCAAGAAATGTTCTTAGATTGCACGATGTCGAATCCACATAAGTGGAAGTAAGAAATAACAAGGGGAAGCAGACATTGGTGAGCGAAGTCTATAAGTAAATGGTAAAGTCGCCATAGTCATAAAGGACAATAGGACTGTGCTCTCATTAGATAGAGAAAGAGAGAGATGGATGATTGGCGGTGAGTTTAACCGAGGGTCGTCATGCCTCAGATGAAGGGCGAAATTTCAGTGGGAATTGAACCCATGCTGCTAGAGACACACTGCATTGCAGACGAGCTGCTGAACTAACTGAAAAAATAACAAGAACTACGGATGCTGTAAATCAGGAACGGCCTAGCCAACTGATACCACTTTACCTTATCTATAGAACCCTGACAGTTGGTGTCCCATAGGACAGGAAATAAGTTGCAAGTTAATTAGGCCATTTAAAAAAGGAAGTATATTAATCATGAATAACTTTTTAAAATATTTTTTGTAGATTAGGAAAATCAAATTAGCAGAGGAAGCTGCAAGGAAGAATTCATTGAATGCATCCTGGATAATTTTCATGAAGAAAAGTGCTGTGGCTCCAATCACCAATCAGGCTATTTTGGATGTGGCGGTGTGTTTTGAGACAGGTTTAAAACATGACATGAGTAAAACATCTCCTTGGCAACAGTGATAATATTAGCATTCAGCTTGAGTGTGAAATTTGAGTTGGAGACAACTTGGATAAGGATAATTTCATGGGAATGAGGGTAGAGTGTGCTAATGTGGTCTAGGACGGAATTTCATAGCAAACATGGTTGAGAAACTATGGAAGATATTTAAAACAAAAAAAAGCTCATGGGTCTGAGCAAAGATGTATCTCACTGAGGAAGGAGGATTCTGGAAGGGGAATAAACTGACCAGGGAAGTTGAAGGCTGTATGGTTTTTTTTATACTATGTGGCCAAACTTTGAGGTAAGTCGCAAGATTGGGAATGCTTTTAAAAAAAAACAACAAAAGATGACCAAAAATAATGATGAGGGAGATTGTAAACAGGGTATAATGAGCAAATAATGTAAAAACAGATAATGAGAGCTTCTTCAAAATAGAAAACTGAGGACAGAGGCTACAATGGATAATGAGCTCTCAGACGGAGACTGACAAACCAATAATGAAGATCTAGGAAATGGCAGAGGAGTTAAATAAATCACGAGAGCAGAAGTGTGAGGGTGACTAATGGTGCTAGGGGCTGCTACGTCCCCTGGACCTGATGGGTTGCATCCTAGGCTTTTAAAGAAAGTAGTTACAGAGAGCATCAATTCACTGATAGTAATCTTACAGTCCCATATTTTGGCAAAATTCCAGATAATTTGCAGTTTTATTGTAAGATCCTTGTTCAAAAAAGGAGACACAAAACTGGTAACTTTAGTGGATATGACGTGTCGTTGGGAAAATATTAATCTATTACAAAAGATGTAATAGATGATGATGATACAGAAACTTTAATTGAGCAGAGTTAGCATGGCTTTATGAAGGGGAAATAATGCTTGGCGAATTTATTACATCCTTTTGAGGAAGCAGCAAACAAGGTAGGTAATAAGACCTGGTAGATAGAGGATAAAAGGCATTTGATAAGGTACAAACATAATGCTGCTTAAGAGTCCATGGTGTTAAATGCCCATGTTGGCATGGGTAGTGAATTGCCTCACTAAAAGCAGACAGTTGGGCATAAGGTGGCATTTTCAGGATGGTAACCTGTAGCTAGTGAAGTGCCACAGGGATCTATGCTTAGGCCACAATTATTTACAAATATACATTAATGACTTGGATGATGGAAGTGAATGTACTACTGTCAAGTTTGCAGATGATGCAAAAATATGTCGGAAGGTAAGTGGTGATGATGACACAAGAAGTCTAGCAGAGGAATAAAGTGAGTGGTCAAAAACATGGCAGATGGAATATAATGTGAGAAATGTGACCCTTACATACTGTAGCTGGAAAAATAGATGATCTAAATATTATTTAAATGGGGAAAGAGTGCTAAAAGCTACAGAAGAGGATTTTAGGAGTCCTTATTGCATGAATCACCATAAAATATAGCATCCAGGTTTAATGTGTCACAGTAAAGGCAAATTGAAATAAATGTCAAAATTCACAGGAAGTGAAATATAAAAAAAAGAGAGGGAAGGGTGAGGAGGTGGGTGCTCCTGTTCAAACTGTACAAAACACAAATCAGACCACAGCTGGAATATTGTGAACAGTTCTGGTTCCCTTATCTCGGGAAAGATATTGGAGTCAGTCCAGAGAATTTTAATTACATTGATTTGGGTATTGGAGGGATTGTCTTATGAGGAGAGTTTGAGTCAGGTGGGCCCGAGTTAATTAGAATTTAGGAGAATGAGAGAAGACCTTTATTGAAACATGCAATTGGTAGGGAACTTGACAGAGTAGATGCAGAGAGGTTGTTCTCCCCTTGTGTGAGCATCAAGGACCAGAGAGCATAATTTCAGAGTAAGGAGCTGCTCATTCAGGCAACAATGAGAAGGAATCTCTTCTGAGGGAAAAGGCAGGAAATTTGATTGGAGGACTACCAGGTCAGCCATGATCTTGTTTTGAATAGTGGATGGATTTAATGGGCCAAATGGCTGACTTCTGCACCCATGGTTTATGGTGCAAAGGAACCCCTAGCAAAATTTGGAGTCAATAGGCATCAGACAAAATTGTTTATGGGTTGAAAACCATCTTTCAATCTGCAAAGTAGTTTATTATTGTCAGGAGTCAAGTACCTCAGTGCCAGGACAACTCTACATTGGAGTTTCTTGGGATAGTGTCTTAGGCCCAACCATTGTAGGCTGCTTCATCAATGACTTTCCCTCCATCATAACGTCAGAAGTAGGGGTGTTCACTGATGGTGCCATTCGTGACTGCTCAAATACTGAAGCAATCCATGTCCAAATGCGGCTAAACCTTGACAAAAAATATAGATTTTGGGCTGTTGCATGGTAAGTAACATTTATGCAATAGATGTCTGGCAATGACTATCTCCAATAAGAGAATCTGATCATTGTCATTGATATTCAATGGCTTTGTCATTCCATTGAACCCGCCATTATCAATGTCCTGGAGGTTACCACTGACCAGAAATTGAGCTGGAATAGCCTTATAAATACAATGGTTGCAAGAGCAGGTCGGAAGCTGGAGATTTGCACCGAGTAATCTACCTTTCTCCCCAGCACCTATCGACCATCTCCGAAACATATCAGAAGTGTGGACTTAGATAATAAAATGTGAGGCTGGATGAACACAGCAGGCCAAGCAGCATCTCAGGAGCACAAAAGTGTGGACTTGTTTGCCTGGATAAATGCAGTTCTGTAAATGTCAGTCTTGACACCATCAGGCTTCAATCGTCGTACAGCGGCAGCAATATGCACCATCTTCAAGTAGACTGTAGTAATTCACAAAGGTTTCTTTGACAGCATTTTCCAAACCTGTGATCTCTCCCACTTAGAGTGACAGGGCAGCAAATGCAAGGGAATGCCACGACCTGCAATTTCTCCTTCAAATTTCACCATCTTGACTTGGAAATATATTACCGTTCCTTCATTTTGCTGGATCAAAATCCTGGAACTCCCTAACGGCACAACGGGAGTTACTACAGCACAAGATCTTGATCTGCAGGCCAAGAAGTCAGCTCACCAACTGTTTCTAAGCAGCAATTTATGGGTGGGCAATAAATTCTGGCCCAGATAGTTATGCTCATGTCCCAGCAACAATAGTTCAAAAAATTGGGTAGAATTGACATTGCGTGGAAACCCTGCAGAGAATAATATAAAATGTAATCCATTTTGAAACAAGTGTAAATTACTGTTACCTTATGAAGACAATATCATCAAATTCTGGTTAAATAACATTCTTAACTGATACTTCTTCTCAACTATTGTTAAGCTTTCATATTTGCATTTGTTTGAATTATTGGCATAAGTGAAATGGTTATCATAGCTGAAAGTAACAACGTGAAATTCGGCTTCATCTGTATTGTATCTTGATTCATTCCTTTACATGAGTTTAATTTAACTTGCTGTGGGAAATCGTCTTCAAAGTGTGATTTGCAAGCCTTCGTGGACCAACGTGATTCATTTCCCAGATTATAGCCTGGTTCAGTCTTGAGCTACAAAGCAAATTAGAGAGTATTACAGGGATTCTCAGTCCTTTTGGCAACATTAATTTACAAATTCTTCAATGTAAAGGAAAAATGTTACATTTTCATGCTTGTATTTATGTGGACAGTATACTCAAACATTAAAATAATGTTTGGAGTAATTTTAAAAGTATGCTAAGTCCAAAATAGTAGCACTGATGGTATGTCTTCAACAAAGGAAGTATAAGTAATGGCAAAAATAGTGAAGCAACAGCTGCAACAGTCGGTGAATGCAGCATCTAGCTTGTATGCAATTTCATTTTGACTTTTATATGATTAAAAGGGATGAAATAAGCACCTATGCTGTTAAAAAGAAGTAATGTTGCAGCTGAGGAAGATGTGGATTTGTGTCATGAAATTGTGAAGAGACATTGAATCGACTGGGGTTGCTGTCCTTGGAAATGCACAACGCAGAGTTGCTGAGCAGAGGCTGATAGCCAAGTTCAGTACCCATGAGAATGGCCTCAACGGGGATCTTGGGCTCATGTTGCACAGTAGGCAACCTCACCACACTACATACTCACTCCACTCATGCACTGATACATGTACACACGCATGTAGTACATGCACACAGACACAGATCCTCTGTTATACACTCTGTCTGTCTGTGTTTCTCTCTCTCGATACCCACTCCTACTCCCACTCCCCCCTCCCCCTCTCGCATACATGTGAATCTATGGATGAATTTTTATTTGCAGATACATTCTATTTTGTTCAAAAAGCACACAATTTATAGATAGTCAGCCCATAAGGTGTTTTAATGGATATTTACTTCAGAAATAAAACCAGTCTAATTTCAAACCAAAACACAAATAGATCCTAAACAAGGCCTTACCCTAACAGGCATTTTCTGACCTAAAATCGCACCTCTTCCTTGCACTAATAAAATCTTTAGTTTTCCCAGGACAGTGTTTTCAGAAGAATTCAGGATTTACGTATACATATTAATCAGTTAAAACCTTTTTAGCTGATTAAAGATTTAACAGCACCCCGACCTCATCCCAAGACCAGCGCGCCCCCCACCTCCTTGACCTATCCGTCTTCTCTCCCACCTATCTGCTCCACTATTCACCTCCTATCACCACCCACCCCTGTCTATTTATTTCAGATCCACCTTCCCCTCCCCCATTTCTGAAGAAGAGTCCGGACCCGAAACGTCAGCTTTCCTGCTCCTCTAATGCTGCCTGGCCTGCTGTGTTCCTCCAGCTCCACACCTTGTTATAACAGCATCCTAGATTTGTTTATTACATCTTTGTTAGTGGTGTGGCCCTTTGATCTGTTACTTAAAAGTTCTGTGTCTGATACTACCTCTCTCACGAACACCTGAAGAAAGAGTGAGGCTGCAAAAGCTTCTGTTTTCAAATAAATCTGTTGGATTATAGCCTGGTGTTGTATGATTTCTCACCTGGTCCTTGGAGAGAGGAGAGTGAGGAGGCGGCATGATTGAGCTGAGGCACTTGGACAACGTAGATGGGAAGAAACGTTTTCTCCAGTGTAGAGATCAATGACCAGCATTCGTAGATATACAGTAAGCAGAAGAAGTTTCTGAGGGGATATGAAGAAAATTGTTTTCACCCAGAGGATGTTGGGAATATGGAACTGACTGCTCATAAGCATCTGAGTTGGAAACACTCATAATATTTTGGTAATACTTAGACAAATAATTGTGATGCTAAGGCATAAAGGCCATGGGCCAAATGCTGGGATATGGCAATAGAATGCAAGTTGTTTTTGGCTGGCTTACCATTTCACTCAATGGGCCAAAACGTCATTTTCTGTGCTGTAGACTTCTGTGACTGTATGGTAATCAATGAAAAATAGTCCTTTGTTATACACAATGTATGAGGTCTGCCATTTGCAGTGTTAGTTTGCTATCATGTGGTTTGAAATAACAGTAACAGTGAAAATTGGATTTGAGTTCTGATTGAGGTGCTCTTGGGATTTGCCTTGGTGCCCTGCCTCTGAGAGTGGAAGGCAATTGCAAACCTCTGCTGATATAAAAGTATCAAGGAAACAAGTATGGATGAAGTGTCAGTTGACAGTGAGCCAAGGGGCTTACTGTTGCTTAGAACCTTACCATTTCATGACATTCTTAATAAAAAGACAATTTTCATTCACCATGTAGCACACCCAAACCAGGGATGTATATCAGAAAGAATTAAGAAATGGAAGGCCATGTTACTACTTATGTGGGCAGTGTGAAGTAACAAAGTTGCATGTAAAATTGGAATCAGCAGTTTGTTTTTACAGCACTCTCAATCTCAAGGAATGGAAATAAATATTACAAAAGTAAAATGTACTGCTGAATCCTGTTGCTAATTTCACATCATTGCACTAAGTCACGATCTATCTCTTTATCTCTAATTCATTTACTTAGTTTTTTAATCTCAATAATAGGATTGCCCTTCATGGAGGTAGAACTGGCAGCTGAACCCCATATGTTGAATTTTGTATGTTGCACAATTTGGTACTCCCCGTTTTAAATGAAACTGGTTCACTCAGGCTGCAGATCTCTGCAGTATGTTCCAGAATTTTAAAAAAAGTTGAGCTGTCAGCTGAGGAGCATATCTCAACAGGCTTTTTCTAAATCTCCAAAAACATAGTTCTATAATATTAACAAATTATGCTGTGTAATTACTTGTCTGCTGACTACAAGTTCATAACACTAAACTGAAACAGCTGCTTTTGTAAATAATGTCTTTAACTTCATGGTTAGCTATCATCTGTGCACTTGTGGTATTCAGATTATGGTATGTGCCATCTTACACCAAGTACTGTACACTCATCTCTATCCTAACCAAACTCTCTCTCTCTCTCTCTCTCTCTCTCGTATTCCAGCATACTGAAGCGAGATCCCGAACTTTCTTCTCAAGTTCCTTTTATATTAGGTGGTGACAGCCTTGTTTCAGTGATAGCATTCTTGCTTCGGTTTAGCCGCATTCTGGAGATTCTCTAGCTGACATTTGAATGCAGTGTTGCCAGATGTGTTAAATTTTAGATAAGATGTTAAATGGAGGTCCCAATTGCTCATGGATAAATGTAAAGCATAATGGTCCCATTTCAATGAGAGGTGAGGAGTTCTCCCACTGTTCCGGTGAACATTATTTGCTCGATCAAAACCACAAGGACCATGGGGCAGCAGTAGGCTATTCAACACAAACAGTTCTTATTGTCTACTTCACTGTGTTTTTCCCCTCAATGTTGACTTAAGCCTTCCTATAATTTAGTATTTGGAAATCTCTATTTATCTCTACTTTAAACATACTTGATGACTGAGTTTCCATGGTACTCTGAGGCGGAAGATTCTCAAGATTCACAACCCTCTGAGTAAAACATTACTTGGAACATGATGTCCACTGGATTCTGAAATCCCCAGCCAGGGGAAACCTCGTACTTGCATGTACCCTATCTATTCAAATTTAGTATTTAGATTTCAATGAGTTCACCTCTGATTCTTTGAAATTCTTGTGAATACAATCTCAGGTTTGCCAGAACCTGTCTTCACAGGGTGGTCCCACCGTCTTGGGAACAAGTCTTATGAGCCTTAGGTTGTAGTCTCTCAGCAGTAATGTCCATCTTAAGGTACAGACCAAAACTGCCCACAGTACTCAAGTGTTGGTTAACTGCTACACTACATAAGGTTGGTCATGTTTTGATTCAAATTGCATTCAAATACCCTTTGAAAAATGTTAACATACCATGAGCCATGCTACTTGCTTGCTGAACCTGCATGTTAGTCTTCAGTGACTTACTGAATATCTGGCCCTTTACACATTAACACTTTGGAATCTCTTACCTTTTAAGAATTACTGTGCACAAGTATTTGCCTTGCCAAAGGCAACACCTCACATTTTTCAATATTGTATTCCATCTGCCATGTTCTTGCCCGTTCAGACTGTCTGAGCCTGCTTGAAGCTACTTTGCACCTTCCCCACTGCACGTTCTCACCTAGTGTTTGTTTTCTCTGCGAACTTGGAAATATTCCGTTTGATCGCCACATTCAAACGATTGATACAAATTGTAAATGGCTGGGGCCCAAGCAATGTCCAGTCAGATCACTATTACATAAATATCTGTTTAGCGCATTGTTTATAATATATTCTTGTATTTTCTCTTGTACTGATGATACCGTAGGCTAATGGGTCTATAGTTCCTTTGTTTTCTCTCTTCCCTCCCTCCATTGTGAACTTAAATAGTGGTGTGACGTATGCCACCTTAAAATCACAGGAGCTGTGCCAGAATCTATTTCGTTTGGAAGATGATCACCATGCAATTACTATCTCCATTGCTTTCAACACTTCAAATTCACAGATCTGATATTCTACAGAATGAATATGCAACACAGGTAGAGTTGGGTGACCACCAGGAAGATGAATAAGCACAGGCAGGCAGTGCAGGAGTCCCCTGTGGCCATTTCCTTGTCAAACTGTACATTGTTCTGGATACTTTTGGTGGAAGGTGGCCTCTCAGGAGAAAGCAGCTGCTAGATCTGGCTCATAGAAGGTCAAAGTGTAAAGGAGCAGTAGAGAGGGGAACTGTATAATCAGGGGTGCATGCATTTCTGTGGTCGCAAGTGAGACTCCAGCTTGGTGTGTTGGTTCCCTAGTACCAGGGCCAAGGATGTCTGTGTGGGCACAGGATATTCTTAAGGTTAACAAGCCAGAGTTGTGGTCCATATTTATACCAAAGAAATAAACAGAAAGGTAGAGATGAGGTCCAAATGGAATTCAGGGAATTGGGTAGGAAGTTGAAAAACAGCACCTCGAGGTTACTACTTATGCCACATGCCATTGATGCTAGGAATAGGAAGAAAGGACAGTTAAATACATGGCCAAAGAGCTGGTTTAGGAGGGAGGGCTTCTGGGATTTGGATCATTGGAATGTTTTCCAGGGCAGATGGGATCTGGATGAGAAGGACCAGTTGCACTTAAGCTGGAGGGGCACCAATATCCTGGCAGGGAGGTTTATGAATGCCACTCTGGGGATTTAAACTAGTGTGGAGGTGGGGTGGGCAAAAGGATAGTAGGCCAGCAAGAAAAATGACTGAGGAGGAGACTGAGACCAAGGCTAGTAAGACTAAGGAAGAATGATGGGGAGAGGTGACTGAATGTGGAGTGATGAGAGTTTGAGGTGTATTTGTTTTAATGTGAGGAGTGTGTTAAGTAAGGTAGATGAATGTGTAGCTTGGATTATTAGATGTAACTATGATGCTGGAGCTATTACAGAGACTTGGTTCAGAGAGGGACAAGACTGGCAGCTTAAAGCTGTAGAATTTAGATATATCAATAAAAATAGAGAGAGCTGTAAAAGAGGTGGCAGAGTTGCATTACTGACTAGGAAGAATATCACAGCTATACTGAGGGAGGACATCTTGGGGGATCATCGAGCGAGGCATAATGGGTAGAGTTCAGGAGTTGGATGAGTGCAAGCACTTTAAGGTTGTGTTACAGGCCTTCCAACAGCCAGTGGGAAATAGAGAAATAGATATGAGGAGAGACGATGGAAGAATGTGTGTATAAAAAAACAAGTATTCTTGTGGTGTGTGTTTTCAACTTTCCCTCTATTGACTGGGACTCATGTAATGCCAGGAGCTGGGATGGTGGAGAATTTGTGTCCAGGACAATGGTGGTTTTTTTTTGAAACAACATGTAAATAGTCCAACGACCAAAGGGGCTGGGAATGAGCCCAGCCACATGATTGACGTTTCAGTGAGGGAGAATTTTGAGAACAGTGACCATAATTTTCTAAGAATTACATTACTTGTGGATAAGGATAAATGTAGTCCTTGGGTGAATACTAAATTGGGGAAGCCTAACTACCACAATATTATGCAGGGAAATGGGGGTGGCAAGTGTCTGGAATCCGCTGCCAGAGGAGGCAATGGAGGCAGATACAATAACATTCAAGAGACTTCTTGACAGATATATAAGTAGGCAGATGGATATGGGCTGTGTAGATGCAAAAGAATTTTAGTTCCCTTCCCTGGTATAAATTCTTCTGACTGCCTAACATGGACTCCTTTTTCTTAGGTCAAAAAGAACCATATGGATATGTGGAGAAGCCTTTATAGTCCGTTTTTGTTTCTTTCCAATTTACATGTATATTCTATTCTCTTTCAGATTCTTGGCTCACCGTTGCTGTCTTCTAAAACATTACCTAGTAATGCACTTCATTCCGTTTTGATGGGGATAGATTAACTACTGTATTTCCCAACATCAACAGTGACAAACTGTTCATACTAAATCGATTGAAGTACTGTGGGTCATGCTGAGATTGTGAAAGAAACTGTATAAATGCAAGTTCTTTATTGCATCTGTATCACTTCCTCCATCTGTGCATCCCTCACCATGTTGCCTTTTCTGAAAACAAATTACCATTCTGTGTTCTTTCCTTTTCATCAGTTGCTTTATCTCTGCCTGGTGCAAATGTCTTTCAAAATTGATTTCTCTTGCCACTTAGTTCTTTACATACAAAAATTCCCTTTTAAAAACTGCGTATTTCAACTGTCCCATGGCACAGTTCATTATCCTTTGTTCTCCTACTGAAATCCTAGAGCCATAGACAGATGCATTTTTTTTCATCTTGTTCATCTCTTCGTGGAAACTAGGGAATTACACATTGTTGCACATACAAAGTACCTTGTGTTGAAGTTTGAATATGAATAGTGAAGTTGAAACTGTTGCAGGAAAAAAGGACTTAGGTTTCTGTAAAGATATTTGCAAATCTGGATCCTTCAAAAAACTTTGCAGCCAATTAAATATTTTTTGAAGCACCCGCTCACTTTTATAAGAAATTGAACAGAATTTGTGCAAGGTCCCATAAATACTCGAGCTGATTTTTCATATTTTAGTCAGCATATTTTAGTATACTGGTTGAGGGACATGAGATCTTTTCTGTTCACCTGAGTGGGTGGGACCTTGGTTTAACGTCATTACCTAAAAGACGTCAACTGCACTACCCCCACAGTTACAGACAAAGCCCGGGTTTCTTAGCCACCCCTGTAGTGTATGAGTTGGGAGTGAATGCACCAACTGATTCATGACTAACCTCTTCGGCATTAGCATGCTAATTCTGATGTTGTAATTTATGTATTGGTATGAGCCTTAAGAAAAATTTAGAGTGATGGTATTTGCTGCTTATCTCCCCATTAAGCTATAAAAATGCTGCAGTACAGCAATTTCTAACTTGTTGAAAACAAAACCACCTTTCAATTTACACCTGGGGGTTACGGGCTTCGTTCAAACCTCTCCACCACATGATTGTCAATCCTAAATTTGTAAAAGTTGGAAAAAAAAGCATGTTGAAATTGCCTTTTTGCTACACCAAGGCTGCCTAGAATTTGGTTTCTCAAAATTGAGAGAGTGGATTAAGAGAAAATCCTCAAAATGACATACTTAACATACTGTATAAAAGCCTCGCTAAACTCTTTATCTTTAAACTGTTTTAAATGCAATTCACTGTGTTTGGCATTCATCTGAATTCCGCTGTTCGCAATAATAACTGTCACCTTGGTTATTTTTACGAATTAAGATTCCTGAATGTTAGGGAAGTAATGAGTACTTGAGATTTCTGATTTGAGTTAACATGAGTTTTCTGAAGTATATTGATTTGTAGGCTTTTAGCCTTGCATGTTTAAACCAAACAAATTTCCACCAAATTGTTTCAGAAACTCTGGTCAATAGCTTATATAATCCAGACGCAGTTCAAATGCAGTTCAACAAGTGGGAACTCAGGAGTTGCATATCAATGGCATTTGGAAAATTGGCATCACCAAACTATATTTGCAATTGTTGTATTTGTTCCAAAGTTGTTACCTTCAGGAAAATTGGAAGACAAATATGAAGGGATAATAGCAGGTCAAAAGTTCTGCAACAGGTACTGAATTCCAAGGTCACAGAAATACAGAGCAATAGTTGTCTGACTAAATCCAATGAAATAAAATGAGCATGCCAGCTCAAATTTAAGAGGATCCCTTCTACTGTATCAACAACTCTCACGAAATATGCTCTGATCAGCTGTTTACACTGAATCTCGATTGAAAAATGATTTTGTTAAAGTGATAAGATTTCCCTTGGTCCTTGCTTTAGCACTTACATATAGTTAGAGGTCTTAAAAGCTATACAAGGCCTTGGTGTAACCACGTCTGGAGTTTTGCATGCAATTTTGTTCTTTCTATGTAAGAAAGGATATACTTGCCCTGGAGGAAGTGCAGTGGGGTTTTGATTAGGCTCATGGGCTGCCCTGTGAAGTGAGATTGGTTCACCTGGTCCTATATTCACTGGACTGCAGAAAGCTGGGGGATATGAATGAAACATGTAAATTTATAACAGGGTTAGATAAACAAAGTGCAGGGAGGATCAATGTTCCTGGTTGGGGAGTCCCGAACCAGGCGTCTTGCTCTCAGGATATGGGGTGGGCCATTTAGGACTGAGATGAAAAAAAAGTTCACTAGAAGGCTAGTGAACCTGTGCTGATAAGGATTGTAGAGACAGGGTAAGAAGATAGAGTTGAGGTTGAAGATCAGCCAGGACATCTTGAATAGCAGATGAGGCTCAAAGGACCAGTAGCTTACTGCTTACTCCTAATTTCTGTTCCTAATTGTTTACACCACTTGATTCATTTCTCATTATTATTGAAGTTATGAAGATTGAGGTGAGGCCTTAACCAGATTTCTGAAAGTAGCACATCTGCAGCGTAGCCATTCTGCTCTTGGTATGTTGCAGTGTTGGAACCTTGTGACAACAGTTACAATATGACATGATAATTAGACACTGTTGGATACTATGCTGCCATCCAAAATAACATGCTAACTAAAACACTAGATTTAAAAAAAAATCTCAAAAGAATAGCTTAAAAAGCTGGGTATGTAAATATACCCAGAAAACATGGAATGGCATATCATGGTGGACCTGACAATACAAATTATTTTTCTCTCTAACAATCTTTAAACTAGCATGGTTCAAATCTTCTGAGTCATATTGGCACCTGACTCATATCCAATCCATAGCATTCCAATTATTACTATTTCACTGGTTACAGCTGCAGAAGTTTAACTTACTTGCCAAGTAATTTGAATAAACTTGCACTGGAGCATTCCAGTACTGCATGTTTGAAAGTTTTAAGGATCAGAACTACATAATTGATGATCAGCATTTTTTTCAGCGTATCTCTGTTGCTGCAATGAAAGAAAATAAGTGTTCAGTTGCTCAAGTTGATTTCCCAGCCCAGAGTGATGGAAAAGCCTGTGAAAATGCACAATACTCACCATTTGCATTTGCAAGAACTACCACAGGAATTTTGCTTTAGAAAAGCTGTTGTTAGTCGTGGTCTGCTGTGAATTATCATAATGGAATGCACTGTTGATAATACCAACATCATTCTGTGACATGCACGGTTTAAGCTTCCTCAACCTAAGTTAGTTTTTGTTAAATGGCATTGCAAGTTAGGTACTTTACCATTTTTATCATGATACTCCATCTTCAATTTCCTCAAACCTTCGAATATTTCTGAAAATTCTTCATGTTCCAATTTTCATAGTGCTATATATTCGATCTCTAAGAGATGTAGAATAATGCTTTCACTGTTGTTCAACAATGAGATATTCTGATTCCTTGGTGTAAATATAGTATTTTACTGAGCATTCATCCTCTGTAACTAAGCTTCACATTGTTTTATCCATGCACCCAAAAAACTAAGGCTACTAGACCTTGGAGTTTCATGGTGGCTGATTAAACTCTCTCGGACGTCAACCATGGTGAGCTGTCAGCCAGTGCTGAAACATCTGCTTCTGTATTGTGTTAAATTTTCGCTACAAAGCCTTGTACTTCCAAGCTAATGATCCGGAACCTGTGACAACTTTCTTTGACCTTTCCTGTGAATTTTGAGAACAGCACTTTTCTCTACCTAGGTACCCTGCAGCCCTCTGGACTCAACATGTCGTTTAACAGAGTTAATTACCTTCCATGTTCATTACCGAGCTGCACACCCCAACCTCCTATCCTGTACAGGTTGCTCTTAGCATAGCCAACCCATCTGCAACTGTTCACAATTCCTGTTAGCACGCATTCGTAATTTATATTTCTCCTGGTTTATTAGCAATCTTTGCCTCCTTCTCTCCTCTCATGCGTGCTGCCTCTCTCTCTGTCTCTTCCACGCTCCATCTATTTGACTCACCACTTGATCTCCACAACCCTGTCACACCTCTCTCACCAGCCAATCTCTTGTCATCAGCATAAACATCACCATTTCCTAGCTGCTTATGTTTCTGATGAGCAGTCTTTGGATCAACATGTTAACTTGTTTTGTCTCTCCAGAGAAGCTGTTGGACCTGCTGTGTTTGTCCAACGCTTGTTGTTTTTGTTTCTGCTGATTCTTTTTTGTCTTTCCCTGTTTTTTTTTGTTGTGTATGTTTAAATTTCTTGTATGGTTTTCATTGTATCTGGAAATGTTCCTTTTGCAGGCTTTTAAGGTGCTGTTTATAATCTTCGACAATTCAAACTGTTCCAACTGACCACAGCTTTAGCCCTTGACTCCTCTGCTGGACATTTGTAGTGTTTGAGATAACAAAGTTTGGAGCTGGATGAACACAGCAGGCCAAGCAGCATCTTAAGAGCACAAAAGCTGATGTTTTGGGCCTAGACCCTTCATCAGAAAAGCGTCTGATGAAGGGTCTAGGCCAGAAACGTCAGCTTTTGTGCTCCTAAGATGCTGCTCGGCCTGCTGTGTTCATCCAGCTTCACACTTTGTTATCTCGGATTCTCCAGCATTCGCAGCTCCCATTATCTCTGTAGTGTTTGTGATATTGTTTGGAGCCGCATCTTGTCTAACACGATCTGGCTGATGTTGATTTACACAACTTTGGTGTTTTCATGGGCTTTTGGAAGATTGATTAAGCCATGTTTTAGGTCTACCCATCTGACCACGTCAGAGGTATCCCCCAATGTTTCCTCGTAGTGCCAGTGATATTGTGTAGTAAATTGTTCCAGTGTTAAATCTTCCTTGCTTTGAAGAAAGTCAGACAAACTCTTGCCCTGCTTACCAACTGCTATATGGCTTTTAAATAATTTATCCTTTGAAGTTTCATGCCTGCAACATTCTGCTAGTCAATACTTATCAGGTAAAAGGACTTCTATTGGTTATCCAGGAATGCTGAGCCTTTGATTAAATCTGGCCTGTTCTGTCACCAAGTTTCTTCTGGGGCTAAAGTATGCTTTGAATGCTTTGATTAATGCATCTTACTCCAAAATCCTTAACAGAACTTCATCTGTTGGAATTATTGGATCTATAGCATTAAAATGTGCTGATGTGTTGACACTGGTTCTTCACATGTCTTCTGAAGCTATTCCATGGTGCTGAAACTGCTGCTCCTAGAGTAGCTTCCTCTTCTGGCCTCATTCTGGGCCCTCCAGAGTTGCCATCCCTACAGGCCATCATACCTGGCTGTCCTGGATTAGTGTTTCGATTCTACCTTCCTCCTGTTGAGGTGTTCCGCTTCTGTGTTTTCCCTCTTCAGGGTGTTGCCGGTTCATGGCTCAACTCTAAAGTTTTTCAAGATTTTCACTCTGACGATTCAGTGTCTTTCTGCTCTGTTGTCCTGTAATCAGTCTTCCATGGTCTTTTCCCCTGCCTTGAGTCTTCTCCTCTTCCAGATTTTCATTGCCTTGAAGTCTCCTGTTGTTTTGGTCTGCCTCTAACATCTTCCATTTTCAGACGTATGGCATGGATTCTGTTTTAACTTCAGTTTAATTCTTGACTATGGAGGTTTTTCCTTTGCTGCCAAAATGCTTTGTATCACGCTTTATCTAGTGCTGCGAATTGACAGGGTATTTCAGTTATAAGGCCACCAGCATGGTCTCAATTTCTGTGCTGGCTGAAGTTACTATGAAGCTCTTTCCTTCTCGATCTGTCCCCCTCACCTGAGGCATCATAACACTCAGCCACTGTATTGAGAAAGTAGCCCTATGGTTTGGCACGACTCGGGCAACTTCACCTTTACTGCTAACTGCATATTGAGATACTAGTCTGGAATGCCTCAAGCTGGGGGGTGCCTGTGTACACTGTCCCTGAAGCTGTTTGCTCCTTATCTCTGAGCAAGGTTCTTCAACTCCTTCATATACCATAATACTCCTTTATTTACATCTGTACATGATAAGCTATTTCAGTGTTCTGGTGTAGTGTATGAGACCTCTCTCTTCACAGGCTCTTTGCAGACTGGTGTCTTCTCTGTCACTGCCGTAAGTTACATGATCAATGACATTATGATCTAAATTAGTCTCATTTTACCACCATGCTCATTTTGTTCCTGTTGTAACCTATTAATGTAATGATTTAAACCATTTCCACGTTTAATTGGTAATAAAGCATTTGCATCAATCTTTCTGTTTGAAGCAGATGAGTCAATTCGTGCCAGGTTTTAGATGTTGGAAAAGTGCATTTTATATTCAGCAGAAGTTGCTCTCACCCTGAAGTTCTGTCACCTTTTCTTCTGCTGGAATACTTGCACCTCTTGGCCAGAGGGGTCTCTCCCTATCTGCAGTTTTATTGCACAGAGTCAGCAGCTTTCCATCTACCATGCTGAAGCCAATGGAGGAGCACTTCGTAAAAGAGCAAAAGGCTTAGATGAATCTAGCATTTTTTTTAGTTGCCAGACTTCTTGCAGCACTTCACAGCCAATGCAGTAATCTTGAAGTGTAGACACTGTTCTAATTTGAGACCCTGACAGGCACAAAGCAAACTCTTCAGAAACAGCAATGGAATAACAACCAAATAATTTATGATAATAAAATGTGAGGCTGGATGAACACAGCAGGCCCAGCAGCATCTCAGGAGCACAAAAGCTGACGTTTCGGGCCTAGACCCTTCATCAGAGAGGGGGATGGGGAGAGGGAACTGGAATAAATAGGGAGAGAGGGGGAGGCGGACCCTCTCCCCATCCCCCTCTCTGATGAAGGGTCTAGGCCCGAAACGTCAGCTTTTGTGCTCCTGAGATGCTGCTTGGCCTGCTGTGTTCATCCAGCCTCACATTTTATTATCCTGGAATTCTCCAGCATCTGCAGTTCCCATTATCTCAAATAATTTATGATGTTGACTTAAGAGGTAAATATTTGCCGGGACATGCAAGGTATCTCCCTGGCTCATCCTGGAAATAGTGCCATGATACATCTTACATTTGCCAGTACAGACAGATGGGGAAATGGTTTATTGTCTTGTTGAAAAGACACCCCTGGCAGCAAAGAACAGTGTCAGTATTGCACTGGAGTGTCAGTCTTAATCTTTTCGCTCAAGTCTAGTTTGACCTGTGGCTCTTGACTGCTGCCAACTGTGTCAGAGCCAGTGCATGCCAATAAAAGTATCCATGTGTTAAGGCAGCACAGAAAAATGAGTAGTTGACTTTATACATTTTGATTATACAAAGATGCTTAACGTTTTTGTTGCCTTCCATTGACCCTGGGAATGCAACTGCATCCAGCTGTTGCCTCCCAGAACAGCACGCAGAAAATAACTGGGTTTACCAAACATAAATTATGCCAAGAGCCCCACATTAGGTAACACTGGTGCAGGCAACAAGTTGGCACATCATTCACAAGTTTATACCAACTAGGTGCTAATTATCATGGCAGGCTATTATTCACGCCACAAGTCGTCTTTGTGCATAAACCGAAAGAACTGCAGATGCTGTCGGTCAGGAACACAAAAACAGAAGTTGCTGAAAAGGCTCAGCAGGTCTGGCAGCATCAGAACTGAGGAAGAGTCAGTACTTGGGCCCCAGCTGCTTACAATATATATCAATAATTTAGATTGGAGACCAAATGTAATATTTCCAAATTTGCAGGTGGTTCAAGTGGGAACATGTAAAGTGAGGAAGATGCATGGTGGTTTCAGGGGGATTTGGACAGGCTTGGTGATTGGACAAGAACATGGCAGATGGAATATAACATGGAAACATCTTAGGTTACCCATGTTGCTAGGATAAACACATGTGCAGGGTATTGCTTGGATGTTTAAATGCTGGAAAGTGTAGATATACAAAGATACGTAGGTGTAATGTCAATAAATCACTTAATATGCAGCTGCAGCAGGTACTTTGAAGGCTAATGGAATGTTGGCCTTTATTTCAAGAAGATTCGAGGAAGTATATATCTATGAAGTAGGTGCTAAAGTGGGCTATTTCATCCCTTGAGCCTGCTGCACCATTCAATAAGATCACTGATCTGTGCATTTGAATTTCACATTCCTACTTAACACAAACCTTCACTTCTCTTGTCTAACAAGAATCTAATTACTTTTCCTTAATAGTATTCGATGGTCCCACATCAAGAGTCAAGTCTTGCTTCATTGGATTGAAGCTTGGTTAGACTGCACTTAGAGTATTGAGTACAGGTTGTTCTCTGTACCTTGGGAAGGATGATATTGTCATGGAGTGCAATGAACGTTCACGAGACTGATTTCTGGGATCAAGAATGAGGAGAGATTGGGCCACCAGGCCTATATTCTGTATGTTTTAGAAAATGAAACATGATCTCATTGAAAGGTATAGGTATGGTAGAAGCAGATGAGATGTTTCTCTTGTTTGAGTCTTGAACTAGGTCAGTTTGAAAATAAGGGGATGCCATTCAGGGCTGATTAAGATAAATCATCTTACCTGGAGTGTCGTCAATCTTTGGGAATCTCCACCCCTAAGGGCAATGAAAACTCAGTCTTTGAGTATGTTTAGAAATTGCTAGATCTTTGGGATACTAATGGTGAAAAGGGTCCCAGTGATAAGGTGGGTAAACAGCATTCAAGTGTTCAGCCAACACTGATCTTATTCAGTGACAGAGCAGGCTAGACAGACAGCATGACACACTATTTCTTATTCCTATTACTCTCAAAAGGAGGTCTTGTTGGGATTGTTGGATCATGCTGTTGTTGCACAGGAAATGTTTTCCAGATTATAGGAAATGCTAGTGTGCTTATTGTGGTGAGCAGTGATTCTGGACTTGTCACCATCACCAAAAACAGTTCAGTCATAACAAAAAGATACTGTTCCCTCTGAGATACCCTGGCCCACTCCTCCTCCACACCCAACATCTCCTCACAACCCATGGCAATTGCCCATGCAATTTCAGAAGGTGAAACAATGCCTGTTTACTTGTTGCCTTCTTGCTATCTGAACGTCTAGACACACCACCTAGGCGAAGCATCAATTTACCTGTACTTTAGTCAATCGAGTCTACTGGATTTGCTGCTTAGTGTGGTTTTCTCAACACTGGGGAGACAAAATGCAGACCTCTTAGCAGAACACCTACATTCAGTCAGTAAAAAATGATTTAAGCTTCCACTTGCCTGCCAGTTCAACATACCACTATGTTCCCTGGCCACCATTTCTGTCTCTGGCTAGCTACAGTGCTCCAATCGTCTTCAGTGCAAGCTGGAAGAGCAGCATCTCATTTGCTGCTTAGGGAACCTGCAACCTCTAGGACTCAATTTCGAATTCAGTAATCTTAGAACTTGAAAATCTTGCTTCATGCCCTTTTTATATATTCACCCCCATACCCTAAGCCCTGTCTTGATACAGCCCAGTCAATCTACTCGTGCGCGCTCCCTCTCCTTTTCTCACACACAGCACATATGCCACCATTTTCTTTTCGTGACTACTATCAGTTCTGTGGAAACATCAACCCTGCTTTCTCTCCACAGTTATTGCAAGACCTGCTGAGTTTCTCCAGCAATTTCTTTAGAATTCCAGTGGCCATTTCATTTGCCAGTTTGTTTGCATGTTTGCTATGTTTCCCTGCATTGAGACAAGGATTAAATTTTAAACAGTACATTCTGAAGCATTAGAAGGTGCTATAACTGCACATTTATTTCATTGCCAGATTCTGGGATAATTGTCAAGGCTGCCATTAAATCTAGTTCCTTGAGCAAGATGCAATAGGGTTGGTATTATTGCAAGTAAACCTAGTTTAATCAGCCATTTGTGCTAAATGCAGAATGTATATTGCTGTTGCAGAAGTTTGGCAACCATTTCCTTGTTACTGTAAATGGGATTTGTTCCAAATTCAGTAGATCCAAGTGTTATGTCATGTTTAATATCCAGATTCATGTTTCCTATTAATCTTTTGCAAAAACTAATTTTGACAGTCAAAATTCCACTGGAATTCATGGATCTTTTTAGGGTTGGCAAACCGTTTAAAAATTTAGTTTCTATTTATTTGGTGTCATGCCTATGTGGTTGCCTGGATAGTTTCTGCTGTTTGCTTCCACAAATTTTTAATTATTGGATGCTGGCATAAATCATTTTCTGACCTTGGATGAGCAACCCCTCTCCTAATTAGTGCTGAATGGCAAAACAAGTAGCAATGCATGTTTCTCAAGCTTTTGCTGATAAAGGGTGGTGTGATCAGTAGCATACTATATCAGACATGCTACATGGGAGACTTCAGACATTGTGAGAAAGACAAGTTGTAGGTGGGGCTCATCTGTTTGTATCAGAAAATGCAAGAGCCAGAAACACTGATCCACAAGGGGCCTGGACTTTTGGCAGAGGCCTGGCTGTTCATGATACATTTGTGAATTTTATAGTCCATATGTTATAGAATAACCAGAATTAGATATGTATTGTGGAGCTAATGGAAAAGCTGAAAGCTCAACCTGGGACATGTTCAGAAGTAGGATCAAATGGGGAGGAGGACATGCAAGGTAGACAATAATGGGCTTGAAATGCAAATACCTGGAACAAGTTAGGAAGATTGTGGAGCTGCAGACAGAAACGTTCCCATGGGTTTACAAGTTAGGGATGGTCAAGGAAATTGTCTTGAAACAATTCCTAAGCTTTCAATTGGTCAGGAAAGAAAAGAAAGGAGGGGCAGACAGTATTCATCAAAGGTCTTGTCACTGTTGGGAAATGATAATACGCTTAATAGTTCAAAGAGAATCCATATGGCTAGAATACCATTGGAGAGAAGGCGGCTAAGAGGGGATTTAATAGAGACACACAAGATGATCAGGGGATTAGATAGAGTGGACAGTGAGAGTCTTTTTCCTTGGATGATGATGGCATAGTGTAGGGGGAGGGGCTTAGATTAGTTCACAGGTCAGCGCAACATCGAGGGCTGAAGGGCCTGTTCTGCGCTGTATTGTTCTATGTTCTAGAGGAGCTGTTCCTCAAAGATGATCAAATTTTGGAATAGGGAAAGGAAGATTTACATCCAAAGTACAGATAGATACAAGAATGTTAGTGATATGAAAATACAAACTTCATTCATTCTAATATAGGCTGGCAAAAACTTCAGTGCTCAGGCTAACAAGGGGGGGGGGGAATTCCTGAGATGTGCACAAGTGAATTTTCTTCAAGTTTCAGCCAACAAAAAAAGAAGCATCTTATTCTTGGGAATTAATTACCACAGTATGAATATCACTGGTGGAGTTCAATTTCTGGTAGTCCCCAAGATGTTAGTGGGGATTCAGTGTCAATGTCGATGGGAAATAGTTAAATTCTGTCTTCTTGGAGGTGGTGAATGCCTGGCACTATATTAGTAAAAATGTTACTTGCCATTTATCAGCCCAGGCTTGAATATTGTTAAGGTCTGCTGCTTTCAGGCATGGGTTACATGAATATCTGAGGAGATATGAATGGCACTGAATCTTGACCGAGCAAAGTGAACATTCGCCCCCCTGACCTTATCATGGAAGAAAGATCATTGCTGAAGCAACCAAAGATGTTTACGCCTAAGACACTACATTGAGGAATTTCTGCAGTAATGTCCTCAAACTGAGATGACTGATGTCCAACAGTAATAATCATCTTCCTTTGTGCTTGGAATGGTTCCAACCAGTGGAGAGATTTTCCCAGATGTCCGATGTCTTTGGTTTTGCTTGGGTAACTTAATACTACACTTTGCCGAATGCAGCCTTGATCTTAAGGGTAGCCAGTTTACATTGGCTGTCTCTTTTTGCTTTTGAACTGATGGTTGAGTGTAGACTATTGGATGACAATTGGAAGGATTGAACTTGTTCTCCATTTTTTTTTAACCAGGACATGCCTTAGCAAATTTCTGTTAGAGTCCATGCCAATGTTGTAGTATGTAAATGCAATAAATAGAAAGGAAAGTTTCCACTTAGTGAGTGTGAAATTAATGTATGGCCAAGCATATCACATTGGTGAATGGTTGCCCTCCCAGATGAATTTATGATGCTTTTGTTCTGTGCCAACCTGCTGATTTCTCCATATTTGAGGTGTCATGGCAAACAAACGATTGATGACTATTGGTGATGAGGCCTATCATTTTAACACCTGGTTTATGACTCTGCTTGACACATTTCTGGCATATGCATTGAGTGTAGAATGAGAACAAAATTGAACAGACCAAAGGAATGCTGTAGCAATGATTTCACTGCCTGGATCTTTGTGAAGAGTCCCTGCTATACTGTCTGGAGTGTGTCCCTTGATTATTGGTGGTCCACTGTATCCTGCACACTTTGGTCATAATGAGGGAACAATACCATTCCACCGAGGATATGGTAAGCAGCCCAAGATGAGGAAAAGTATCAACAGGAGGAGAACCTCTCGTGTTGCATTGAAAACTCCTGAGCCTCATATGGCCCATGTGCCTCTTCCAATCTTCTGCCTGTCCAAAATGCCTTTTGTGCCTTGTTCCATTGTCTAATGCAGCCAGACTCTGCCTTTTCACAATGTATGCAGGCTAGTTTTAAGTGGCACTACCTTTGTATGAACTTGAACTGGTAGTTGAGGTATGGAGCTACTCAACAGTGCACTTACTACTGGGCTGGAGGTCATGATCATTTAAATTAGTAGGCAGCATATGTTTGCTTCACTACAAATATGCGTGGGTTAATGAAGCATTGTGATATGAATGCCTGTTTTCTGGCCGAATCCAATCTTCTCTCAGTCTTTCAAATGGCATTTGATAAATAATATGCTGTTTCAGAAAGTGAAAGCATGTTTGAAACGATGGGCATCGTATAGGTCTGTGCTGGACTGGAGTTGAGATTGAAGGGTGAGCTGATATATCTGTTAATGGAGAGAAGAAATATGTGAGAGAAGAAATATCTTTCGCTGCCCGTCACCACCACCTTCAAGGATTGGCATTGAAGTATTGATGTTCTTTTCACATAAAAATCAACCTAAGTTTGGTATGGTTGGAACAATTTTGAAGTTAGTTGGAAAACAGAACTTGGCACAAATGAAGCAGTGGGCAGAATAGTAGCAGACTCTGGGAGGATTTGGAATGATCAATGAAATGTGGCAGGTGGAAGCTAATGCTGATAAACATGAAACGATGAAGCTTGGGATGAACAGCAAGAAGAGATTGCAAGGTCTAGTTCATAGCTTTGGTTTTTGAGGGTGGAAAGGCAGAAAAAAACTTGGGATGCGTATTGACAAATCTGATGTTGGCAATAAGGAGTGATAAGCCAGCTAAGAAAACGTATGGGATACTTAGTTTTGAGAATGAAGTGTTGTATACAAGTACATAGAAATCATGTTAAGCTTTAACAAATTACTGGTTAAGTTTCAACTTGAGTATTATGCATATTTCTAAGCACTACACTTCAGGAAGATTGTCAAGATTTTGGAGCATATGCAGAAGAGTTTAACATGGATGATACCAAAGTTGAAGGCCTTCATTATGAAAAGAAATTAGAGAACACTGGGATCCTTGACATGTGACAAGAAGAAAGTTCTGGCAAAACCAAGTAGTAGTTTTCAAAATTGAGCTCTTTTCACCAAGAAGTTTTGGAAAATGGTTTCTAAGTGAGTCATGTATTTAAACTAATTGACCAAAGAATTTGCGGGGAAATGCAGAGGACTAATTTTAAGTGTGTTGAGACTTGGAATGCAGTATTTAAAGGGGTGGTGGAAGCAGGTTGCTTTTTCAACTTGTAAAAGACAACCGGACATGTCTTTGAAGGCAGAGATAGTAGGAACTGCCGATGCTGGAGAATCTGAGATAACAGTGTGAAGCTGGATGAACAAAGCAGGCCAAGCAGCATCTTTGAAGGCAACTAATTTACTGGATTTTTGGGGGAAAATTGCTGGATTGTGAACTAAATTTAAAAGCTCTTTCAAAGCAACAGCACAGGCTTAATGAATCAAACAGGGACCTCCCCGAACTGTAGCATTCTACTGAATGTGAGAGTGGATTTTATTTCCCTTCACTGAGAGCAGATCATTTTGCAGTTTTCCCCTCTAAGCATATTTACTTGCTGAATAACCCTGATATACACTGTGCGTTCATTGAGATCAGATTGGAAAAATGTTTTAGTGAAAGTAGGGCACTTTTGAGGTGTGTTTTTGGACTTTCTTTCTGGCAGAAGGAAAAGAGCAATATTTTTGATCTCCAGACTAATCAGTACGTTGTTCAGTAGATTTTCTCTAACAATTCTGTCTGTGTAGCCACTGTGGTTTTTAATGTAATGGCCTTGCTCCTGAAAATGCAGGTTTGCAAATTTCATAGATATCATGAGTGCATTTCTATTTGGAAATTGGAAATGTTTTGTCTAAATTAATTTGATTGCTGTTGTAGTCTATGGTGCATTTAAATCATCAATTGGGGTTTGAATTGTAGTCACAGTCAGGAACACAGTACCAATGTTTTAAGTTTGTATTTTATTCCATTTTTCACTTATTCTCCCCTTTTTGTTCAAAACAAAGCAACCTACTAAGAGAGATAGTAGGAACTGCCAATGCTGGAGAATCTGAGATAACAAGGTGCAGAGCTGGATGAACACAGCAGGCCAAGCAGCATCAGAGGAGCTGGAAAGCTGATGTTTTGTGCCTGGACCCTTCTTCAGAAAGGGCCCAGATCTGAAACGTCGGCTTTCCTGCTCCACGGAAGCTCCTTGGCCTGCTGTGTTCATCCAGCTCTGCCCCTTGTTATCTCAACCTACCAAAAGACTCCTCTTTCTTGCTTCAGACAGTGACAAATGGAATTCAATCTAGAGAAGTGAAGTGATGTATTTTGGGAATACACAATGACTGGTGAGACCCCAGGTAGTTCAGAAGATTTAGAGGAGACTTGGTGTGTACGTTCATAGATGTTTGAAGGCAGCAGGACAATTGGATAAGGTGGCTAAGAAGGTGCATGTGATACTTGCCTTTTAATGGTTAAAACAGTTAATACAAAAGCAGGGAAGCCATCACTGAGTTCTGTAAGATTTTAGGTCACAGCTGGAGTCCAGTTCTGGTTACACCACTACAGGAAACATGCGGTTGCTGTCGAGAGGGTTTAGAGGAAATTTACTGGGATGCTGCCTGGGCTGGAGTGTTGCAGTGATGGAGAAATGTCGACAGAGCAGACAGGACTGAGGATGTAACCTTATTCAGGTGTACAAAAAATTAAGAGGGGCATGGTAGGTAGGAAGAAACTTGTCCCCTTAAAGGGGACAATAACCTGGGATCATAGATTTCAGAAACAGGGCAGTAGGTTTTGAGAAAAATTGAAAGTATTTTTCTTTTGCCCAGTTCGTGGTAGATATCTGAAACCTAGCCTGAAAGGGTGGTAGAACGGAAGAACTTCCACAATGTTTAACGTATATTTAGAAAAACACCTTGAAGCACCACAGTATACAAGATGATAGATCAAGTGCTAGAAGATAGAACTCTGATAGGCAGGTTTTTAATGCTTGTCATAGACAGAATATACTGAAGGGCCTCTTTGTATGCTGTAAAACAGTCAAATTAGTTTAGTTGACTGGTTATGGTAGGTATAAATTTGTTAATTTTGAAGCATTTATAATATTATAGAAGAAAATACTATGTCACTTGAGTGGAGCACCAAAGATTTTTAGAAATAACATGTTACTGCACATTTTAACAAAACATTCTATCACACTTAGGTAGTGTGAAATGATTATATGCATGTCACTATAGTCTTTGGTATTTTTATAGCTATAAATCTCTGAATGAGTTGAGGTGTCTTGCATTGCTCAAAATGTGTGAATAGTCTGGGGACTGAGTTATTTTCCTTTACCAAGTGAGAGTGAATTAGTAGTATTTTGCATTCTGCGTGTGTAAATTGGCAATACGTACCAAAGAAATGATGCTGAACCAATCTCTGCTTGTGTCATACAAAAGCAGCACATAAATAGGATGGTAAACTATCATTTATTTTGAAGCGATCTCACAATGCTTTATTAAATGTTTGCTTTTAAGTCACTAAAAAGCTTGAAGTTTCCTTTTTTTTCCATTGTTGATGTGGTACTGTGAATGTTTTATGGGTTTGTGGCTGGGAGCAAGCCTTCTTGATTTTGTTCATTTCTGAGTAGTATTTGTATTCCTGCTTGATCTTTTTCAAAGCTTATGGAAGGTAAATGACATGATTCGTTTGTGTTTTCATTTGGCGGACAGTTCAAAAGTCAGCAAGCGTAATGTAACAACATCACCAGCCCACTATCAAATGAATTTGCATAGAATCCTGGTGAATTCTGCTGAAGTTTCTGCAGACTGGAACATGGGTATGTCAGTATCCCCTTGATGTGATAATACATGTATTGCTGTTTTAGCTGAGATGATGTGGACAATGAATGGAATAGGTATAATGCATTTATTCTGAATAACAACTGACAATTTAAGTAGTAAATGCACATCAGCTGATGGAAATTATATTTATAGAGGAGATAAACTCCACTCAAATTGATACAGCTGTGTTTTATTTTGAAAAATTTTGTTCAGCCTGTGGGCTGGTTTCCATTTATGACACTTCATGCAACAAATACATTAACATTTTGGGAAGGTGGTGATCTAAACATTGTGGTGGATATGCTATTAGTGGAAGTAATGAAGCATGCTGTGATGTCATGGATGATACAATGCAACGAGCAAAAATCTGTTTTCTTTTGCAAACCAGTGTGTTAAATATTCCGTTTGGACATTCTGTTCATACACAAATGACACGACCTAACTATAGGATTTCTTCTATGAAGTGAACACTGCAATAATGGAACAAATATCATTGGTAATCCAGCAAAAGGATTTGAGAGTTAAGAAGATTAAGGCCTGTAAATGGTCATGCATTCAACATACATTTTAAAATGTTCATAACTGTATAGATATGATGATGATGTGAAACGAAGCTCTCATTTCACACTTGCAAGGTGTGAAATAATTATGTGCATGTCACTGTAGTCTTTGGTATTTTTATAGCTGTAAAACTCCAAATGAGAGGAAAATGCTAATTCAGGGTGTAACTCTAGACAAGTGCGCGCGTTGCCAGAAGAAAATCTAACGTCTATGTGTTTAAATGTTAATGTGCTGCTATGCTCTTTCAGACTACTTCCAGTGCCTTTCCATTGTGAATCTTTAGTGGCTTTCTCCCCTTGTGGACAATGTTTGGGCAAGTTAAACATCCATAATAATGCTGTTGTCAGATCAGTATTTCAGTGCAGAAACCTAACTGGCTGTAGTCCTATTCCTACTTGAAATTGTTAA
This sequence comes from Stegostoma tigrinum, assembly GCF_030684315.1. Taxonomy (NCBI): domain Eukaryota; kingdom Metazoa; phylum Chordata; class Chondrichthyes; order Orectolobiformes; family Stegostomatidae; genus Stegostoma; species Stegostoma tigrinum. Next base: position 31,349,115 of record NC_081371.1, on the reverse strand, counting down.
ATTATGTAGCCTTAGCTCAAATGTTTGGGAAAGGAACATAGCCTTCTAAACTAAAATCAGGAAATGCTGCAAATGCTGAGGTCAGACCGCGTTTGGGGGAGAACGAAAGAGTTACTCTTTTAGATGGTTGATCTTTGATCCAAACTGGCAAAAGTTAGAAATGTAGTAGAATTTCTGCAATGGTTCAATAGGCCAAGAAGAAAGCAAAGTCTGTGAAGAAAAGGAAAGCAGGAGAGATTAAATGTTGGATGAGTTTATTTTACCAGGTCAAAGTGAATAGTGATGGAACAAAGAAGGAAGCAAAAAAAAGGAAAAGGCATGCACAGAGCAGGTGGACCACTGTCTAATAGGACATAAGAGCAACAGTAGGTAGCTGATCAATTACGCACCTTTTTCTGCATTAACCCATGTTACTTAGTACCTCTTCAATATTGAGAAACATGTGATTTGAATATATTCAATAATTGAGCCTTCATAGTCTTCTGAAATAATGAATTGTAATGAATCACATTCTTTGAGTAAAGAAACTTCACATTAGTTCGGTACTAAATGTCCTATCTCTTAGTCTGAAAGTTTGTCTGCTGATTCTAGATCACGAGCCAGGGAAACAACATTGCTACGTTATCTTATTGAATTTCAGAAGTTTGTATGTTTCAGTGAGATTTGCCTTTCTTTCATCTAATCTCCTAGAGGGTAAAACCCAGTCTCCTCAATCTCTTCTGTATGATAATTCTGCAGTATCTGGGATCAGTCTAATGAACCTTTGTTACTCCCACTATGGCAAGTATTTCTTTCCTTCAGAAAATCCAAAATTGCATATGAGACTTCAGGTAAGGTTTCACCAAGATCTATGTAATTTCAGCAACACTTTTTTGCTCCTGTATTAAAATCCTTTTGCAATAAAGGCTAAAATATCACTTGCCTTCTTAACTGTTTGTTAATTGGCTACCTGTTAGCTTTTAGTGACATACAAACAGACACTTCTCTTAGTAACCTCCTATGTGTTGTTATATCAAAAGACTTTTGAAAATTCAAAATTACACCATCCCTTGATTACCTCATATCTATTTTGCTAGTTGCATCCTCAAGAAACTTCAACAGAGTGGATAAATATTATTTACTGTCCATAAATCCATGTTGACTCTGCCCAAGCCCCCATGATTTGGAATTGTTCAATTCTCACATCCGTGGTTGTAAGAAAATGCTAGAATCTAGTTTGTGTCTAGTTAACAGGTCTGTAAATCTATATGTTCGAACTTCTCCATGCAGAAGTAGTGGGGCTATATTTACCAAGGTTTAACCTGTAGTAACCATTTTATAACTTATAGAAGTCTGAAAGATGATCATGAATGCATCCACTATCTTTACAGTGAAGACTTTTGACATTCAAGGTTTTAAGTAGTTAGGGCCAGGATGCTTATGAACTTGCTGTTTGATTATTTTGTCCAAGATTACATACTTTGTTTTTGAAACACTATTTTGTTTCAGTTCGGAATCTGGCTGTCTCATTAGACTTATTATTTTTGGAAAATAGCTTGTATTTTTTTTCCATGAAAAAGGCATTTTGACTGAGTTTTACTGTCATTTCCTTATTTCCCATAAAAATTCCCTTATTTTCACCTGTAGGGATTCCACATTTGACTTTATTAATCTTTTTCCTTTTAGCATATCTGCTCCTTGCTACTCTACTTTTCATTTAATTTCCCTTAGTTGCTTCGTCCTCCTTTTGATGTTATTTAAAATGTTTCTAATCTTTAGATTGCTACTTTGTTAGCAACCTAATAGGCCTCTTCATTTGATCAAACTTTCTTTGTTAGTAGTGGTTTGATTTCTTTTCCTGCTTTTTTTAAACCCGAAAAGACTGTAAGCTTCTAGCTGACCAGGTAGAAACTCTTCAAATATCAGCCATTGCCTGCCTACCATAACTGTTATTACAGTTTCTTAGTCCACTACTGAAAGTAACAATAAATAGAGTATTGATGTGATTGGAGAAGAGCCAGGGTATCACAGAAATTGGCCTTTCTCTTAATACTGAAAAGGAAAGCAAAAACTGTTTGTTTGGTATTATACTGGAGGTTGTCAAAATGGCAGCCAGTAATCCGAATACGGTTATTGAAGAGTAAAGTATGAGGACAAGGGGAACCTATCATTTTTATTGGAGGGAGGGACGAAAGCAGTTATTTCGGAAATTATATTAAAACAGTTGAGGGCTGTGTCAACCGTGTAGTAAGAAGAATACCTTCCATAAAAGCTCCGGTGAAAGGTTGCATCACCTGAACAGATGTGTTAGAGATGGGAGCACTTTGAGAATGGAATATTTACAGGTGTAGGAAATGTAGTTTAAGTAGCTGAGAGAATTGGTGAATTTATAAAGATACTTATCAAAAGCCTTTCCCATGAAAGGGAAGGGAAGAGTCAAAGGTGAGCCATGTAAAGCTAAGGGTGGAAGTTGGATGTTGGATGTGATGTTCTTTTCTATTTCAAGCCAAGAGCAGGACACTGAATGATAAATTCTTGTTATTCTAACAATACATTCTGTCAAATTTGCGCACTTATGGCCTTCTAATTTTCAGCAAAGAAGTGTAGAAGGCTATAGCTTTTTGCAGAGGGGTATTCTAACTGTAACTATGTAAGAAGCTAAAATATAACTGCTACCAATCATCAGACTGTAGCACTGCTAGTTTTATAAGGATTACAGAGACATAGAGCCAGATACATGAAAATCCTTGTCTGGGAATTAACAAAATTCCTGATGACTTATTGTGAGAATGTCAATTGGGCATTGACTTAGGAGGAGAAAAGCACAGGTTGGAGTTGAGGGCTGTGTCAACCACGAAGTAAGGTGCAAGACAGATTCCATTTTTTAAAAAAATACATAACCAGGACCAATTCTGGTACCCATTTGCAAGCCCTGGATTTGGAGAAAGTGAGATGGTTTGATGGAAGAGGTGTTAGTTACGAACAAGTTTTAGCAATGCTGAAGATGGTTGTGGTGAATAGGTAGTGATTGAGCCTTCAGTTTGGGAGGAAGCAGAGACCCCTCAGATCATCCTGGTCGGAGATAGAGGTGCAGAGAGATGAGGCATCCATGTTGAAGAAGAGGTGGTAGAAGAGTTTGTTAGTGATGAAATGTATTGGACATATGTGGGAAGAGATTGGATAAGGGGAGAAATATAAAGTCAGGAGGAAGAAATGTAGACTATAGAGCAGGAACAGGCTGTAATGATTAAACTATTAGGGCAGTATTATTACTGGATCTTGGGAAGAAGGCAGATACAGTTGCATGACATTTGAGAACTGAGTTTGGAGGCATATGTATCGTCATTGGCGTTCTCTGTATCATGAGGTTAGAATGGCTGTGTTGACAATGGCCACAAAGTTCAGCTCCACTCATAATTCCTCCAATACAATGCAGCATTAGCAAAATCTAAATAACATCTAGACTTAGCTTGATAAATTGCAAAGTAATATTTTCTACAACACAAGCCAGGCAAAGAAAATCTCTGATAAGAACATGCTGAACACCCTTCCTTCACAATTGATGACATTGCTAACATTGAATATGCCCTCCATTTATATCCTGGGCTTCGTGGGCAGAAACTAAATGGTATCATCTAACTGCAACATGTAATATGCCCCATTTGCTTGGATGAGCACAGCTACAAGTACCCTCTAGAAGCTAAACAATATTCAAGGCAAAGGTCTAGTTAGTTTCAAACTTACCTACCCACACAAATATCCACTCCCTCCTATCAATGATCACCATGTTTACTAACTGTGTAGGATAAACAGCAACAAAACTTAGCAATACCTATCAAATCTGCAGTAGCTGCCAGCCAGAAGGACTGAGGATGCATGGGAACACCGTTATCTCCAAGTTCACTCCACATCTCACCACCCTAAAGAACATAGAACATAGAACATTATAGCACAGTCGAGGCCCTTCGGCCCTCGATGTTGTGCCGACCTGTCATATCGATCTCATGCCCATCTAACCTACACTATTCCATGTATGTCCATATGCTTGTCCAATGACGACTTAAATGTACCTAAAGTTGGCGAATCTACTACCGTTGCAGGCAAAGCGTTCCATTCCCTTACTACTCTCTGAGTAAAGAAACTACCTCTGACATCTGTGCTATATCTTTCACCCCTCAATTTAAAGCTATGCCCCCTTGTGCTCGCCGTCACCGTCCGAGGAAAATGGCTCTCCCTATCCACCCTATCTAACCCTCTGATTATTTTATATGTTTCAATTAAGTCGCCTCTCAACCTTCTGCTCTCTAATGAAAACAGCCTCAAGTCCCTCAGCCTTTCCTCATAAGACCTTCCCTCCATACCAGGCAACATCCTAGTAAATCTCCTCTGCACCCTTTCCAAAGCTTCCACATCTTTCTTATAATGTGGTGACCAGAACTGTACGCAATACTCCAAGTGCGGCCGCACCAGAGTTTTGTACAGCTGCAGCATAACCTCTTGGTTCCGGAACTCGATCCCTCTGTTAATAAAAGCTAAAACACTATACGCCTTCTTAACAGCCCTGTCAACCTGGGTGGCAACTTTCAAGGATCTGTGTACATGGACACCAAGATCTCTCTGCTCATCTACACTGCTAAGAATCTTGCCATTAGCCCAGTACTTTGCCTTCTGGTTACTCCTGCCAAAGTGCATCACCTCACACTTGTCTGCATTAAACTCCATTTGCCACCTCTCAGTCCAGCTCTGCAGTTTATCTATGTCTCTCTGCAACCTACAACATCCTTTGTCACTATCCACAACTCCACTGACCTTAGTGTCGTCTGCAAATTTACTAACCCATCCTTCTACGCCCTCATCCAGGTCATTTATAAAAATGACAAACAGCAGTGGACCCAACACCGACTCTTGCGGTACACCACTAGTAACTGGCCTCCAGGATGAACATTTCCCATTAACTACCACCCTCTGTCTTCTTTCAGCAAGCCAATTTCTGATCCAAACTGCTATATCTCTCACAATTCCATTCCTCCGCATTTTGTACAATAGCCTATTGGGGGGAACCCTAAAGTAGCAAAAATGGAGGGCAACACATTTCTGTATCACCCTCTCGAGTAGCATTGTTGGAACACTTTCACTGCGTGGACTTCAGCGCTTCAAGAAACTGGTCCATCACATCACCTCAAAAGCAACTTGGGATATGCTACAAATTCTGGCTTTGTTAGCATCTTCTGAAAATGAATTAAAAGAATAGCACTTTTCATTTTCTGTCAATGATGTAATGAATTTCAAATCTGGTGCACCTGAAAGGTGGCAAATGGAGTTCAATGCAGATAAATGTGAGGTGATTCACTTTGGGAAGAATAATAGGAAGGCAGAATACTGGGTCAATGGAAAGATTTTTGGTAGTGTGGATGTGTAGTGGGATCTTGGTGTCCATGTACATAGATCCCTGAAAGTTGCCACCCAGGATGATAGTGCTGTTAAGAAGGCATACAGTGTGTTAGGTTTTATTGGTAAGTGGATTGAGTTCCGGAGCTGTGATGTCATGCTGCAACTGTACAAAACGCTAGTGTGGCCTCACTTGGAATATTGCGTACAGTTCTGGTTGCCCCATTACAGGAAGGATGTGGAAGCATTGGAAAAGGTGTAGAGGAGATTTAGCAGGATGTTGCCTGGTCTGGAGTGAAGGTCTTATGAGGAAAGGCTGGGTCTGTTCTCATTGGAGAGAAGAAGGCTAAGAGAGGATTTAATAGAGACATACAAGATGATCAGAGGATTAGATAGGGTGACAGTGAGAGTCTTTTTCCAAGGATAATGACTTCAGCTTGTACGAGGGGGCATAGCCGCAAATTGAGGGGTGATATATTTAAGACAGACGTCAGAGGCAGGTTCTTTACTCAGAGTGGTAAGGGTGTGGAATGCCCTGTCTGCCAATGGAGTTACCTCGGCCACATTAGGGGCATTTAAACAGTCCTTGGATAAGCATATGGATGATGATGGGATAGTGTAGGGGGATGGGCTTAGATTAGTTCACAGGTCGGCACAGCATCAAGGGCCGAAGGGTCTGTTCTGTGCTGTGTTGTTCTATGTTCTGTTTGACATTTTGAGAGTTTAATGGAGCTTGTAACTAGAAAAAAGTGCAACAATTGGAAACTAGACATGTCATTAACACAGTTTGCAGATTTCAGTGGATAATGTTGCCAATTACCATGCTGCTTTGATCTAAATTTTATTTAATATTCAAATTTTCTCCAATGCCTGAAATGAAGCAAATGCAGTTGTTGCTAATATAATTACTGTAAATTGTACATTGATATTTAAAAATTACTGAGAGAGAACTTAAAAAGATGACTTAGCACAACTGGATCAGTGCTGGCTTTTTGAAAGACTTGTCCAATTAGCCCTCCTGCCCTTTTCATTCCTTGTATTATTATAAACTGTTTCCCTTCAACTTACTTACCTTCCACTAGCTACGGATTTTCACTGCATGTCTTCTTGGAGAGAGGAAAAATCCTCCCAGAACAGCCTCAGAGTTGGCAACTCCAGTGAGTATAGTGCCTGACTGCATCCTCGGTCATATTTACATGGAGAACAGTTCTAGGAGGAAAGAGAGATTTAGATGTTAGTTTACGAATGAAAGAAATTTTATTTAAATAAATTTTCATGTCAGTGCTGTAATACCTAAGCATTAAAATTAAAGACCATTTGTAAAACAATTTACAGGGTGTCATTACGCTGGATTGCAAAGATAATGATTTAAGGCTGCACTCATAGTTTTAGTCTCTGATAAGACTATTTGATTGTAATTTCAAATTTCTTATCAGCTAAAATTTATGCTTCTTCGTATCAAAGTGCTTGAGGAATGGTTACATTATTTAAGCTATAATTATTCTAATTTAATCCATGTTTATACAGTTTGTTTATTTGGGGATAAATAAACTTTCTTTTCCATTCCATTTCACAGTAAACCTGCTCTTAAATTGACTGAACAGAATTCAAACGTTATGATTTATTTTCCCACCCTTCATTCTTGTGGGGCAGAAAAATGTCATAAGGTTTCGTTTGAAAATATATCAAACATGAGTGAAATGCTAAATTAATAAAAAGTAATTAAAGTAAGGAAGGAAAAGAAAACAGCCTTTGTGTTTCAGCGAGTTGAGGTCAAATTGTTTTTGTGACCCAATGGACAGCATAAGATGTGAGATAGGCTAATCCTTGCTGGAGAAGGACAACAGGGAAGTGACTAACAGATCAATAGGAATGTTTTATTGCCACAACAGAATGGTTATGACGTGAGGACTCGGCTTTTACTTCTCAAACTGAGGTTCAAATTCGGTCCAATGGAAAGATCTGGGAGTCTGAGGTGGATGTGGAATTCGTTCATGCAACAAAATGGACAATTTTAATTAAGCTGCCATAAGTACAGTTGATGTGGCATGAAGAGAGCTCAATTTGCAGTGGGGAATGTTTCTCTGAAGTTGCACTTTAAGAGTATTGGGAAGGAAAGCTCCATGGTACAGAAAAGATTTACAAGGATGTTGCTGGGACGGATTGAATAGGCTGGGGCTATTCTCCTCTGGAGCAGACTCTGAGGGGTGACCTTTATAGAGGTTTATAAAATCATGGCGGGCACGGACAGGGTGGAAAACCCGCATCTTTTTCCCTGGGTAGGGGAGTCCAAAAACTAGAGGGCATATGTTTAAGGTGAGAGGGGAAAGATTTGAAAGGGACATCAGAGGCAACATTTTTCATGCAGAGGGTTATGTGTGTATGGAACGAGCTGCCAGAGGGCATGGTGGAGGCTTGTACAGCTGCAACATTTAAAAGGCATCTGGATGTGTACATGAATAGGAAGGGTTTAGATGAATATGGGCCAAATGCTGGCAAATGGGACGAGATTAATTTAGAATATCTGGTCAGCATGGACAAGTTTGACTGAAGGGTCTTTTTCCATGCTGCACAACTCTCTATCTCTATGAAAAGTATCACATTCCCCACACATGCCACACTTTCCTTGACAAGTAGGGTTTTAATTCAATTTCAAGTCCCTGGCTGAGAAAATAAACGTTTATGATTCACTTGGAAACAAATAATGAGTACAAAGCAAACACAATCAAGAGTCCAGACTGAGCTTAGTTTGTTTGGGCTAAAAAAAGTTAGGATCCCACTGATGTTATTACCGGGCAAATCATATACCAGACTGAAACTTGTCTTACTGGATCATAATTACGTTGTTCTTCACCTCACAAATGCCCCTGATTGAGTTGGACGTTAAAAAAAAACCCTCGTGTTTTTTTTAGAAGGAACTAATTCAGAACAGTTAGGAAATAGGTTAACTCAATCCAAGAATTTTGCTTTGGACATTTTAGACTAGAAGTGTTTACTTCAAAACCTGAAAGGGTTATTTCAAGCTGGGAAAGTGTAAGCGCGATCATGGGAGACTCCCGCTGCACCAAACCATCCAGAGGGATTTTTCCTCCAATCCAAGAGGCCACCAGATCACCATCTTACACCCTTTGAAAAACATTTAGCAATTTGTTAAGTGCCCAGTTACCTCAACAGTGCCACGTCTCTCAGTATAGCTGGAAAGGCGTCAGAGCTTGTTAGACCTATAATTGGGCCAGTAGCATCAGGAGCCGACATACCATTTTTGAGAAAGCTGCCTTCGGGAATGTCATTACTCCTTTCGCACTGCTGTGGGCTTGAGAATTCTACCTAGGTCCAAAATGTGCAAGAAAATCATGTCTTGCCTGCTTCTGCCTCTGGGAGATGGATTCCATGGAGCTAGCAGTCCCAGCATGTGGGTGGCTGAAGTGTTACTTTTGCTACTGGAAAAATGTTGGGTATCTGCTAAAAGTATCTCAATTAGCAGTATAAATTATCTGCTCGCTTCTATGGTGCAAGTAGGCAATCTGTTTACTACTTTATCCTGGGAAAATGCCCGTTGGTTACAACCACTAGCAAACTATCCTGGCACACACCAACTTTAGTGTCTTGTTGGACAATGACACGAACCAGCAATTCAATTCATCTGAGTTTGTGTAAAAGGGATTTGTGTGCACAACCAAATGAAAGAACCTTGACTGGATATAGACATATGAGACACTCCAATTTACTTCAAGTGTCCTCTAATTGCACTGTCACTATTTGAGCTGGTGGCTGAGTGTGAGAGTGAATAGTGGCATTTCTTC